>NC_092709.1:70107030-70442509 GCF_047496885.1 Scyliorhinus torazame | reverse complement strand
GCCCAGCCTCTCCCCGGACACCGCCCAGATTCCTCCCGGACACCGCCCAGCATCTCCCCCGACACCGCCCAGCTTCCTCCCCGACACTGCCCAGCCTCTCCCCCGACACTGCCCAGCCTCTCCCCCGACATCGCCCAGCTTCCTCCCCGACATCGCCCAGCCTCTCCCCGACACCGCCCTGCCTCTCCCCCGACACCGCCCAGCCTCTCCCCCGACACGGCCCAGCTTCTCCCCGGACACCGCTCAGCCTCTCCCCGGACACCGCTCAGCTTCTCCCCGGACACCGCTCAGCCTCTCCCCCGACACCGCCCTGCCTCTCCCCCGACACCGCGCAGCCTCTCCCCCGACACCGCTCAGCCTCTCCCCCGACACCGCCCAGCCTCCTCTCGACACCGCCCAGCCTCTCTCCCGACACCGCCCAGCCTCTCCCCGGACACCGCTCAGCCTCTCCCCGGACACCGCCCAGCCCCTCCCCCGACACCGCCCAGCCTCTCCCCCGACATTGCCCAGCCTCCTCCCGACACCGCCCAGCATCTCTCCCGACACCGGCCAGCCTCTCCCCCGACACCGCCCAGCCTCCTCCCGACACCGCCCAGCCTCTCCCCTGACACCGTCCAGCCTCTCCCCCGACACCGCCCAGCCTCTCCCCCGACATCGCCCAGCCTCTCCCCCGACACCGCTCAGCCTCTCCTCCGACACCTCCCATCCTCTCCCCCGACACCGCCCAGCCTCCCCCCGACACCGCCCAGCCTCCCCCCCGACACCGCCCTGCCTCTCCCCCGACACAGCCCAGCCTCTCCCCGGACACCGCCCAGCCTCTCCCCGGACACCGCCCAGCTTCCTCCCCGACACCGCCCAGCCTCTCCCCCGACACCGCCCTGCCTCTCTCCCGACACCGCTCAGCCTCTCCCTGTGACACCACCTAGCCTCTCCCCCGACACCGCCCAGCCTCTGCCCCGACACTGCCCAGCCTCTCCCCCGACACTGCCCAGCCTCCTCCCGACACCGCCCAGCCTCTCTCCCGACACCGCCCAGCTTCCTCCCCGACACCGCCCAGCCTCTCCCCCGACACTGCCCAGCCTCTCCCCCGACATCGCCCAGCTTCCTCCCCGACATCGCCCAGCCTCTCCCCGACACCGCCCTGCCTCTCCCCCGACACCGCCCAGCCTCTCCCCCGACACGGCCCAGCTTCTCCCCGGACACCGCTCAGCCTCTCCCCCGACACCGCTCAGCTTCTCCCCGGACACCGCTCAGCCTCTCCCCCGACACCGCCCTGCCTCTCCCCCGACACCGCGCAGCCTCTCCCCCGACACCGCTCAGCCTCTCCCCCGACATCGCCCAGCTTCCTCCCCGACATCGCCCAGCCTCTCCCCCGACACCGCCCAGCCTCCTCCCGACACCGCCCAGCCTCCCCCCCGTCACCCGCCCAGCCTCTCCCCCGACACAGCCCAGCCTCTCCCCAGACACCGCCCAGCCTCTCCCCCGACACCGCCCAGCCTCCTCCCGACAAGGCCCAGCCTCACCCCCGACACCGCCCAGCCTCTCCCCCGACACCGCCCAGCCTCCTCTCGACACCGCCCAGCCTCTCTCCCGACACCGCCCAGCCTCTCCCCGGACACCGCTCAGCCTCTCCCCGGACACCGCCCAGCCCCTCCCCCGACATTGCCCAGCCTCCTCCCGACACCGCCCAGCCTCTCCCCCGACACCGCCCAGCCTCTCCCCCGACACCGCTCAGCCTCTCCTCCGACACCTCCCATCCTCTCCCCCGACACCGCCCAGCCTCCCCCCGACACCGCCCAGCCTCTCCCCCCGACACCGCCCAGCCTCTCCCCGGACACCGCCCAGCCTCTCCCCGGACACCGCCCAGCTTCCTCCCCGACACCGCCCAGCCTCTCCCCCGACACCGCCCAGCCTCTCCCCGACACCGCCCAGCCTCTCCCCGACACCGCCCAGCCTCTCCACGGACACCGCCCAGCCTCTCCCCGGACACCGCCCAGCCTCTCCCCGGACACCGCCCAGCTTCCTCCCCGACACCGCCCAGCCTCTCCCCCGACACCGCCCAGCCTCTCCCCCGACACCGCCCAGCCTCCCCCCGACACCGCCCAGCCTCTCCCCCCGACACCGCCCAGCCTCTCCCCGGACACCGCCCAGCCTCTCCCCGGACACCGCCCAGCTTCCTCCCCGACACCGCCCAGCCTCTCCCCCGACACCGCCCTGCCTCTCTCCCGACACCGCTCAGCCTCTCCCTGTGACACCACCTAGCCTCTCCCCCGACACCGCCCAGCCTCTGCCCCGACACTGCCCAGCCTCTCCCCGGACACCGCCCAGATTCCTCCCGGACACCGCCCAGCATCTCCCCCGACACCGCCCAGCTTCCTCCCCGACACTGCCCAGCCTCTCCCCCGACACTGCCCAGCCTCTCCCCCGACATCGCCCAGCTTCCTCCCCGACATCGCCCAGCCTCTCCCCGACACCGCCCTGCCTCTCCCCCGACACCGCCCAGCCTCTCCCCCGACACGGCCCAGCTTCTCCCCGGACACCGCTCAGCCTCTCCCCCGACACCGCTCAGCTTCTCCCCGGACACCGCTCAGCCTCTCCCCCGACACCGCCCTGCCTCTCCCCCGACACCGCCCAGCCTCTCCCCCGACACCGCCCTGCCTCTCTCCCGACACCGCTCAGCCTCTCCCTGTGACACCACCTAGCCTCTCCCCCGACACCGCCCAGCCTCTGCCCCGACACTGCCCAGCCTCTCCCCGGACACCGCCCAGATTCCTCCCGGACACCGCCCAGCATCTCCCCCGACACCGCCCAGCTTCCTCCCCGACACTGCCCAGCCTCTCCCCCGACACTGCCCAGCCTCTCCCCCGACATCGCCCAGCTTCCTCCCCGACATCGCCCAGCCTCTCCCCGACACCGCCCTGCCTCTCCCCCGACACCGCCCAGCCTCTCCCCCGACACGGCCCAGCTTCTCCCCGGACACCGCTCAGCCTCTCCCCGGACACCGCTCAGCTTCTCCCCGGACACCGCTCAGCCTCTCCCCCGACACCGCCCTGCCTCTCCCCCGACACCGCGCAGCCTCTCCCCCGACACCGCTCAGCCTCTCCCCCGACACCGCCCAGCCTCCTCTCGACACCGCCCAGCCTCTCTCCCGACACCGCCCAGCCTCTCCCCGGACACCGCTCAGCCTCTCCCCGGACACCGCACAGCCCCTCCCCCGACACCGCCCAGCCTCTCCCCCGACATTGCCCAGCCTCCTCCCGACACCGCCCAGCATCTCTCCCGACACCGGCCAGCCTCTCCCCCGACACCGCCCAGCCTCCTCCCGACACCGCCCAGCCTCTCCCCTGACACCGTCCAGCCTCTCCCCCGACACCGCCCAGCCTCTCCCCCGACATCGCCCAGCCTCTCCCCCGACACCGCTCAGCCTCTCCTCCGACACCTCCCATCCTCTCCCCCGACACCGCCCAGCCTCCCCCCGACACCGCCCAGCCTCCCCCCCGACACCGCCCTGCCTCTCCCCCGACACAGCCCAGCCTCTCCCCGGACACCGCCCAGCCTCTCCCCGGACACCGCCCAGCTTCCTCCCCGACACCGCCCAGCCTCTCCCCCGACACCGCCCTGCCTCTCTCCCGACACCGCTCAGCCTCTCCCTGTGACACCACCTAGCCTCTCCCCCGACACCGCCCAGCCTCTGCCCCGACACTGCCCAGCCTCTCCCCCGACACTGCCCAGCCTCCTCCCGACACCGCCCAGCCTCTCTCCCGACACCGCCCAGCTTCCTCCCCGACACCGCCCAGCCTCTCCCCCGACACTGCCCAGCCTCTCCCCCGACATCGCCCAGCTTCCTCCCCGACATCGCCCAGCCTCTCCCCGACACCGCCCTGCCTCTCCCCCGACACCGCCCAGCCTCTCCCCCGACACGGCCCAGCTTCTCCCCGGACACCGCTCAGCCTCTCCCCCGACACCGCTCAGCTTCTCCCCGGACACCGCTCAGCCTCTCCCCCGACACCGCCCTGCCTCTCCCCCGACACCGCGCAGCCTCTCCCCCGACACCGCTCAGCCTCTCCCCCGACATCGCCCAGCTTCCTCCCCGACATCGCCCAGCCTCTCCCCCGACACCGCCCAGCCTCCTCCCGACACCGCCCAGCCTCCCCCCCGACACCGCCCAGCCTCTCCCCCGACACAGCCCAGCCTCTCCCCAGACACCGCCCAGCCTCTCCCCCGACACCGCCCAGCCTCTCCCCGGACACCGCCCAGCTTCCTCCCCGACACCGCCCAGCCTCTCCCCCGACATCGCCCAGCCTCTCCCCGGACACCGCCCAGCTTCCTCCCCGACACTTCCCAGCCTCTCCCCCGACAACGCCCAGCCTCTCCACGGACACCGCCCAGCTTCCTCCCCGACATTGCCCAGCCTCTCCCCTGTCACCGGCCAGCCTCTCCCCCGACACCGCCCAGTCTATCCCCCGACACCGTCCAGCCTCTCCCCGGACACCGCTCAGCTTCCTCCCCGGCACCGCCCAGCTTCTCCCCCGACACCGCCCAGCTACCTCCCCGACACCGCCCAACCTCTCCCTGTGACACCACCCAGCCTCTCCCCCTACACCACCCAGACTCTCCCCTTACACCGCCCAGACTCTCCCCTGACAATGCACAGCCTCTCCCCCGACACTGCCCAGCCTCTCCCCGGACACCGGTAGCCTCTCCCCCGACACCGCGCAGCCTCTCCCTGTGACACCACCCAGCTTCTCCCCCGACACGGCCCAGCTTCTCCCCCGACACCGCCCAGCCTCCTCTCGACACCGCCCAGCCTCTCTCCCGACACCGCCCAGCCTCTCCCCGGACACCGCTCAGCCTCTCCCCGGACACCGCCCAGCCCCTCCCCCGACACCGCCCAGCCTCTCCCCCGACATTGCCCAGCCTCCTCCCGACACCGCCCAGCATCTCCCCGGACACCGCTCAGCCTCTCCCCCGACACAGCCCAGCCTCTCCCCGGACACCGCCCAGCCTCTCCCCCGACACCGCTCAGCCTCTCCCCCGACATCGCCCAGCTTCCTCCCCGACATCGCCCAGCCTCTCCCCCGACACCGCCCAGCCTCCTCCCGACACCGCCCAGCCTCCCCCCGACACCGCCCAGCCTCTCCCCCGACACAGCCCAGCCTCTCCCCGGACACCGCCCAGCCACTCCCCCGACACCGCCCAGCCTCTCCCCGGACACCGCCCAGCTTCCTCCCCGACATCGCCCAGCCTGTCCCCCGACATCGCCCAGCCTCTCCACGGACACCGCCCAGCTTCCTCCCCGACATTGCCCAGCCTCTCCCCTGTCACCGGCCAGCCTCTCCCCCGACACCGCCCAGTCTATGCCCCGACACCGTCCAGCCTCTCCCCGGACACCGCTCAGCTTCCTCCCCGGCACCGCCCAGCTTCTCCCCCGACACCGCCCAGCTTCCTCCCCGACACCGCCCAACCTCTCCCTGTGACACCACCCAGCCTCTCCCCCTACACCACCCAGACTCTCCCCTTACACCGCCCAGACTCTCCCCTGACAATGCACAGCCTCTCCCCCGACACGGCCCAGCTTCTCCCCCGACACCGCCCAGCCTCCTCCCGACAACGCCCAGCCTCACCCCCGACACCGCCCAGCCTCGACACGACACCGCTCAGCCTCTCCCCCGACAATGCACAGCCTCGCCACCGACACCGCCCAGCCTCTCCCCCGACACCGCCCAGCCTCCTCTCGACACCGCCCAGCCTCTCTCCCGACACCGCCCAGCCTCTCCCCGGACACCGCTCAGCCTCTCCCCGGACACCGCCCAGCCCCTCCCCCGACACCGCCCAGACTCTCCCCCGACATTGCCCAGCCTCCTCCCGACACCGCCCAGCATCTCTCCCGACACCGGCCAGCCTCTCCCCGGACACCGCTCAGCCTCTCCCCCGACACCGGCCAGCCTCTCTCCTGAAACCGCCCAGCCTCTCCCCCGACACCGCCCAGCCTCTCTCCTGACACCGCCCAGCCTCTCTCCCGACACCGCCCAGCCTCTCTCCTGACACAGCCCAGTCTCTCCCCCGACACCGCCCAGCCTCTCTCCCGACACCTCCCAGCTTCCTCCCCGACGCCTCCCAGCCTCTCCCCCGACACCGCCCAGCCTCTCTCCTGACACCGCCCAGCCTCGACACGACACCGCTCAGCCTCTCCCCCGGACACCGCCCAGCTTCCTCCCCGACACCGCCCAGCCTCTCCCCCGACACCGCCCTGCCTCTCTCCCGACACCGCTCAGCCTCTCCGACACCGTCCAGCCTCTCCCCGGACACCGCCCAGCTTCCTCCCCGACACCGCCCTGCCTCTCTCCCGACACCGCTCAGCCTCTCCCTGTGACACCACCCAGCCTCTCCCCCGACACCGCCCAGCCTCTGCCCCGACACTGCCCAGCCTCTCCCCGGACACCGCCCAGATTCCTCCCTGACACCGCCCAGAATCTCCCCCGACACCGCCCAGCTTCCTCCCCGACACTGCCCAGCCTCTCCCCCGACACTGCCCAGCCTCTCCCCCGACATCGCCCAGCTTCCTCCCCGACATCGCCCAGCCTCTCCCCGACACCGCCCTGCCTCTCCCCCGACACCGCCCAGCCTCTCCCCCGACACGGCCCAGCTTCTCCCCGGACACCGCTCAGCCTCTCCCCCGACACCGCTCAGCTTCTCCCCGGACACCGCTCAGCCTCTCCCCCGACACCGCCCTGCCTCTCCCCCGACACCGCTCAGCCTCTCCCCCGACACCGCTCAGCCTCTCCCCCGACATCGCCCAGCTTCCTCCCCGACATCGCCCAGCCTCTCCCCCGACACCGCCCAGCCTCCGCCCGACACCGCCCAGCCTCCCCCCCGACACCGCCCAGCCTCTCCCCCGACACAGCCCAGCCTCTCCCCGGACACCGCCCAGCCTCTCCCCCGACACCGCCCAGCCTCTCCCCCGACACCGCGCAGCCTCTCCCCCGACACCGCTCAGCCTCTCCCCCGACATCGCCCAGCTTCCTCCCCGACATCGCCCAGCCTCTCCCCCGACACCGCCCAGCCTCCTCCCGACACCGCCCAGCCTCCCCCCCGACACCGCCCAGCCTCTCCCCCGACACAGCCCAGCCTCTCCCCGGACACCGCCCAGCCTCTCCCCCGACACCGCCCAGCCTCTCCCCGGACACCGCCCAGCTTCCTCCCCGACACCGCCCAGCCTCTCCCCCGACATCGCCCAGCCTCTCCCCGGACACCGCCCAGCTTCCTCCCCGACACTTCCCAGCCTCTCCCCCGAAAACGCCCAGCCTCTCCACGGACACCGCCCAGCTTCCTCCCCGACATTGCCCAGCCTCTGCCCTGTCACCGGCCAGCCTCTCCCCCGACACCGCCCAGTCTATCCCCCGACACCGTCCAGCCTCTCCCCGGACACCGCTCAGCTTCCTCCCCGGCACCGCCCAGCTTCTCCCCCGACACCGCCCAGCTTCCTCCCCGACACCGCCCAACCTCTCCCTGTGACACCACCCAGCCTCTCCCCCTACACCACCCAGACTCTCCCCTTACACCGCCCAGACTCTCCCCTGACAATGCACAGCCTCTCCCCCGACACTGCCCAGCCTCTCCCCGGACACCGGTAGCCTCTCCCCCGACACCGCGCAGCCTCTCCCTGTGACACCACCCAGCCTCTCCCCGGACACCGCCCAGCCCCTCCCCCGACAACGCCCAGCCTCTCCCCCGACATTGCCCAGCCTCCTCCCGACACCGCCCAGCATCTCTCCCGACACCGGCCAGCCTCTCCCCGGACACCGCTCAGCCTCTCCCCCGACACCGGCCAGCCTCTCTCCTGAAACCGCCCAGCCTCGACACGACACCACCCAGCCTCTCCCCCGACACCGCCCAGCCTCTCTCCCGACACCGCCCAGCCTCTCTCCCGACACCGCTCAGCCTCTCTCCTGACACAGCCCAGTCTCTCCCCCGACACCGCCCAGCCTCTCTCCCGACACCTCCCAGCTTCCTCCCCGACACCGCCCAGCCTCTCCCCCGACACCGCCCAGCCTCTCTCCTGACACCGCCCAGCCTCGACACGACACCGCTCAGCCTCTCCCCCGACACTGCCCAGCCTCCTCCCGACACCGCCCAGCCTCTCTCCCGACACCGCCCAGCTTCCTCCCCGACACCGCCCAGCCTCTCCCCGGACACCGCCCAGCTTCCTCCCCGACACCGCCCAGCCTCTCCCCCGACACCGCCCTGCCTCTCTCCCGACACCGCTCAGCCTCTCCCTGTGACACCACCCAGCCTCTCCCCCGACACCGCCCAGCCTCTGCCCCGACACTGCCCAGCCTCTCCCCGGACACCGCCCAGATTCCTCCCTGACACCGCCCAGCATCTCCCCCGACACCGCCCAGCCTCTCCCCCGACACCGCGCAGCCTCTCCCCCGACACCGCTCAGCCTCTCCCCCGACATCGCCCAGCTTCCTCCCCGACACCGCCCAGCCTCCTCCCGACACCGCCCAGCCTCCCCCCGACACCGCCCAGCCTCTCCCCCGACACAGCCCAGCCTCTCCCCGGACACCGCCCAGCCTCTCCCCCGACACCGCCCAGCCTCTCCCCGGACACCGCCCAGCTTCCTCCCCGACACCGCCCAGCCTCTCCCCCGACATCGCCCAGCCTCTCCCCTGACACCGCCCAGCTTCCTCCCCGACACTTCCCAGCCTCTCCCCCGACAACGCCCAGCCTCTCCCCGGACACCGCCCAGATTCCTCCCTGACACCGCCCAGAATCTCCCCCGACACCGCCCAGCTTCCTCCCCGACACTGCCCAGCCTCTCCCCCGACACTGCCCAGCCTCTCCCCCGACATCGCCCAGCTTCCTCCCCGACATCGCCCAGCCTCTCCCCGACACCGCCCTGCCTCTCCCCCGACACCGCCCAGCCTCTCCCCCGACACGGCCCAGCTTCTCCCCGGACACCGCTCAGCCTCTCCCCCGACACCGCTCAGCTTCTCCCCGGACACCGCTCAGCCTCTCCCCCGACACCGCCCTGCCTCTCCCCCGACACCGCTCAGCCTCTCCCCCGACACCGCTCAGCCTCTCCCCCGACATCGCCCAGCTTCCTCCCCGACATCGCCCAGCCTCTCCCCCGACACCGCCCAGCCTCCGCCCGACACCGCCCAGCCTCCCCCCCGACACCGCCCAGCCTCTCCCCCGACACAGCCCAGCCTCTCCCCGGACACCGCCCAGCCTCTCCCCCGACACCGCCCAGCCTCTCCCCCGACACCGCGCAGCCTCTCCCCCGACACCGCTCAGCCTCTCCCCCGACATCGCCCAGCTTCCTCCCCGACATCGCCCAGCCTCTCCCCCGACACCGCCCAGCCTCCTCCCGACACCGCCCAGCCTCCCCCCCGACACCGCCCAGCCTCTCCCCCGACACAGCCCAGCCTCTCCCCGGACACCGCCCAGCCTCTCCCCCGACACCGCCCAGCCTCTCCCCGGACACCGCCCAGCTTCCTCCCCGACACCGCCCAGCCTCTCCCCCGACATCGCCCAGCCTCTCCCCGGACACCGCCCAGCTTCCTCCCCGACACTTCCCAGCCTCTCCCCCGAAATCGCCCAGCCTCTCCACGGACACCGCCCAGCTTCCTCCCCGACATTGCCCAGCCTCTGCCCTGTCACCGGCCAGCCTCTCCCCCGACACCGCCCAGTCTATCCCCCGACACCGTCCAGCCTCTCCCCGGACACCGCTCAGCTTCCTCCCCGGCACCGCCCAGCTTCTCCCCCGACACCGCCCAGCTTCCTCCCCGACACCGCCCAACCTCTCCCTGTGACACCACCCAGCCTCTCCCCCTACACCACCCAGACTCTCCCCTTACACCGCCCAGACTCTCCCCTGACAATGCACAGCCTCTCCCCCGACACTGCCCAGCCTCTCCCCGGACACCGGTAGCCTCTCCCCCGACACCGCGCAGCCTCTCCCTGTGACACCACCCAGCCTCTCCCCGGACACCGCCCAGCCCCTCCCCCGACACCGCCCAGCCTCTCCCCCGACATTGCCCAGCCTCCTCCCGACACCGCCCAGCATCTCTCCCGACACCGGCCAGCCTCTCCCCGGACACCGCTCAGCCTCTCCCCCGACACCGGCCAGCCTCTCTCCTGAAACCGCCCAGCCTCGACACGACACCACCCAGCCTCTCCCCCGACACCGCCCAGCCTCTCTCCCGACACCGCCCAGCCTCTCTCCCGACACCGCTCAGCCTCTCTCCTGACACAGCCCAGTCTCTCCCCCGACACCGCCCAGCCTCTCTCCCGACACCTCCCAGCTTCCTCCCCGACACCGCCCAGCCTCTCCCCCGACACCGCCCAGCCTCTCTCCTGACACCGCCCAGCCTCGACACGACACCGCTCAGCCTCTCCCCCGACACTGCCCAGCCTCCTCCCGACACCGCCCAGCCTCTCTCCCGACACCGCCCAGCTTCCTCCCCGACACCGCCCAGCCTCTCCCCGGACACCGCCCAGCTTCCTCCCCGACACCGCCCAGCCTCTCCCCCGACACCGCCCTGCCTCTCTCCCGACACCGCTCAGCCTCTCCCTGTGACACCACCCAGCCTCTCCCCCGACACCGCCCAGCCTCTGCCCCGACACTGCCCAGCCTCTCCCCGGACACCGCCCAGATTCCTCCCTGACACCGCCCAGCATCTCCCCCGACACCGCCCAGCCTCTCCCCCGACACCGCGCAGCCTCTCCCCCGACACCGCTCAGCCTCTCCCCCGACATCGCCCAGCTTCCTCCCCGACACCGCCCAGCCTCCTCCCGACACCGCCCAGCCTCCCCCCGACACCGCCCAGCCTCTCCCCCGACACAGCCCAGCCTCTCCCCGGACACCGCCCAGCCTCTCCCCCGACACCGCCCAGCCTCTCCCCGGACACCGCCCAGCTTCCTCCCCGACACCGCCCAGCCTCTCCCCCGACATCGCCCAGCCTCTCCCCTGACACCGCCCAGCTTCCTCCCCGACACTTCCCAGCCTCTCCCCCGACAACGCCCAGCCTCTCCACGGACACCGCCCAGCTTCCTCCCCGACATTGCCTAGCCTCTCCCCTGTCACCGGCCAGCCTCTCCCCCGACACCGCCCAGTCTATCCCCCGACACCGTCCAGCCTCTCCCCGGACACCGCTCAGCTTCCTCCCCGGCACCGCCCAGCTTCTCCCCCGACACCGCCCAGCTTCCTCCCCGACACCGCCCAACCTCTCCCTGTGACACCACCCAGCCTCTCCCCCTACACCACCCAGACTCTCCCCTTACACCGCCCAGACTCTCCCCTGACAATGCACAGCCTCTCCCCCGACACTGCCCAGCCTCTCCCCGGACACCGGTAGCCTCTCCCCCGACACCGCGCAGCCTCTCCCTGTGACACCACCCAGCCTCTCCCCGGACACCGCCCAGCCCCTCCCCCGACACCGCCCAGCCTCTCCCCCGACATTGCCCAGCCTCCTCCCGACACCGCCCAGCATCTCTCCCGACACCGGCCAGCCTCTCCCCGGACACCGCTCAGCCTCTCCCCCGACACCGGCCAGCCTCTCTCCTGAAACCGCCCAGCCTTGACACGACACCACCCAGCCTCTCCCCCGACACCGCCCAGCCTCTCTCCCGACACCGCCCAGCCTCTCTCCCGACACCGCCCAGCCTCTCTCCTGACACAGCCCAGTCTCTCCCCCGACACCGCCCAGCCTCTCTCCCGACACCTCCCAGCTTCCTCCCCGACACCGCCCAGCCTCTCCCCCGACACCGCCCAGCCTCTCTCCTGACACCGCCCAGCCTCGACACGACACCGCTCAGCCTCTCCCCCGACACTGCCCAGCCTCCTCCCGACACCGCCCAGCCTCTCTCCCGACACCGCCCAGCTTCCTCCCCGACACCGCCCAGCCTCTCCCCGGACACCGCCCAGCTTCCTCCCCGACACCGCCCAGCCTCTCCCCCGACACCGCCCTGCCTCTCTCCCGACACCGCTCAGCCTCTCCCTGTGACACCACCCAGCCTCTCCCCCGACACCGCCCAGCCTCTGCCCCGACACTGCCCAGCCTCTCCCCGGACACCGCCCAGATTCCTCCCTGACACCGCCCAGCATCTCCCCCGACACCGCCCAGCTTCCACCCCGACACTGCCCAGCCTCTCCCCCGACACTGCCCAGCCTCTCCCCCGACATCGCCCAGCTTCCTCCCCGACATCGCCCAGCCTCTCCCCGACACCGCCCTGCCTCTCCCCCGACACCGCCCAGCCTCTCCCCCGACACGGCCCAGCTTCTCCCCGGACACCGCTCAGCCTCTCACCCGACACCGCTCAGCTTCTCCCCGGACACCGCTCAGCCTCTCCCCCGACACCGCCCTGCCTCTCCCCCGACACCGCTCAGCCTCTCCCCCGACACCGCTCAGCCTCTCCCCCGACATCGCCCAGCTTCCTCCCCGACATCGCCCAGCCTCTCCCCCGACACCGCCCAGCCTCCTCCCGACACCGCCCAGCCTCCCCCCCGACACCGCCCAGCCTCTCCCCCGACACAGCCCAGCCTCTCCCCGGACACCGCCCAGCCTCTCCCCCGACACCGCCCAGCCTCTCCCCGGACACCGCCCAGCTTCCTCCCCGACACCGCCCTGCCTCTCTCCCGACACCGCTCAGCCTCTCCCTGTGACACCACCCAGCCTCTCCGCCGACACCGCCCAGCCTCTGCCCCGACACTGCCCAGCCTCTCCCCGGACACCGCCCAGATTCCTCCCTGACACCGCCCAGCATCTCCCCCGACACCGCCCAGCTTCCTGCCCGACACTGCCCAGCCTCTCCCCCGACACTGCCCAGCCTCTCCGCCGACATCGCCCAGCTTCCTCTCCGACATCGCCCAGCCTCTCCCCGACACCGCCCTGCCTCTCCCCCGACACCGCCCAGCCTCTCCCCCGACACGGCCCAGCTTCTCCCCGGACACCGCTCAGCCTCTCACCCGACACCGCTCAGCTTCTCCCCGGACAACGCTCAGCCTCTCCCCCGACACCGCCCTGCCTCTCCCCCGACACCGCTCAGCCTCTCCCCCGACACCGCTCAGCCTCTCCCCCGACATCGCCCAGCTTCCTCCCCGACATCGCCCAGCCTCTCCCCCGACACCGCCCAGCCTCCTCCCGACACCGCCCAGCCTCCCCCCCGACACCGCCCAGCCTCTCCCCCGACACAGCCCAGCCTCTCCCCGGACACCGCCCAGCCTCTCCCCCGACACCGCCCAGCCTCTCCCCGGACACCGCCCAGCTTCCTCCCCGACACCGCCCAGCCTCTCCCCCGACATCGCCCAACCTCTCCCCGGACACCGCCCAGCTTCCTCCCCGACACTTCCCAGCCTCTCCCCCGACAACGCCCAGCCTCTCCACGGACACCGCCCAGCTTCCTCCCCGACATTGCCCAGCCTCTCCCCTGTCACCGGCCAGCCTCTCCCCCGACACCGCCCAGTCAATCCCCCGACACTGTCCAGCCTCTCCCCGGACACCGCTCAGCTTCCTCCCCGGCACCGCCCAGCTTCTCCCCCGACACCGCCCAGCTTCCTCCCCGACACCGCCCAACCTCTCCCTGTGACACCACCCAGCCTCTCCCCCGACACGGCCCAGCTTCTCCCCCGACACCGCCCAGCCTCCTCCCGACAACGCCCAGCCTCACCCCCGACACCGCCCAGCCTCGACACGACACCGCTCAGCCTCACCCCCGACAATGCACAGCCTCTCCCCGGACACCGCCCAGCTTCCTCCCCGACACTTCCCAGCCTCTCCCCCGAAAACGACCAGCCTGTCCACGGACACCGCCCAGCTTCCTCCCCGACATTGCCCAGCCTCTGCCCTGTCACCGGCCAGCCTCTCCCCCGACACCGCCCAGTCTATCCCCCGACACCGTCCAGCCTCTCCCCGGACACCGCTCAGCTTCCTCCCCGGCACCGCCCAGCTTCTCCCCCGACACCGCCCAGCTTCCTCCCCGACACCGCCCAACCTCTCCCTGTGACACCACCCAGCCTCTCCCCCTACACCACCCAGACTCTCCCCTTACACCGCCCAGACTCTCCCCTGACAATGCACAGCCTCTCCCCCGACACTGCCCAGCCTCTCCCCGGACACCGGTAGCCTCTCCCCCGACACCGCGCAGCCTCTCCCTGTGACACCACCCAGCCTCTCCCCGGACACCGCCCAGCCCCTCCCCCGACACCGCCCAGCCTCTCCCCCGACATTGCCCAACCTCCTCCCGACACCGCCCAGCATCTCTCCCGACACCGGCCAGCCTCTCCCCGGACACCGCTCAGCCTCTCCCCCGACACCGGCCAGCCTCTCTCCTGAAACCGCCCAGCCTCGACACGACACCACCCAGCCTCTCCCCCGACACCGCCCAGCCTCTCTCCCGACACCGCCCAGCCTCTCTCCCGACACCGCTCAGCCTCTCTCCTGACACAGCCCAGTCTCTCCCCCGACACCGCCCAGCCTCTCTCCCGACACCTCCCAGCTTCCTCCCCGACACCGCCCAGCCTCTCCCCCGACACCGCCCAGCCTCTCTCCTGACACCGCCCAGCCTCGACACGACACCGCTCAGCCTCTCCCCCGACACTGCCCAGCCTCCTCCCGACACCGCCCAGCCTCTCTCCCGACACCGCCCAGCTTCCTCCCCGACACCGCCCAGCCTCTCCCCGGACACCGCCCAGCTTCCTCCCCGACACCGCCCAGCCTCTCCCCCGACACCGCCCTGCCTCTCTCCCGACACCGCTCAGCCTCTCCCTGTGACACCACCCAGCCTCTCCCCCGACACCGCCCAGCCTCTGCCCCGACACTGCCCAGCCTCTCCCCGGACACCGCCCAGATTCCTCCCTGACACCGCCCAGCATCTCCCCCGACACCGCCCAGCCTCTCCCCCGACACCGCGCAGCCTCTCCCCCGACACCGCTCAGCCTCTCCCCCGACATCGCCCAGCTTCCTCCCCGACACCGCCCAGCCTCCTCCCGACACCGCCCAGCCTCCCCCCGACACCGCCCAGCCTCTCCCCCGACACAGCCCAGCCTCTCCCCGGACACCGCCCAGCCTCTCCCCCGACACCGCCCAGCCTCTCCCCGGACACCGCCCAGCTTCCTCCCCGACACCGCCCAGCCTCTCCCCCGACATCGCCCAGCCTCTCCCCGGACACCGCCCAGCTTCCTCCCCGACACTTCCCAGCCTCTCCCCCGACAACGCCCAGCCTCTCCACGGACACCGCCCAGCTTCCTCCCCGACATTGCCTAGCCTCTCCCCTGTCACCGGCCAGCCTCTCCCCCGACACCGCCCAGTCTATGCCCCGACACCGTCCAGCCTCTCCCCGGACACCGCTCAGCTTCCTCCCCGGCACCGCCCAGCTTCTCCCCCGACACCGCCCAGCTTCCTCCCCGACACCGCCCAACCTCTCCCTGTGACACCACCCAGCCTCTCCCCCTACACCACCCAGACTCTCCCCTTACACCGCCCAGACTCTCCCCTGACAATGCACAGCCTCTCCCCCGACACTGCCCAGCCTCTCCCCGGACACCGGTAGCCTCTCCCCCGACACCGCGCAGCCTCTCCCTGTGACACCACCCAGCCTCTCCCCGGACACCGCCCAGCCCCTCCCCCGACACCGCCCAGCCTCTCCCCCGACATTGCCCAGCCTCCTCCCGACACCGCCCAGCATCTCTCCCGACACCGGCCAGCCTCTCCCCGGACACCGCTCAGCCTCTCCCCCGACACCGGCCAGCCTCTCTCCTGAAACCGCCCAGCCTCGACACGACACCACCCAGCCTCTCCCCCGACACCGCCCAGCCTCTCTCCCGACACCGCCCAGCCTCTCTCCCGACACCGCCCAGCCTCTCTCCTGACACAGCCCAGTCTCTCCCCCGACACCGCCCAGCCTCTCTCCCGACACCTCCCAGCTTCCTCCCCGACACCGCCCAGCCTCTCCCCCGACACCGCCCAGCCTCTCTCCTGACACCGCCCAGCCTCGACACGACACCGCTCAGCCTCTCCCCCGACACTGCCCAGCCTCCTCCCGACACCGCCCAGCCTCTCTCCCGACACCGCCCAGCTTCCTCCCCGACACCGCCCAGCCTCTCCCCGGACACCGCCCAGCTTCCTCCCCGACACCGCCCAGCCTCTCCCCCGACACCGCCCTGCCTCTCTCCCGACACCGCTCAGCCTCTCCCTGTGACACCACCCAGCCTCTCCCCCGACACCGCCCAGCCTCTGCCCCGACACTGCCCAGCCTCTCCCCGGACACCGCCCAGATTCCTCCCTGACACCGCCCAGCATCTCCCCCGACACCGCCCAGCTTCCTCCCCGACACTGCCCAGCCTCTCCCCCGACACTGCCCAGCCTCTCCCCCGACATCGCCCAGCTTCCTCCCCGACATCGCCCAGCCTCTCCCCGACACCGCCCTGCCTCTCCCCCGACACCGCCCAGCCTCTCCCCCGACACGGCCCAGCTTCTCCCCGGACACCGCTCAGCCTCTCACCCGACACCGCTCAGCTTCTCCCCGGACACCGCTCAGCCTCTCCCCCGACACCGCCCTGCCTCTCCCCCGACACCGCTCAGCCTCTCCCCCGACACCGCTCAGCCTCTCCCCCGACATCGCCCAGCTTCCTCCCCGACATCGCCCAGCCTCTCCCCCGACACCGCCCAGCCTCCTCCCGACACCGCCCAGCCTCCCCCCCGACACCGCCCAGCCTCTCCCCCGACACAGCCCAGCCTCTCCCCGGACACCGCCCAGCCTCTCCCCCGACACCGCCCAGCCTCTCCCCGGACACCGCCCAGCTTCCTCCCCGACACCGCCCTGCCTCTCTCCCGACACCGCTCAGCCTCTCCCTGTGACACCACCCAGCCTCTCCGCCGACACCGCCCAGCCTCTGCCCCGACACTGCCCAGCCTCTCCCCGGACACCGCCCAGATTCCTCCCTGACACCGCCCAGCATCTCCCCCGACACCGCCCAGCTTCCTCCCCGACACTGCCCAGCCTCTCCCCCGACACTGCCCAGCCTTGTGGTGTTGGGTGTTCTAACACACAGAAGAGCCAACACAGTTGCATATGGTACAACACTTGTTTATTTAAACTCACTATTTACAACTTGGTCTTTGCACTCTGCACGTGGGGGGCTCCCTGCTTGTGGTGTTTCAACAGCTCTTTCATGCTTCCTTCTCCCCAGACCTACTGACCTCCAGGTGTCGTGCTCGTGCTTTTTATGTGGTTGGTGTTCTTGTCTGTGATTGGTTGTGGTGTTGTGTACTCTGATTTGCCTGTTAGTGTGTCCATCATGATGTGTGTGTTTGAATATCATGACATCCCCCCTTTTTACAAAGATATGTGCCTACGTGGTAATAAATATGATCGTGACGTGAGTGCATCTAAGAGTGTGTGTGTGTCGTGTGCAGCATGTGTCTATGACGGAACTATGTACATGGGGCGATGTCGAGTGCGTCACATGAATCCAGTTGTACCATAACATAACAGAAATGCGAACGAGAGAAGAAGAAAAAAAATTTTTGAACAGTTGTCCAGTCAGACGACATCTGGAACGATAAACAACAACAGGTTATCATGTAAAATTGTCCAACTTATTAAACATATGAACTGTATTATAAGTCCATTCTAATGGGTTTGCGACGAATTCGGGTTGACCGCCTTAAGGGTGGATCAAGAACCACCGGCTGCTGTGCAGGCATGGCCATGGGTGGCGATGGAAAGGGCGTGATGTGCGGCAGCTCCACAAAGTCATCCTCGGAAGCCTGTTGAGGATCTGGCGTGTTGTGTGGCTGTGAACGTGGAAGTCGGCGAAGGGCGCGCCGATTGCGGCGACGCACGGAACCATCCGGCATGCGAACCAGGAACGAGCGGGGAGCCACTTGTCGGAGGACTTCGGCCGGTGCTGACCAGCCACCATACGGTTGATGGACGCGTACTTTGTCTCCGGAGGACAGGGGGGGCAGGTCCGTCGCTCGTGTGTCGTACCGACCTTTCTGGCGATCACGCTGCAGTTGCATGTCCCGAAGAACCGCCTCATGGTCTGTTGTCGGTGCCAGGACGGAAGGTACCGTCGTCCTGAGGGAGCGACCCATTAGTAGCTGCGCTGGCGAGAGGCCCGTGGATAACGGGGCCGATCGATAGGCCAGCAAGGCAAGGTTAAAGTCCGATCCGGCATCAGCCGCCTTGCACAGGAGCCGCTTTGCGATGTGGACACCCTTTTCAGCCTTCCCGTTCGATTGTGGATGCAGAGGGCTGGATGTCACATGAGTGAAACCATATGCTGCGGCAAAGGACGACCATTCACGGCTGGCAAAACAAGGTCCATTGTCTGACATGACAGTCCTTGGAATGCCATGGCGAGCAAACGTTTCCTTGCAGGCCCCAATGACTGCGGACGACGTCAGATCATGGAGAGGCATGACTTCCGGGTAGTTTGAGAAGTAGTCTATAATAACAATGTAATCTCTGCCGAGCGCGTGAAATAGGTCAACACCCACCTTCGCCCAGGGGGACGTCACCATCTCGTGTGGTAGAAGTGTTTCCGGAGGTTGCGCCGGCTGAAACCTCTGACAGGTTGTGCAGTTGAGCACCATGTTGGCTATGTCTTCATTAATACCCGGCCAATATACCGCCGCCCGGGCCCTTCGTCTGCATTTTTCGACACCCAAGTGGCCTTCGTGTAGTTGACGAAGAATCATCTGGCGCACACTGTGTGGAATGACGATCCTATGCGATTTCATAAGGACCCCGTCTATATTGGTGAGATCATCTCGCACATTGTAAAACTGGGGGCACTGCCCTTTTAGCCACCCTTCCGTCATGTGGCGCATCACTCGCTGCAGCAGAGGGTCAGTCGCCGTCTCTGCGCGTATGTGGGCCAGACAAGGATCATCAGCTGGCATATTTGCTGCTGTCAGAGTCACGTGTGCCTCAATTTGACGCACGAACCCCTCCGCATCTGGTGGTGTGCTCACTGCTCGGGAAAGAGTGTCCGCCACTATGAGTTCCTTCCCCGGAGTGTAGATCAGTTCAAAATCGTACCTCCTGAGTTTGAGTAAGATGCGCTGGAGGCGAGGAGTCATGTCGTTCAGGTCTTTGTTAATGATGTTGACCAGGGGGCGGTGGTCAGTTTCGACCGTGAATCGTGGCAGGCCATACACATAGTCGTGGAACTTGTCCAGTCCAGTTAACAAGCCCAGGCATTCTTTTTCGATTTGCGCGTAGCGCTGTTCGGTAGGGGTCATGGCTCGTGAGGCATACGCAACCGGGGCCCATGATGACGTGCTGTCTTTTTGCAGGAGTACCGCTCCAATACCAGATTGGCTGGCGTCTGTTGAGATCTTTGTAGGGCGAGTCGCGTCAAAGAAGGCCAGCACTGGTGCCGTGACCAGTTTGTGCTTGAGCTCCTCCCATTCCTGCTGATGCGACTGGTGCCAGTTGAATTCCGTCGATTTTTTTACGAGATGGCGCATGTTTGTTGTATGAGAAGCCAGGTTGGGAATGAACTTCCCAAGGAAGTTGACCATGCCCAGGAATCTTAAGACAGCCTTCTTGTCAGCCGGTCGTGGCATGGCTGTGATGGCGCTAACCTTGTCTGCATCGGGACGGACCCCGGACCTTGAGATGTGGTCCCCGAGGAATTTCAGCTCCGTCTGGCCGAAAGCACACTTCGCACGGTTGAGACGCAGGCCATTTTGCCGTATGCGGGTGAAGACACGTCGAAGACGATGCATGTGTTCCTGCGGAGTGGTGGACCAAATGATGATATCGTCCACATATACACGTACCCCTTCGATGCCTTCCATCATCTGCTCCATAATGCGGTGGAATACTTCAGATGCCGAAATGATGCCGAATGGCATCCGGTTGTAGCAGAATCTGCCAAAAGGGGTGTTGAATGTGCATAGTCTTCGGCTGGCCGGGTCCAGTTGGATCTGCCAGAATCCTTTGGACGCATCCAATTTAGTGAATATGTTGGCTCGCGCCATCTCGCTGGTGAGGTCTTCTCGTTTTGGGATGGGATAGTGTTCCCGCATGATGTTGTTGTTCAGATCTTTTGGATCTATACATATACGGAGCTCGCCAGAGGGCTTCTTTACACAGACCATGGAGCTGACCCATGGCGTGGGCTCCGTGACCTTGGATAGGACCCCTTGGTCCTGAAGAATCTGCAGTTGTGCCTTGAGGCGGTCTTTGAGAGGCGCAGGAACCCTGCGAGGTGCGTGAACGACAGGGATGGCGTCCGGTCTGAGTCGAATCTTGTACGTGTGTGGCAATGTCCCCATGCCTTCAAAAACCTCCTGGTTGTGAGCGAGGAGGGAATGGAGATTCGCGTGGAACTCAGCATCCGGGAAGTCGGATATCTCATCTGGAGAGAGAGACATGATGCGCTGTACCAGGTGAAGGACCTTACACGCTTGTGCGCCCAGTAACGAGTCCTTTGATGAGCCCACAACTTCGAAGGGGAGTGTGGCCGTGTACCCCTTGTGAGTCACCTGTAGCTGGCAAGATCCTACGGACGGGATAACGTTCCCGTTATAGTCAACCATCTTAAGCCGGGATGGTGTGATGAGTGGTTTGACCTTCATGGCCTGGACTGCAGAGTAAGCAATCAGGTTGGCGGATGCGCCGGTGTCCAGACGGAAGGCGACGCGCGATCGGTTGACCGTCAGGGTGGCACACCACTCATCGTCTGGATTGATGGCATTGACCTTGTTGACATCAATGACGGCAACTCTGAAGTCATCCTGGTCATCTGCATCACTTAACTGGAAGTCTTGATGCGTGGGCTGGACGGTCCTGACTCGTGTGCGAGGTTGTCGAGGATGCGCCGGATCCATGGGTTGAGCCGCACGACAGCGGGCTGCGTAGTGGCCTATCATGGCACATCTGTTGCACTGTTGGTATTTTGCAGGACATTGCCCTTTTAAGTGTAGACCTCCACACTTGCTGCACGTCATGACGTCACGGCGTTCGTTGCGCCACTGCGCATGCGCAGTGCGATCTTGCGGTGGGCGCGCCTGCGCAGTGCGTCCCTCGTTGTGGCCGTTATTCTTGGCGCGCACCTGCGCGGGAGACCGCGAAAAGCGCGGGAAGCGGCCGCTGTCGTCCGGGCCGTGGGGCGGGAAGAAATCGACGGCCTGGATGCGTTCAACGTCGTGGGCGGCCTGGCTTGCCGATTCGACGGCTGGGGACCCCCTCCGTGCCAACTCGGACGCCTGGAATCGGGCAAAACGGCAGGTCGCATTTTCATGGAGGACACAGGCTTCCACAGCAGACGCTAAGGTGAGGCTCTTTATTTTAAGAAGCTGCTGGCGTAGGCCACTGGAGGCAACGCCAAAAACAATCTGGTCCCTGATCATGGACTCTGTGGTGGTGCCGTAACCGCAGGACTGCGCTAGAATCCGGAGGTGCGTCAAAAAGGGTTGAAAAAGCTCCTCCTTACCTTGCAGGCGTTGCTGAAAGATGTATCTTTCGAAAGTTTCGTTTACTTCAGTTTGAAAGTGCTGGTCCATTTTGAGGATGACCGTGTCATATTTGGCCTGGTTTTCGCCTTCCTCGAACACCAGTGAATTAAAGACATCATTTGGGTGGGGGCCTGCGTAGAAGAGGAGCATTGCAATCTTCGAATCATCCGAGACATTCTGTTTTTCGGTGGCACGGATGTACAGGTCAAATTGCTGCCTGTAGAGCTTCCAGTTGGTGCCTAGGTTCCCCGTGACTTGCATCGGCTGCGGTTTGCCGGTGTGGTCCATGTCCAGAATGGCAGGTTGGTAGGAAGGTATCGATCCACTCCTGTACCATGTGGTGTTGGGTGTTCTAACACACAGAAGAGCCAACACAGTTGCATATGGTACAACACTTGTTTATTTAAACTCACTATTTACAACTTGGTCTTTGCACTCTGCACGTGGGGGGCTCCCTGCTTGTGGTGTTTCAACAGCTCTTTCATGCTTCCTTCTCCCCAGACCTACTGACCTCCAGGTGTCGTGCTCGTGCTTTTTATGTGGTTGGTGTTCTTGTCTGTGATTGGTTGTGGTGTTGTGTACTCTGATTTGCCTGTTAGTGTGTCCATCATGATGTGTGTGTTTGAATATCATGACAAGCCTCTCCCCCGACATCGCCCAGCTTCCTCCCCGACATCGCCCAGCCTCTCCCCGACACCGCCCTGCCTCTCCCCCGACACCGCCCAGCCTCTCCCCCGACACGGCCCAGCTTCTCCCCGGACACCGCTCAGCCTCTCACCCGACACCGCTCAGCTTCTCCCCGGACACCGCTCAGCCTCTCCCCCGACACCGCCCTGCCTCTCCCCCGACACCGCTCAGCCTCTCCCCCGACACCGCTCAGCCTCTCCCCCGACATCGCCCAGCTTCCTCCCCGACATCGCCCAGCCTCTCCCCCGACACCGCCCAGCCTCCTCCCGACACCGCCCAGCCTCCCCCCCGACACCGCCCAGCCTCTCCCCCGACACAGCCCAGCCTCTCCCCGGACACCGCCCAGCCTCTCCCCCGACACCGCCCAGCCTCTCCCCGGACACCGCCCAGCTTCCTCCCCTACACCGCCCAGCCTCTCCCCCGACATCGCCCAGCCTCTCCCCGGACACCGCCCAGCTTCCTCCCCGACACTTCCCAGCCTCTCCCCCGACAACGCCCAGCCTCTCCACGGACACCGCCCAGCTTCCTCCCCGACATTGCCCAGCCTCTCCCCTGTCACCGGCCAGCCTCTCCCCCGACACCGCCCAGTCAATCCCCCGACACTGTCCAGCCTCTCCCCGGACACCGCTCAGCTTCCTCCCCGGCACCGCCCAGCTTCTCCCCCGACACCGCCCAGCTTCCTCCCCGACACCGCCCAACCTCTCCCTGTGACACCACCCAGCCTCTCCCCCGACACGGCCCAGCTTCTCCCCCGACACCGCCCAGCCTCCTCCCGACAACGCCCAGCCTCACCCCCGACACCGCCCAGCCTCGACACGACACCGCTCAGCCTCTCCCCCGACAATGCACAGCCTCGCCCCCGACACCGCCCAGCCTCTCCCCCGACACCGCCCAGCCTCCTCCCGACACCTCCCAGCTTCCTCCCCGACACCGCCCAGCCTCTCCCCCGACACCGCCCAGCCTCTCTCCTGACACCGCCCAGCCTCGACACGACACCGCTCAGCCTCTCCCCCGACACTGCCCAGCCTCCTCCCGACACCGCCCAGCCTCTCCCCCGACACCGCGCAGCCTCTCCCCCGACACCGCTCAGCCTCTCCCCCGACATCGCCCAGCTTCCTCCCCGACATCGCCCAGCCTCTCCCCGACACCGCCCTGCCTCTCCCCCGACACCGCCCAGCCTCTCCCCCGACACGGCCCAGCTTCTCCCCGGACACCGCTCAGCCTCTCACCCGACACCGCACAGCTTCTCCCCGGACACCGCTCAGCCTCTCCCCCGACACCGCCCTGCCTCTCCCCCGACACCGCTCAGCCTCTCCCCCGACACCGCTCAGCCTCTCCCCCGACATCGCCCAGCTTCCTCCCCGACATCGCCCAGCCTCTCCCCCGACACCGCCCAGCCTCCTCCCGACACCGCCCAGCCTCCCCCCCGACACCGCCCAGCCTCTCCCCCGACACAGCCCAGCCTCTCCCCGGACACCGCCCAGCCTCTCCCCCGACACCGCCCAGCCTCTCCCCGGACACCGCCCAGCTTCCTCCCCGACACCGCCCAGCCTCTCCCCCGACATCGCCCAGCCTCTCCCCGGACACCGCCCAGCTTCCTCCCCGACACTTCCCAGCCTCTCCCCCGACAACGCCCAGCCTCTCCACGGACATCGCTCAGCTTCCTCCCCGACATTGCCCAGCCACTCCCCTGTCACCGGCCAGCCTCTCCCCCGACACCGCCCAGTCAATCCCCCGACACTGTCCAGCCTCTCCCCGGACACCGCTCAGCTTCCTCCCCGGCACCGCCCAGCTTCTCCCCCGACACCGCCCAGCTTCCTCCCCGACACCGCCCAACCTCTCCCTGTGACACCACCCAGCCTCTCCCCCGACACGGCCCAGCTTCTCCCCCGACACCGCCCAGCCTCCTCCCGACAACGCCCAGCCTCACCCCCGACACCGCCCAGCCTCGACACGACACCGCTCAGCCTCTCCCCCGACAATGCACAGCCTCGCCCCCGACACCGCCCAGCCTCTCCCCCGACACCGCCCAGCCTCCTCCCGACACCTCCCAGCTTCCTCCCCGACACCGCCCAGCCTCTCCCCCGACACCGCCCAGCCTCTCTCCTGACACCGCCCAGCCTCGACACGACACCGCTCAGCCTCTCCCCCGACACTGCCCAGCCTCCTCCCGACACCGCCCAGCCTCTCCCCCGACACCGCGCAGCCTCTCCCCCGACACCGCTCAGCCTCTCCCCCGACATCGCCCAGCTTCCTCCCCGACACCGCCCAGCCTCCTCCCGACACCGCCCAGCCTCCCCCCGACACCGCCCAGCCTCTCCCCCGACACAGCCCAGCCTCTCCCCGGACACCGCCCAGCCTCTCCCCCGACACCGCCCAGCCTCTCCCCGGACACCGCCCAGCTTCCTCCCCGACACCGCCCAGCCTCTCCCCCGACATCGCCCAGCCTCTCCCCGGACACCGCCCAGCTTCCTCCCCGACACTTCCCAGCCTCTCCCCCGACAACGCCCAGCCTCTCCACGGACACCGCCCAGCTTCCTCCCCGACATTGCCTAGCCTCTCCCCTGTCACCGGCCAGCCTCTCCCCCGACACCGCCCAGTCTATCCCCCGACACCGTCCAGCCTCTCCCCGGACACCGCTCAGCTTCCTCCCCGGCACCGCCCAGCTTCTCCCCCGACACCGCCCAGCTTCCTCCCCGACACCGCCCAACCTCTCCCTGTGACACCACCCAGCCTCTCCCCCTACACCACCCAGACTCTCCCCTTACACCGCCCAGACTCTCCCCTGACAATGCACAGCCTCTCCCCCGACACTGCCCAGCCTCTCCCCGGACACCGGTAGCCTCTCCCCCGACACCGCGCAGCCTCTCCCTGTGACACCACCCAGCCTCTCCCCGGACACCGCCCAGCCCCTCCCCCGACACCGCCCAGCCTCTCCCCCGACATTGCCCAGCCTCCTCCCGACACCGCCCAGCATCTCTCCCGACACCGGCCAGCCTCTCCCCGGACACCGCTCAGCCTCTCCCCCGACACCGGCCAGCCTCTCTCCTGAAACCGCCCAGCCTCGACACGACACCACCCAGCCTCTCCCCCGACACCGCCCAGCCTCTCTCCCGACACCGCCCAGCCTCTCTCCCGACACCGCCCAGCCTCTCTCCTGACACAGCCCAGTCTCTCCCCCGACACCGCCCAGCCTCTCTCCCGACACCTCCCAGCTTCCTCCCCGACACCGCCCAGCCTCTCCCCCGACACCGCCCAGCCTCTCTCCTGACACCGCCCAGCCTCGACACGACACCGCTCAGCCTCTCCCCCGACACTGCCCAGCCTCCTCCCGACACCGCCCAGCCTCTCTCCCGACACCGCCCAGCTTCCTCCCCGACACCGCCCAGCCTCTCCCCGGACACCGCCCAGCTTCCTCCCCGACACCGCCCAGCCTCTCCCCCGACACCGCCCTGCCTCTCTCCCGACACCGCTCAGCCTCTCCCTGTGACACCACCCAGCCTCTCCCCCGACACCGCCCAGCCTCTGCCCCGACACTGCCCAGCCTCTCCCCGGACACCGCCCAGATTCCTCCCTGACACCGCCCAGCATCTCCCCCGACACCGCCCAGCTTCCTCCCCGACACTGCCCAGCCTCTCCCCCGACACTGCCCAGCCTCTCCCCCGACATCGCCCAGCTTCCTCCCCGACATCGCCCAGCCTCTCCCCGACACCGCCCTGCCTCTCCCCCGACACCGCCCAGCCTCTCCCCCGACACGGCCCAGCTTCTCCCCGGACACCGCTCAGCCTCTCACCCGACACCGCTCAGCTTCTCCCCGGACACCGCTCAGCCTCTCCCCCGACACCGCCCTGCCTCTCCCCCGACACCGCTCAGCCTCTCCCCCGACACCGCTCAGCCTCTCCCCCGACATCGCCCAGCTTCCTCCCCGACATCGCCCAGCCTCTCCCCCGACACCGCCCAGCCTCCTCCCGACACCGCCCAGCCTCCCCCCCGACACCGCCCAGCCTCTCCCCCGACACAGCCCAGCCTCTCCCCGGACACCGCCCAGCCTCTCCCCCGACACCGCCCAGCCTCTCCCCGGACACCGCCCAGCTTCCTCCCCGACACCGCCCTGCCTCTCTCCCGACACCGCTCAGCCTCTCCCTGTGACACCACCCAGCCTCTCCGCCGACACCGCCCAGCCTCTGCCCCGACACTGCCCAGCCTCTCCCCGGACACCGCCCAGATTCCTCCCTGACACCGCCCAGCATCTCCCCCGACACAGCCCAGCTTCCTCCCCGACACTGCCCAGCCTCTCCCCCGACACTGCCCAGCCTCTCCCCCGACATCGCCCAGCTTCCTCCCCGACATCGCCCAGCCTCTCCCCGACACCGCCCTGCCTCTCCCCCGACACCGCCCAGCCTCTCCCCCGACACGGCCCAGCTTCTCCCCGGACACCGCTCAGCCTCTCACCCGACACCGCTCAGCTTCTCCCCGGACACCGCTCAGCCTCTCCCCCGACACCGCCCTGCCTCTCCCCCGACACCGCTCAGCCTCTCCCCCGACACCGCTCAGCCTCTCCCCCGACATCGCCCAGCTTCCTCCCCGACATCGCCCAGCCTCTCCCCCGACACCGCCCAGCCTCCTCCCGACACCGCCCAGCCTCCCCCCCGACACCGCCCAGCCTCTCCCCCGACACAGCCCAGCCTCTCCCCGGACACCGCCCAGCCTCTCCCCCGACACCGCCCAGCCTCTCCCCGGACACCGCCCAGCTTCCTCCCCGACACCGCCCAGCCTCTCCCCCGACATCGCCCAGCCTCTCCCCGGACACCGCCCAGCTTCCTCCCCGACACTTCCCAGCCTCTCCCCCGACAACGCCCAGCCTCTCCACGGACACCGCCCAGCTTCCTCCCCGACATTGCCCAGCCTCTCCCCTGTCACCGGCCAGCCTCTCCCCCGACACCGCCCAGTCAATCCCCCGACACTGTCCAGCCTCTCCCCGGACACCGCTCAGCTTCCTCCCCGGCACCGCCCAGCTTCTCCCCCGACACCGCCCAGCTTCCTCCCCGACACCGCCCAACCTCTCCCTGTGACACCACCCAGCCTCTCCCCCGACACGGCCCAGCTTCTCCCCCGACACCGCCCAGCCTCCTCCCGACAACGCCCAGCCTCACCCCCGACACCGCCCAGCCTCGACACGACACCGCTCAGCCTCTCCCCCGACAATGCACAGCCTCGCCCCCGACACCGCCCAGCCTCTCCCCCGACACCGCCCAGCCTCCTCCCGACACCTCCCAGCTTCCTCCCCGACACCGCCCAGCCTCTCCCCCGACACCGCCCAGCCTCTCTCCTGACACCGCCCAGCCTCGACACGACACCGCTCAGCCTCTCCCCCGACACTGCCCAGCCTCCTCCCGACACCGCCCAGCCTCTCTCCCGACACCGCCCAGCTTCCTCCCCGACACCGCCCAGCCTCTCCCCGGACACCGCCCAGCTTCCTCCCCGACACCGCCCAGCCTCTCCCCCGACACCGCCCTGCCTCTCTCCCGACACCGCTCAGCCTCTCCCGGTGACACCACCCAGCCTCTCCCCCGACACCGCCCAGCCTCTGCCCCGACACTGCCCAGCCTCTCCCCGGACACCGCCCAGATTCCTCCCTGACACCGCCCAGCATCTCCCCCGACACCGCCCAGCTTCCTCCCCGACACTGCCCAGCCTCTCCCCCGACACTGCCCAGCCTCTCCCCCGACACCGCCCAGCCTCCTCCCGACACCGCCCAGCCTCCCCCCCGACACCGCCCAGCCTCTCCCCCGACACAGCCCAGCCTCTCCCCGGACACCGCCCAGCCTCTCCCCCGACACCGCCCAGCCTCTCCCCGGACACCGCCCAGCTTCCTCCCCGACACCGCCCAGCCTCTCCCCCGACATCGCCCAGCCTCTCCCCGGACACCGCCCAGCTTCCTCCCCGACACTTCCCAGCCTCTCCCCCGAAAACGCCCAGCCTCTCCACGGACACCGCCCAGCTTCCTCCCCGACATTGCCCAGCCTCTGCCCTGTCACCGGCCAGCCTCTCCCCCGACACCGCCCAGTCTATCCCCCGACACCGTCCAGCCTCTCCCCGGACACCGCTCAGCTTCCTCCCCGGCACCGCCCAGCTTCTCCCCCGACACCGCCCAGCTTCCTCCCCGACACCGCCCAACCTCTCCCTGTGACACCACCCAGCCTCTCCCCCTACACCACCCAGACTCTCCCCTTACACCGCCCAGACTCTCCCCTGACAATGCACAGCCTCTCCCCCGACACTGCCCAGCCTCTCCCCGGACACCGGTAGCCTCTCCCCCGACACCGCGCAGCCTCTCCCTGTGACACCACCCAGCCTCTCCCCGGACACCGCCCAGCCCCTCCCCCGACACCGCCCAGCCTCTCCCCCGACATTGCCCAGCCTCCTCCCGACACCGCCCAGCATCTCTCCCGACACCGGCCAGCCTCTCCCCGGACACCGCTCAGCCTCTCCCCCGACACCGGCCAGCCTCTCTCCTGAAACCGCCCAGCCTCGACACGACACCACCCAGCCTCTCCCCCGACACCGCCCAGCCTCTCTCCCGACACCGCCCAGCCTCTCTCCCGACACCGCTCAGCCTCTCTCCTGACACAGCCCAGTCTCTCCCCCGACACCGCCCAGCCTCTCTCCCGACACCTCCCAGCTTCCTCCCCGACACCGCCCAGCCTCTCCCCCGACACCGCCCAGCCTCTCTCCTGACACCGCCCAGCCTCGACACGACACCGCTCAGCCTCTCCCCCGACACTGCCCAGCCTCCTCCCGACACCGCCCAGCCTCTCTCCCGACACCGCCCAGCTTCCTCCCCGACACCGCCCAGCCTCTCCCCGGACACCGCCCAGCTTCCTCCCCGACACCGCCCAGCCTCTCCCCCGACACCGCCCTGCCTCTCTCCCGACACCGCTCAGCCTCTCCCTGTGACACCACCCAGCCTCTCCCCCGACACCGCCCAGCCTCTGCCCCGACACTGCCCAGCCTCTCCCCGGACACCGCCCAGATTCCTCCCTGACACCGCCCAGCATCTCCCCCGACACCGCCCAGCCTCTCCCCCGACACCGCGCAGCCTCTCCCCCGACACCGCTCAGCCTCTCCCCCGACATCGCCCAGCTTCCTCCCCGACACCGCCCAGCCTCCTCCCGACACCGCCCAGCCTCCCCCCGACACCGCCCAGCCTCTCCCCCGACACAGCCCAGCCTCTCCCCGGACACCGCCCAGCCTCTCCCCCGACACCGCCCAGCCTCTCCCCGGACACCGCCCAGCTTCCTCCCCGACACCGCCCAGCCTCTCCCCCGACATCGCCCAGCCTCTCCCCTGACACCGCCCAGCTTCCTCCCCGACACTTCCCAGCCTCTCCCCCGACAACGCCCAGCCTCTCCACGGACACCGCCCAGCTTCCTCCCCGACATTGCCTAGCCTCTCCCCTGTCACCGGCCAGCCTCTCCCCCGACACCGCCCAGTCTATCCCCCGACACCGTCCAGCCTCTCCCCGGACACCGCTCAGCTTCCTCCCCGGCACCGCCCAGCTTCTCCCCCGACACCGCCCAGCTTCCTCCCCGACACCGCCCAACCTCTCC
Organism: Scyliorhinus torazame; assembly: GCF_047496885.1. Taxonomy (NCBI): domain Eukaryota; kingdom Metazoa; phylum Chordata; class Chondrichthyes; order Carcharhiniformes; family Scyliorhinidae; genus Scyliorhinus; species Scyliorhinus torazame. Next base: position 70,412,733 of record NC_092709.1, on the reverse strand, counting down.
CTGTGACACCACCCAGCCTCTCCCCCTACACCACCCAGACTCTCCCCTTACACCGCCCAGACTCTCCCCTGACAATGCACAGCCTCTCCCCCGACACTGCCCAGCCTCTCCCCGGACACCGGTAGCCTCTCCCCCGACACCGCGCAGCCTCTCCCTGTGACACCACCCAGCCTCTCCCCGGACACCGCCCAGCCCCTCCCCCGACACCGCCCAGCCTCTCCCCCGACATTGCCCAGCCTCCTCCCGACACCGCCCAGCATCTCTCCCGACACCGGCCAGCCTCTCCCCGGACACCGCTCAGCCTCTCCCCCGACACCGGCCAGCCTCTCTCCTGAAACCGCCCAGCCTTGACACGACACCACCCAGCCTCTCCCCCGACACCGCCCAGCCTCTCTCCCGACACCGCCCAGCCTCTCTCCCGACACCGCCCAGCCTCTCTCCTGACACAGCCCAGTCTCTCCCCCGACACCGCCCAGCCTCTCTCCCGACACCTCCCAGCTTCCTCCCCGACACCGCCCAGCCTCTCCCCCGACACCGCCCAGCCTCTCTCCTGACACCGCCCAGCCTCGACACGACACCGCTCAGCCTCTCCCCCGACACTGCCCAGCCTCCTCCCGACACCGCCCAGCCTCTCTCCCGACACCGCCCAGCTTCCTCCCCGACACCGCCCAGCCTCTCCCCGGACACCGCCCAGCTTCCTCCCCGACACCGCCCAGCCTCTCCCCCGACACCGCCCTGCCTCTCTCCCGACACCGCTCAGCCTCTCCCTGTGACACCACCCAGCCTCTCCCCCGACACCGCCCAGCCTCTGCCCCGACACTGCCCAGCCTCTCCCCGGACACCGCCCAGATTCCTCCCTGACACCGCCCAGCATCTCCCCCGACACCGCCCAGCTTCCACCCCGACACTGCCCAGCCTCTCCCCCGACACTGCCCAGCCTCTCCCCCGACATCGCCCAGCTTCCTCCCCGACATCGCCCAGCCTCTCCCCGACACCGCCCTGCCTCTCCCCCGACACCGCCCAGCCTCTCCCCCGACACGGCCCAGCTTCTCCCCGGACACCGCTCAGCCTCTCACCCGACACCGCTCAGCTTCTCCCCGGACACCGCTCAGCCTCTCCCCCGACACCGCCCTGCCTCTCCCCCGACACCGCTCAGCCTCTCCCCCGACACCGCTCAGCCTCTCCCCCGACATCGCCCAGCTTCCTCCCCGACATCGCCCAGCCTCTCCCCCGACACCGCCCAGCCTCCTCCCGACACCGCCCAGCCTCCCCCCCGACACCGCCCAGCCTCTCCCCCGACACAGCCCAGCCTCTCCCCGGACACCGCCCAGCCTCTCCCCCGACACCGCCCAGCCTCTCCCCGGACACCGCCCAGCTTCCTCCCCGACACCGCCCTGCCTCTCTCCCGACACCGCTCAGCCTCTCCCTGTGACACCACCCAGCCTCTCCGCCGACACCGCCCAGCCTCTGCCCCGACACTGCCCAGCCTCTCCCCGGACACCGCCCAGATTCCTCCCTGACACCGCCCAGCATCTCCCCCGACACCGCCCAGCTTCCTGCCCGACACTGCCCAGCCTCTCCCCCGACACTGCCCAGCCTCTCCGCCGACATCGCCCAGCTTCCTCTCCGACATCGCCCAGCCTCTCCCCGACACCGCCCTGCCTCTCCCCCGACACCGCCCAGCCTCTCCCCCGACACGGCCCAGCTTCTCCCCGGACACCGCTCAGCCTCTCACCCGACACCGCTCAGCTTCTCCCCGGACACCGCTCAGCCTCTCCCCCGACACCGCCCTGCCTCTCCCCCGACACCGCTCAGCCTCTCCCCCGACACCGCTCAGCCTCTCCCCCGACATCGCCCAGCTTCCTCCCCGACATCGCCCAGCCTCTCCCCCGACACCGCCCAGCCTCCTCCCGACACCGCCCAGCCTCCCCCCCGACACCGCCCAGCCTCTCCCCCGACACAGCCCAGCCTCTCCCCGGACACCGCCCAGCCTCTCCCCCGACACCGCCCAGCCTCTCCCCGGACACCGCCCAGCTTCCTCCCCGACACCGCCCAGCCTCTCCCCCGACATCGCCCAACCTCTCCCCGGACACCGCCCAGCTTCCTCCCCGACACTTCCCAGCCTCTCCCCCGACAACGCCCAGCCTCTCCACGGACACCGCCCAGCTTCCTCCCCGACATTGCCCAGCCTCTCCCCTGTCACCGGCCAGCCTCTCCCCCGACACCGCCCAGTCAATCCCCCGACACTGTCCAGCCTCTCCCCGGACACCGCTCAGCTTCCTCCCCGGCACCGCCCAGCTTCTCCCCCGACACCGCCCAGCTTCCTCCCCGACACCGCCCAACCTCTCCCTGTGACACCACCCAGCCTCTCCCCCGACACGGCCCAGCTTCTCCCCCGACACCGCCCAGCCTCCTCCCGACAACGCCCAGCCTCACCCCCGACACCGCCCAGCCTCGACACGACACCGCTCAGCCTCACCCCCGACAATGCACAGCCTCTCCCCGGACACCGCCCAGCTTCCTCCCCGACACTTCCCAGCCTCTCCCCCGAAAACGACCAGCCTGTCCACGGACACCGCCCAGCTTCCTCCCCGACATTGCCCAGCCTCTGCCCTGTCACCGGCCAGCCTCTCCCCCGACACCGCCCAGTCTATCCCCCGACACCGTCCAGCCTCTCCCCGGACACCGCTCAGCTTCCTCCCCGGCACCGCCCAGCTTCTCCCCCGACACCGCCCAGCTTCCTCCCCGACACCGCCCAACCTCTCCCTGTGACACCACCCAGCCTCTCCCCCTACACCACCCAGACTCTCCCCTTACACCGCCCAGACTCTCCCCTGACAATGCACAGCCTCTCCCCCGACACTGCCCAGCCTCTCCCCGGACACCGGTAGCCTCTCCCCCGACACCGCGCAGCCTCTCCCTGTGACACCACCCAGCCTCTCCCCGGACACCGCCCAGCCCCTCCCCCGACACCGCCCAGCCTCTCCCCCGACATTGCCCAACCTCCTCCCGACACCGCCCAGCATCTCTCCCGACACCGGCCAGCCTCTCCCCGGACACCGCTCAGCCTCTCCCCCGACACCGGCCAGCCTCTCTCCTGAAACCGCCCAGCCTCGACACGACACCACCCAGCCTCTCCCCCGACACCGCCCAGCCTCTCTCCCGACACCGCCCAGCCTCTCTCCCGACACCGCTCAGCCTCTCTCCTGACACAGCCCAGTCTCTCCCCCGACACCGCCCAGCCTCTCTCCCGACACCTCCCAGCTTCCTCCCCGACACCGCCCAGCCTCTCCCCCGACACCGCCCAGCCTCTCTCCTGACACCGCCCAGCCTCGACACGACACCGCTCAGCCTCTCCCCCGACACTGCCCAGCCTCCTCCCGACACCGCCCAGCCTCTCTCCCGACACCGCCCAGCTTCCTCCCCGACACCGCCCAGCCTCTCCCCGGACACCGCCCAGCTTCCTCCCCGACACCGCCCAGCCTCTCCCCCGACACCGCCCTGCCTCTCTCCCGACACCGCTCAGCCTCTCCCTGTGACACCACCCAGCCTCTCCCCCGACACCGCCCAGCCTCTGCCCCGACACTGCCCAGCCTCTCCCCGGACACCGCCCAGATTCCTCCCTGACACCGCCCAGCATCTCCCCCGACACCGCCCAGCCTCTCCCCCGACACCGCGCAGCCTCTCCCCCGACACCGCTCAGCCTCTCCCCCGACATCGCCCAGCTTCCTCCCCGACACCGCCCAGCCTCCTCCCGACACCGCCCAGCCTCCCCCCGACACCGCCCAGCCTCTCCCCCGACACAGCCCAGCCTCTCCCCGGACACCGCCCAGCCTCTCCCCCGACACCGCCCAGCCTCTCCCCGGACACCGCCCAGCTTCCTCCCCGACACCGCCCAGCCTCTCCCCCGACATCGCCCAGCCTCTCCCCGGACACCGCCCAGCTTCCTCCCCGACACTTCCCAGCCTCTCCCCCGACAACGCCCAGCCTCTCCACGGACACCGCCCAGCTTCCTCCCCGACATTGCCTAGCCTCTCCCCTGTCACCGGCCAGCCTCTCCCCCGACACCGCCCAGTCTATCCCCCGACACCGTCCAGCCTCTCCCCGGACACCGCTCAGCTTCCTCCCCGGCACCGCCCAGCTTCTCCCCCGACACCGCCCAGCTTCCTCCCCGACACCGCCCAACCTCTCCCTGTGACACCACCCAGCCTCTCCCCCTACACCACCCAGACTCTCCCCTTACACCGCCCTGACTCTCCCCTGACAATGCACAGCCTCTCCCCCGACACTGCCCAGCCTCTCCCCGGACACCGGTAGCCTCTCCCCCGACACCGCGCAGCCTCTCCCTGTGACACCACCCAGCCTCTCCCCGGACACCGCCCAGCCCCTCCCCCGACACCGCCCAGCCTCTCCCCCGACATTGCCCAGCCTCCTCCCGACACCGCCCAGCATCTCTCCCGACACCGGCCAGCCTCTCCCCGGACACCGCTCAGCCTCTCCCCCGACACCGGCCAGCCTCTCTCCTGAAACCGCCCAGCCTCGACACGACACCACCCAGCCTCTCCCCCGACACCGCCCAGCCTCTCTCCCGACACCGCCCAGCCTCTCTCCCGACACCGCCCAGCCTCTCTCCTGACACAGCCCAGTCTCTCCCCCGACACCGCCCAGCCTCTCTCCCGACACCTCCCAGCTTCCTCCCCGACACCGCCCAGCCTCTCCCCCGACACCGCCCAGCCTCTCTCCTGACACCGCCCAGCCTCGACACGACACCGCTCAGCCTCTCCCCCGACACTGCCCAGCCTCCTCCCGACACCGCCCAGCCTCTCTCCCGACACCGCCCAGCTTCCTCCCCGACACCGCCCAGCCTCTCCCCGGACACCGCCCAGCTTCCTCCCCGACACCGCCCAGCCTCTCCCCCGACACCGCCCTGCCTCTCTCCCGACACCGCTCAGCCTCTCCCTGTGACACCACCCAGCCTCTCCCCCGACACCGCCCAGCCTCTGCCCCGACACTGCCCAGCCTCTCCCCGGACACCGCCCAGATTCCTCCCTGACACCGCCCAGCATCTCCCCCGACACCGCCCAGCTTCCTCCCCGACACTGCCCAGCCTCTCCCCCGACACTGCCCAGCCTCTCCCCCGACATCGCCCAGCTTCCTCCCCGACATCGCCCAGCCTCTCCCCGACACCGCCCTGCCTCTCCCCCGACACCGCCCAGCCTCTCCCCCGACACGGCCCAGCTTCTCCCCGGACACCGCTCAGCCTCTCACCCGACACCGCTCAGCTTCTCCCCGGACACCGCTCAGCCTCTCCCCCGACACCGCCCTGCCTCTCCCCCGACACCGCTCAGCCTCTCCCCCGACACCGCTCAGCCTCTCCCCCGACATCGCCCAGCTTCCTCCCCGACATCGCCCAGCCTCTCCCCCGACACCGCCCAGCCTCCTCCCGACACCGCCCAGCCTCCCCCCCGACACCGCCCAGCCTCTCCCCCGACACAGCCCAGCCTCTCCCCGGACACCGCCCAGCCTCTCCCCCGACACCGCCCAGCCTCTCCCCGGACACCGCCCAGCTTCCTCCCCGACACCGCCCTGCCTCTCTCCCGACACCGCTCAGCCTCTCCCTGTGACACCACCCAGCCTCTCCGCCGACACCGCCCAGCCTCTGCCCCGACACTGCCCAGCCTCTCCCCGGACACCGCCCAGATTCCTCCCTGACACCGCCCAGCATCTCCCCCGACACCGCCCAGCTTCCTCCCCGACACTGCCCAGCCTCTCCCCCGACACTGCCCAGCCTCTCCCCCGACATCGCCCAGCTTCCTCCCCGACATCGCCCAGCCTCTCCCCGACACCGCCCTGCCTCTCCCCCGACACCGCCCAGCCTCTCCCCCGACACGGCCCAGCTTCTCCCCGGACACCGCTCAGCCTCTCACCCGACACCGCTCAGCTTCTCCCCGGACACCGCTCAGCCTCTCCCCCGACACCGCCCTGCCTCTCCCCCGACACCGCTCAGCCTCTCCCCCGACACCGCTCAGCCTCTCCCCCGACATCGCCCAGCTTCCTCCCCGACATCGCCCAGCCTCTCCCCCGACACCGCCCAGCCTCCTCCCGACACCGCCCAGCCTCCCCCCCGACACCGCCCAGCCTCTCCCCGGACACAGCCCAGCCTCTCCCCGGACACCGCCCAGCCTCTCCCCCGACACCGCCCAGCCTCTCCCCGGACACCGCCCAGCTTCCTCCCCGACACCGCCCAGCCTCTCCCCCGACATCGCCCAGCCTCTCCCCGGACACCGCCCAGCTTCCTCCCCGACACTTCCCAGCCTCTCCCCCGACAACGCCCAGCCTCTCCACGGACACCGCCCAGCTTCCTCCCCGACATTGCCCAGCCTCTCCCCTGTCACCGGCCAGCCTCTCCCCCGACACCGCCCAGTCAATCCCCCGACACTGTCCAGCCTCTCCCCGGACACCGCTCAGCTTCCTCCCCGGCACCGCCCAGCTTCTCCCCCGACACCGCCCAGCTTCCTCCCCGACACCGCCCAACCTCTCCCTGTGACACCACCCAGCCTCTCCCCCGACACGGCCCAGCTTCTCCCCCGACACCGCCCAGCCTCCTCCCGACAACGCCCAGCCTCACCCCCGACACCGCCCAGCCTCGACACGACACCGCTCAGCCTCTCCCCCGACAATGCACAGCCTCGCCCCCGACACCGCCCAGCCTCTCCCCCGACACCGCCCAGCCTCCTCCCGACACCTCCCAGCTTCCTCCCCGACACCGCCCAGCCTCTCCCCCGACACCGCCCAGCCTCTCTCCTGACACCGCCCAGCCTCGACACGACACCGCTCAGCCTCTCCCCCGACACTGCCCAGCCTCCTCCCGACACCGCCCAGCCTCTCCCCCGACACCGCGCAGCCTCTCCCCCGACACCGCTCAGCCTCTCCCCCGACATCGCCCAGCTTCCTCCCCGACATCGCCCAGCCTCTCCCCGACACCGCCCTGCCTCTCCCCCGACACCGCCCAGCCTCTCCCCCGACACGGCCCAGCTTCTCCCCGGACACCGCTCAGCCTCTCACCCGACACCGCACAGCTTCTCCCCGGACACCGCTCAGCCTCTCCCCCGACACCGCCCTGCCTCTCCCCCGACACCGCTCAGCCTCTCCCCCGACACCGCTCAGCCTCTCCCCCGACATCGCCCAGCTTCCTCCCCGACATCGCCCAGCCTCTCCCCCGACACCGCCCAGCCTCCTCCCGACACCGCCCAGCCTCCCCCCCGACACCGCCCAGCCTCTCCCCCGACACAGCCCAGCCTCTCCCCGGACACCGCCCAGCCTCTCCCCCGACACCGCCCAGCCTCTCCCCGGACACCGCCCAGCTTCCTCCCCGACACCGCCCAGCCTCTCCCCCGACATCGCCCAGCCTCTCCCCGGACACCGCCCAGCTTCCTCCCCGACACTTCCCAGCCTCTCCCCCGACAACGCCCAGCCTCTCCCCCGACACCGCCCAGTCAATCCCCCGACACTGTCCAGCCTCTCCCCGGACACCGCTCAGCTTCCTCCCCGGCACCGCCCAGCTTCTCCCCCGACACCGCCCAGCTTCCTCCCCGACACCGCCCAACCTCTCCCTGTGACACCACCCAGCCTCTCCCCCGACACGGCCCAGCTTCTCCCCCGACACCGCCCAGCCTCCTCCCGACAACGCCCAGCCTCACCCCCGACACCGCCCAGCCTCGACACGACACCGCTCAGCCTCTCCCCCGACAATGCACAGCCTCGCCCCCGACACCGCCCAGCCTCTCCCCCGACACCGCCCAGCCTCCTCCCGACACCTCCCAGCTTCCTCCCCGACACCGCCCAGCCTCTCCCCCGACACCGCCCAGCCTCTCTCCTGACACCGCCCAGCCTCGACACGACACCGCTCAGCCTCTCCCCCGACACTGCCCAGCCTCCTCCCGACACCGCCCAGCCTCTCCCCCGACACCGCGCAGCCTCTCCCCCGACACCGCTCAGCCTCTCCCCCGACATCGCCCAGCTTCCTCCCCGACACCGCCCAGCCTCCTCCCGACACCGCCCAGCCTCCCCCCGACACCGCCCAGCCTCTCCCCCGACACAGCCCAGCCTCTCCCCGGACACCGCCCAGCCTCTCCCCCGACACCGCCCAGCCTCTCCCCGGACACCGCCCAGCTTCCTCCCCGACACCGCCCAGCCTCTCCCCCGACATCGCCCAGCCTCTCCCCGGACACCGCCCAGCTTCCTCCCCGACACTTCCCAGCCTCTCCCCCGACAACGCCCAGCCTCTCCACGGACACCGCCCAGCTTCCTCCCCGACATTGCCTAGCCTCTCCCCTGTCACCGGCCAGCCTCTCCCCCGACACCGCCCAGTCTATCCCCCGACACCGTCCAGCCTCTCCCCGGAGACCGCTCAGCTTCCTCCCCGGCACCGCCCAGCTTCTCCCCCGACACCGCCCAGCTTCCTCCCCGACACCGCCCAACCTCTCCCTGTGACACCACCCAGCCTCTCCCCCTACACCACCCAGACTCTCCCCTTACACCGCCCAGACTCTCCCCTGACAATGCACAGCCTCTCCCCCGACACTGCCCAGCCTCTCCCCGGACACCGGTAGCCTCTCCCCCGACACCGCGCAGCCTCTCCCTGTGACACCACCCAGCCTCTCCCCGGACACCGCCCAGCCCCTCCCCCGACACCGCCCAGCCTCTCCCCCGACATTGCCCAGCCTCCTCCCGACACCGCCCAGCATCTCTCCCGACACCGGCCAGCCTCTCCCCGGACACCGCTCAGCCTCTCCCCCGACACCGGCCAGCCTCTCTCCTGAAACCGCCCAGCCTCGACACGACACCACCCAGCCTCTCCCCCGACACCGCCCAGCCTCTCTCCCGACACCGCCCAGCCTCTCTCCCGACACCGCCCAGCCTCTCTCCTGACACAGCCCAGTCTCTCCCCCGACACCGCCCAGCCTCTCTCCCGACACCTCCCAGCTTCCTCCCCGACACCGCCCAGCCTCTCCCCCGACACCGCCCAGCCTCTCTCCTGACACCGCCCAGCCTCGACACGACACCGCTCAGCCTCTCCCCCGACACTGCCCAGCCTCCTCCCGACACCGCCCAGCCTCTCTCCCGACACCGCCCAGCTTCCTCCCCGACACCGCCCAGCCTCTCCCCGGACACCGCCCAGCTTCCTCCCCGACACCGCCCAGCCTCTCCCCCGACACCGCCCTGCCTCTCTCCCGACACCGCTCAGCCTCTCCCTGTGACACCACCCAGCCTCTCCCCCGACACCGCCCAGCCTCTGCCCCGACACTGCCCAGCCTCTCCCCGGACACCGCCCAGATTCCTCCCTGACACCGCCCAGCATCTCCCCCGACACCGCCCAGCTTCCTCCCCGACACTGCCCAGCCTCTCCCCCGACACTGCCCAGCCTCTCCCCCGACATCGCCCAGCTTCCTCCCCGACATCGCCCAGCCTCTCCCCGACACCGCCCTGCCTCTCCCCCGACACCGCCCAGCCTCTCCCCCGACACGGCCCAGCTTCTCCCCGGACACCGCTCAGCCTCTCACCCGACACCGCTCAGCTTCTCCCCGGACACCGCTCAGCCTCTCCCCCGACACCGCCCTGCCTCTCCCCCGACACCGCTCAGCCTCTCCCCCGACACCGCTCAGCCTCTCCCCCGACATCGCCCAGCTTCCTCCCCGACATCGCCCAGCCTCTCCCCCGACACCGCCCAGCCTCCTCCCGACACCGCCCAGCCTCCCCCCCGACACCGCCCAGCCTCTCCCCCGACACAGCCCAGCCTCTCCCCGGACACCGCCCAGCCTCTCCCCCGACACCGCCCAGCCTCTCCCCGGACACCGCCCAGCTTCCTCCCCGACACCGCCCTGCCTCTCTCCCGACACCGCTCAGCCTCTCCCTGTGACACCACCCAGCCTCTCCGCCGACACCGCCCAGCCTCTGCCCCGACACTGCCCAGCCTCTCCCCGGACACCGCCCAGATTCCTCCCTGACACCGCCCAGCATCTCCCCCGTCACAGCCCAGCTTCCTCCCCGACACTGCCCAGCCTCTCCCCCGACACTGCCCAGCCTCTCCCCCGACATCGCCCAGCTTCCTCCCCGACATCGCCCAGCCTCTCCCCGACACCGCCCTGCCTCTCCCCCGACACCGCCCAGCCTCTCCCCCGACACGGCCCAGCTTCTCCCCGGACACCGCTCAGCCTCTCACCCGACACCGCTCAGCTTCTCCCCGGACACCGCTCAGCCTCTCCCCCGACACCGCCCTGCCTCTCCCCCGACACCGCTCAGCCTCTCCCCCGACACCGCTCAGCCTCTCCCCCGACATCGCCCAGCTTCCTCCCCGACATCGCCCAGCCTCTCCCCCGACACCGCCCAGCCTCCTCCCGACACCGCCCAGCCTCCCCCCCGACACCGCCCAGCCTCTCCCCCGACACAGCCCAGCCTCTCCCCGGACACCGCCCAGCCTCTCCCCCGACACCGCCCAGCCTCTCCCCGGACACCGCCCAGCTTCCTCCCCGACACCGCCCAGCCTCTCCCCCGACATCGCCCAGCCTCTCCCCGGACACCGCCCAGCTTCCTTCCCGACACTTCCCAGCCTCTCCCCCGACAACGCCCAGCCTCTCCACGGACACCGCCCAGCTTCCTCCCCGACATTGCCCAGCCTCTCCCCTGTCACCGGCCAGCCTCTCCCCCGACACCGCCCAGTCAATCCCCCGACACTGTCCAGCCTCTCCCCGGACACCGCTCAGCTTCCTCCCCGGCACCGCCCAGCTTCTCCCCCGACACCGCCCAGCTTCCTCCCCGACACCGCCCAACCTCTCCCTGTGACACCACCCAGCCTCTCCCCCGACACGGCCCAGCTTCTCCCCCGACACCGCCCAGCCTCCTCCCGACAACGCCCAGCCTCACCCCCGACACCGCCCAGCCTCGACACGACACCGCTCAGCCTCTCCCCCGACAATGCACAGCCTCGCCCCCGACACCGCCCAGCCTCTCCCCCGACACCGCCCAGCCTCCTCCCGACACCTCCCAGCTTCCTCCCCGACACCGCCCAGCCTCTCCCCCGACACCGCCCAGCCTCTCTCCTGACACCGCCCAGCCTCGACACGACACCGCTCAGCCTCTCCCCCGACACTGCCCAGCCTCCTCCCGACACCGCCCAGCCTCTCTCCCGACACCGCCCAGCTTCCTCCCCGACACCGCCCAGCCTCTCCCCGGACACCGCCCAGCTTCCTCCCCGACACCGCCCAGCCTCTCCCCCGACACCGCCCTGCCTCTCTCCCGACACCGCTCAGCCTCTCCCTGTGACACCACCCAGCCTCTCCCCCGACACCGCCCAGCCTCTGCCCCGACACTGCCCAGCCTCTCCCCGGACACCGCCCAGATTCCTCCCTGACACCGCCCAGCATCTCCCCCGACACCGCCCAGCTTCCTCCCCGACACTGCCCAGCCTCTCCCCCGACACTGCCCAGCCTCTCCCCCGACATCGCCCAGCTTCCTCCCCGACATCGCCCAGCCTCTCCCCGACACCGCCCTGCCTCTCCCCCGACACCGCCCAGCCTCTCCCCCGACACGGCCCAGCTTCTCCCCGGACACCGCTCAGCCTCTCCCCCGACACCGCTCAGCTTCTCCCCGGACACCGCTCAGCCTCTCCCCCGACACCGCCCTGCCTCTCCCCCGACACCGCTCAGCCTCTCCCCCGACACCGCTCAGCCTCTCCCCCGACATCGCCCAGCTTCCTCCCCGACATCGCCCAGCCTCTCCCCCGACACCGCCCAGCCTCCTCCCGACACCGCCCAGCCTCCCCCCCGACACCGCCCAGCCTCTCCCCCGACACAGCCCAGCCTCTCCCCGGACACCGCCCAGCCTCTCCCCCGACACCGCCCAGCCTCTCCCCGGACACCGCCCAGCTTCCTCCCCGACACTTCCCAGCCTCTCCCCCGACAACGCCCAGCCTCTCCATGACACCGCCCAGCTTCCTCCCCGACATTGCCCAGCCTCTCCCCTGTCACCGGCCAGCCTCTCCCCCGACACCGCCCAGTCAATCCCCCGACACCGTCCAGCCTCTCCCCGGACACCGCTCAGCTTCCTCCCCGGCACCGCCCAGCTTCTCCCCCGACACCGCCCAGCTTCCTCCCCGACACCGCCCAACCTCTCCCTGTGACACCACCCAGCCTCTCCCCCTACACCACCCAGACTCTCCCCTTACACCGCCCAGACTCTCCCCTGACAATGCACAGCCTCTCCCCCGACACTGCCCAGCCTCTCCCCGGACACCGGTAGCCTCTCCCCCGACACCGCGCAGCCTCTCCCTGTGACACCACCCAGCCTCTCCCCCGACACGGCCCAGCTTCTCCCCCGACACCGCCCAGCCTCCTCCCGACAACGCCCAGCCTCACCCCCGACACCGCCCAGCCTCGACACGACACCGCTCAGCCTCTCCCCCGACAATGCACAGCCTCGCCCCCGACACCGCCCAGCCTCTCCCCCGACACCGCCCAGCCTCCTCCCGACACCGCCCAGCCTCTCTCCCGACACCGCCCAGCCTCTCCCCGGACACCGCTCAGCCTCTCCCCGGACACAGCCCAGCCCCTCCCCCGACACCGCCCAGCCTCTCCCCCGACATTGCCCAGCCTCCTCCCGACACCGCCCAGCATCTCTCCCGACACCGGCCAGCCTCTCCCCGGACACCGCTCAGCCTCTCCCCCGACACCGGCCAGCCTCTCTCCTGAAACCGCCCAGCCTCTCCCCCGACACCACCCAGCCTCTCCCCCGACACCGCCCAGCCTCTCTCCCGACACCGCCCAGCCTCTCTCCCGACACCGCCCAGCCTCTCTCCTGACACAGCCCAGTCTCTCCCCCGACACCGCCCAGCCTCTCTCCCGACACCTCCCAGCTTCCTCCCCGACACCGCCCAGCCTCTCCCCCGACACCGCCCAGCCTCTCTCCTGACACCGCCCAGCCTCGACACGACACCGCTCAGCCTCTCCCCCGACACTGCCCAGCCTCCTCCCGACACCGCCCAGCCTCTCTCCCGACACCGCCCAGCTTCCTCCCCGACACCGCCCAGCCTCTCCCCCGACACAGCCCTGCCTCTCTCCCGACACCGCTCAGCCTCTCCCTGTGACACCACCCAGCCTCTCCCCCGACACCGCCCAGCCTCTGCCCCGACACTGCCCAGCCTCTCCCCGGACACCGCCCAGACTCCTCCCTGACACCGCCCAGCATCTCCCCCGACACCGCCCAGCCTCCTCCCGACAACGCCCAGCCTCACCCCCGACACCGCCCAGCCTCGACACGACACCGCTCAGCCTCTCCCCCGACAATGCACAGCCTCGCCCCCGACACCGCCCAGCCTCTCCCCCGACACCGCCCAGCCTCCTCCCGACACCTCCCAGCTTCCTCCCCGACACCGCCCAGCCTCTCCCCCGACACCGCCCAGCCTCTCTCCTGACACCGCCCAGCCTCGACACGACACCGCTCAGCCTCTCCCCCGACACTGCCCAGCCTCCTCCCGACACCGCCCAGCCTCTCTCCCGACACCGCCCAGCTTCCTCCCCGACACCGCCCAGCCTCTCCCCGGACACCGCCCAGCTTCCTCCCCGACACCGCCCAGCCTCTCCCCCGACACCGCCCTGCCTCTCTCCCGACACCGCTCAGCCTCTCCCTGTGACACCACCCAGCCTCTCCCCCGACACCGCCCAGCCTCTGCCCCGACACTGCCCAGCCTCTCCCCGGACACCGCCCAGATTCCTCCCTGACACCGCCCAGCATCTCCCCCGACACCGCCCAGCTTCCTCCCCGACACTGCCCAGCCTCTCCCCCGACACTGCCCAGCCTCTCCCCCGACATCGCCCAGCTTCCTCCCCGACATCGCCCAGCCTCTCCCCGACACCGCCCTGCCTCTCCCCCGACACCGCCCAGCCTCTCCCCCGACACGGCCCAGCTTCTCCCCGGACACCGCTCAGCCTCTCCCCCGACACCGCTCAGCTTCTCCCCGGACACCGCTCAGCCTCTCCCCCGACACCGCCCTGCCTCTCCCCCGACACCGCTCAGCCTCTCCCCCGACACCGCTCAGCCTCTCCCCCGACATCGCCCAGCTTCCTCCCCGACATCGCCCAGCCTCTCCCCCGACACCGCCCAGCCTCCTCCCGACACCGCCCAGCCTCCCCCCCGACACCGCCCAGCCTCTCCCCCGACACAGCCCAGCCTCTCCCCGGACACCGCCCAGCCTCTCCCCCGACACCGCCCAGCCTCTCCCCGGACACCGCCCAGCTTCCTCCCCGACACCGCCCAGCCTCTCCCCCGACATCGCCCAGGCTCTCCCCGGACACCGCCCAGCTTCCTCCCCGACACTTCCCAGCCTCTCCCCCGACAACGCCCAGCCTCTCCATGACACCGCCCAGCTTCCTCCCCGACATTGCCCAGCCTCTCCCCTGTCACCGGCCAGCCTCTCCCCCGACACCGCCCAGTCAATCCCCCGACACCGTCCAGCCTCTCCCCGGACACCGCTCAGCTTCCTCCCCGGCACCGCCCAGCTTCTCCCCCGACACCGCCCAGCTTCCTCCCCGACACCGCCCAACCTCTCCCTGTGACACCACCCAGCCTCTCCCCCTACACCACCCAGACTCTCCCCTTACACCGCCCAGACTCTCCCCTGACAATGCACAGCCTCTCCCCCGACACTGCCCAGCCTCTCCCCGGACACCGGTAGCCTCTCCCCCGACACCGCGCAGCCTCTCCCTGTGACACCACCCAGCCTCTCCCCCGACACGGCCCAGCTTCTCCCCCGACACCGCCCAGCCTCCTCCCGACAACGCCCAGCCTCACCCCCGACACCGCCCAGCCTCGACACGACACCGCTCAGCCTCTCCCCCGACAATGCACAGCCTCGCCCCCGACACCGCCCAGCCTCTCCCCCGACACCGCCCAGCCTCCTCCCGACACCGCCCAGCCTCTCTCCCGACACCGCCCAGCCTCTCCCCGGACACCGCTCAGCCTCTCCCCGGACACAGCCCAGCCCCTCCCCCGACACCGCCCAGCCTCTCCCCCGACATTGCCCAGCCTCCTCCCGACACCGCCCAGCATCTCTCCCGACACCGGCCAGCCTCTCCCCGGACACCGCTCAGCCTCTCCCCCGACACCGGCCAGCCTCTCTCCTGAAACCGCCCAGCCTCGACACGACACCACCCAGCCTCTCCCCCGACACCGCCCAGCCTCTCTCCCGACACCGCCCAGCCTCTCTCCCGACACCGCCCAGCCTCTCTCCTGACACAGCCCAGTCTCTCCCCCGACACCGCCCAGCCTCTCTCCCGACACCTCCCAGCTTCCTCCCCGACACCGCCCAGCCTCTCCCCCGACACCGCCCAGCCTCTCTCCTGACACCGCCCAGCCTCGACACGACACCGCTCAGCCTCTCCCCCGACACTGCCCAGCCTCCTCCCAACACCGCCCAGCCTCTCTCCCGACACCGCCCAGCTTCCTCCCCGACACCGCCCAGCCTCTCCCCCGACACAGCCCTGCCTCTCTCCCGACACCGCTCAGCCTCTCCCTGTGACACCACCCAGCCGCTCCCCCGACACCGCCCAGCCTCTGCCCCGACACTGCCCAGCCTCTCCCCGGACACCGCCCAGACTCCTCCCTGACACCGCCCAGCATCTCCCCCGACACCGCCCAGCCTCCTCCCGACAACGCCCAGCCTCACCCCCGACACCGCCCAGCCTCGACACGACACCGCTCAGCCTCTCCCCCGACAATGCACAGCCTCGCCCCCGACACCGCCCAGCCTCTCCCCCGACACCGCCCAGCCTCCTCCCGACACCTCCCAGCTTCCTCCCCGACACCGCCCAGCCTCTCCCCCGACACCGCCCAGCCTCTCTCCTGACACCGCCCAGCCTCGACACGACACCGCTCAGCCTCTCCCCCGACACTGCCCAGCCTCCTCCCGACACCGCCCAGCCTCTCTCCCGACACCGCCCAGCTTCCTCCCCGACACCGCCCAGCCTCTCCCCGGACACCGCCCAGCTTCCTCCCCGACACCGCCCAGCCTCTCCCCCGACACCGCCCTGCCTCTCTCCCGACACCGCTCAGCCTCTCCCTGTGACACCACCCAGCCTCTCCCCCGACACCGCCCAGCCTCTGCCCCGACACTGCCCAGCCTCTCCCCGGACACCGCCCAGATTCCTCCCTGACACCGCCCAGCATCTCCCCCGACACCGCCCAGCTTCCTCCCCGACACTGCCCAGCCTCTCCCCCGACATCGCCCAGCTTCCTCCCCGACATCGCCCAGCCTCTCCCCGACATCGCCCAGGCTCTCCCCGGACACCGCCCAGCTTCCTCCCCGACACTTCCCAGCCTCTCCCCCGACAACGCCCAGCCTCTCCATGACACCGCCCAGCTTCCTCCCCGACATTGCCCAGCCTCTCCCCTGTCACCGGCCAGCCTCTCCCCCGACACCGCCCAGTCAATCCCCCGACACCGTCCAGCCTCTCCCCGGACACCGCTCAGCTTCGTCCCCGGCACCGCCCAGCTTCTCCCCCGACACCGCCCAGCTTCCTCCCCGACACCGCCCAACCTCTCCCTGTGACACCACCCAGCCTCTCCCCCTACACCACCCAGACTCTCCCCTTACACCGCCCAGACTCTCCCCTGACAATGCACAGCCTCTCCCCCGACACTGCCCAGCCTCTCCCCGGACACCGGTAGCCTCTCCCCCGACACCGCGCAGCCTCTCCCTGTGACACCACCCAGCCTCTCCCCCGACACGGCCCAGCTTCTCCCCCGACACCGCCCAGCCTCCTCCCGACAACGCCCAGCCTCACCCCCGACACCGCCCAGCCTCGACACGACACCGCTCAGCCTCTCCCCCGACAATGCACAGCCTCGCCCCCGACACCGCCCAGCCTCTCCCCCGACACCGCCCAGCCTCCTCCCGACACCGCCCAGCCTCTCTCCCGACACCGCCCAGCCTCTCCCCGGACACCGCTCAGCCTCTCCCCGGACACAGCCCAGCCCCTCCCCCGACACCGCCCAGCCTCTCCCCCGACATTGCCCAGCCTCCTCCCGACACCGCCCAGCATCTCTCCCGACACCGGCCAGCCTCTCCCCGGACACCGCTCAGCCTCTCCCCCGACACCGGCCAGCCTCTCTCCTGAAACCGCCCAGCCTCGACACGACACCACCCAGCCTCTCCCCCGACACCGCCCAGCCTCTCTCCCGACACCGCCCAGCCTCTCTCCCGACACCGCCCAGCCTCTCTCCTGACACAGCCCAGTCTCTCCCCCGACACCGCCCAGCCTCTCTCCCGACACCTCCCAGCTTCCTCCCCGACACCGCCCAGCCTCTCCCCCGACACCGCCCAGCCTCTCTCCTGACACCGCCCAGCCTCGACACGACACCGCTCAGCCTCTCCCCCGACACTGCCCAGCCTCCTCCCAACACCGCCCAGCCTCTCTCCCGACACCGCCCAGCTTCCTCCCCGACACCGCCCAGCCTCTCCCCCGACACAGCCCTGCCTCTCTCCCGACACCGCTCAGCCTCTCCCTGTGACACCACCCAGCCTCTCCCCCGACACCGCCCAGCCTCTGCCCCGACACTGCCCAGCCTCTCCCCGGACACCGCCCAGACTCCTCCCTGACACCGCCCAGCATCTCCCCCGACACCGCCCAGCCTCCTCCCGACAACGCCCAGCCTCACCCCCGACACCGCCCAGCCTCGACACGACACCGCTCAGCCTCTCCCCCGACAATGCACAGCCTCGCCCCCGACACCGCCCAGCCTCTCCCCCGACACCGCCCAGCCTCCTCCCGACACCTCCCAGCTTCCTCCCCGACACCGCCCAGCCTCTCCCCCGACATCGCCCAGCCTCTCTCCTGACACCGCCCAGCCTCGACACGACACCGCTCAGCCTCTCACCCGACACTGCCCAGCCTCCTCCCGACACCGCCCAGCCTCTCTCCCGACACCGCCCAGCTTCCTCCCCGACACCGCCCAGCCTCTCCCCGGACACCGCCCAGCTTCCTCCCCGACACCGCCCAGCCTCTCCCCCGACACCGCCCTGCCTCTCTCCCGACACCGCTCAGCCTCTCCCTGTGACACCACCCAGCCTCTCCCCCGACACCGCCCAGCCTCTGCCCCGACACTGCCCAGCCTCTCCCCGGACACCGCCCAGATTCCTCCCTGACACCGCCCAGCATCTCCCCCGACACCGCCCAGCTTCCTCCCCGACACTGCCCAGCCTCTCCCCCGACATCGCCCAGCTTCCTCCCCGACATCGCCCAGCCTCTCCCCGACACCGCCCTGCCTCTCCCCCGACACCGCCCAGCCTCTCCCCCGACACCGCCCAGCCTCTGCCCCGACACTGCCCAGCCTCTCCCCGGACACCGCCCAGATTCCTCCCTGACACCGCCCAGCATCTCCCCCGACACCGCCCAGCTTCCTCCCCGACACTGCCCAGCCTCTCCCCCGACACTGCCCAGCCTCTCCCCCGACATCGCCCAGCTTCCTCCCCGACATCGCCCAGCCTCTCCCCGACACCGCCCTGCCTCTCCCCCGACACCGCCCAGCCTCTCCCCCGACACGGCCCAGCTTCTCCCCGGACACCGCTCAGCCTCTCCCCCGACACCGCTCAGCTTCTCCCCGGACACCGCTCAGCCTCTCCCCCGACACCGCCCTGCCTCTCCCCCGACACCGCTCAGCCTCTCCCCCGACACCGCTCAGCCTCTCCCCCGACATCGCCCAGCTTCCTCCCCGACATCGCCCAGCCTCTCCCCCGACACCGCCCAGCCTCCTCCCGACACCGCCCAGCCTCCCCCCCGACACCGCCCAGCCTCTCCCCCGACACAGCCCAGCCTCTCCCCGGACACCGCCCAGCCTCTCCCCCGACACCGCCCAGCCTCTCCCCGGACACCGCCCAGCTTCCTCCCCGACACCGCCCAGCCTCTCCCCCGACATCGCCCAGGCTCTCCCCGGACACCGCCCAGCTTCCTCCCCGACACTTCCCAGCCTCTCCCCCGACAACGCCCAGCCTCTCCATGACACCGCCCAGCTTCCTCCCCGACATTGCCCAGCCTCTCCCCTGTCACCGGCCAGCCTCTCCCCCGACACCGCCCAGTCAATCCCCCGACACCGTCCAGCCTCTCCCCGGACACCGCTCAGCTTCCTCCCCGGCACCGCCCAGCTTCTCCCCCGACACCGCCCAGCTTCCTCCCCGACACCGCCCAACCTCTCCCTGTGACACCACCCAGCCTCTCCCCCTACACCACCCAGACTCTCCCCTTACACCGCCCAGACTCTCCCCTGACAATGCACAGCCTCTCCCCCGACACTGCCCAGCCTCTCCCCGGACACCGGTAGCCTCTCCCCCGACACCGCGCAGCCTCTCCCTGTGACACCACCCAGCCTCTCCCCCGACACGGCCCAGCTTCTCCCCCGACACCGCCCAGCCTCCTCCCGACAACGCCCAGCCTCACCCCCGACACCGCCCAGCCTCGACACGACACCGCTCAGCCTCTCCCCCGACAATGCACAGCCTCGCCCCCGACACCGCCCAGCCTCTCCCCCGACACCGCCCAGCCTCCTCCCGACACCGCCCAGCCTCTCTCCCGACACCGCCCAGCCTCTCCCCGGACACCGCTCAGCCTCTCCCCGGACACAGCCCAGCCCCTCCCCCGACACCGCCCAGCCTCTCCCCCGACATTGCCCAGCCTCCTCCCGACACCGCCCAGCATCTCTCCCGACACCGGCCAGCCTCTCCCCGGACACCGCTCAGCCTCTCCCCCGACACCGGCCAGCCTCTCTCCTGAAACCGCCCAGCCTCGACACGACACCACCCAGCCTCTCCCCCGACACCGCCCAGCCTCTCTCCCGACACCGCCCAGCCTCTCTCCCGACACCGCCCAGCCTCTCTCCTGACACAGCCCAGTCTCTCCCCCGACACCGCCCAGCCTCTCTCCCGACACCTCCCAGCTTCCTCCCCGACACCGCCCAGCCTCTCCCCCGACACCGCCCAGCCTCTCTCCTGACACCGCCCAGCCTCGACACGACACCGCTCAGCCTCTCCCCCGACACTGCCCAGCCTCCTCCCAACACCGCCCAGCCTCTCTCCCGACACCGCCCAGCTTCCTCCCCGACACCGCCCAGCCTCTCCCCCGACACAGCCCTGCCTCTCTCCCGACACCGCTCAGCCTCTCCCTGTGACACCACCCAGCCTCTCCCCCGACACCGCCCAGCCTCTGCCCCGACACTGCCCAGCCTCTCCCCGGACACCGCCCAGACTCCTCCCTGACACCGCCCAGCATCTCCCCCGACACCGCCCAGCCTCCTCCCGACAACGCCCAGCCTCACCCCCGACACCGCCCAGCCTCGACACGACACCGCTCAGCCTCTCCCCCGACAATGCACAGCCTCGCCCCCGACACCGCCCAGCCTCTCCCCCGACACCGCCCAGCCTCCTCCCGACACCTCCCAGCTTCCTCCCCGACACCGCCCAGCCTCTCCCCCGACACCGCCCAGCCTCTCTCCTGACACCGCCCAGCCTCGACACGACACCGCTCAGCCTCTCCCCCGACACTGCCCAGCCTCCTCCCGACACCGCCCAGCCTCTCTCCCGACACCGCCCAGCTTCCTCCCCGACACCGCCCAGCCTCTCCCCGGACACCGCCCAGCTTCCTCCCCGACACCGCCCAGCCTCTCCCCCGACACCGCCCTGCCTCTCTCCCGACACCGCTCAGCCTCTCCCTGTGACACCACCCAGCCTCTCCCCCGACACCGCCCAGCCTCTGCCCCGACACTGCCCAGCCTCTCCCCGGACACCGCCCAGATTCCTCCCTGACACCGCCCAGCATCTCCCCCGACACCGCCCAGCTTCCTCCCCGACACTGCCCAGCCTCTCCCCCGACATCGCCCAGCTTCCTCCCCGACATCGCCCAGCCTCTGCCCGACATCGCCCAGGCTCTCCCCGGACACCGCCCAGCTTCCTCCCCGACACTTCCCAGCCTCTCCCCCGACAACGCCCAGCCTCTCCATGACACCGCCCAGCTTCCTCCCCGACATTGCCCAGCCTCTCCCCTGTCACCGGCCAGCCTCTCCCCCGACACCGCCCAGTCAATCCCCCGACACCGTCCAGCCTCTCCCCGGACACCGCTCAGCTTCGTCCCCGGCACCGCCCAGCTTCTCCCCCGACACCGCCCAGCTTCCTCCCCGACACCGCCCAACCTCTCCCTGTGACACCACCCAGCCTCTCCCCCTACACCACCCAGACTCTCCCCTTACACCGCCCAGACTCTCCCCTGACAATGCACAGCCTCTCCCCCGACACTGCCCAGCCTCTCCCCGGACACCGGTAGCCTCTCCCCCGACACCGCGCAGCCTCTCCCTGTGACACCACCCAGCCTCTCCCCCGACACGGCCCAGCTTCTCCCCCGACACCGCCCAGCCTCCTCCCGACAACGCCCAGCCTCACCCCCGACACCGCCCAGCCTCGACACGACACCGCTCAGCCTCTCCCCCGACAATGCACAGCCTCGCCCCCGACACCGCCCAGCCTCTCCCCCGACACCGCCCAGCCTCCTCCCGACACCGCCCAGCCTCTCTCCCGACACCGCCCAGCCTCTCCCCGGACACCGCTCAGCCTCTCCCCGGACACAGCCCAGCCCCTCCCCCGACACCGCCCAGCCTCTCCCCCGACATTGCCCAGCCTCCTCCCGACACCGCCCAGCATCTCTCCCGACACCGGCCAGCCTCTCCCCGGACACCGCTCAGCCTCTCCCCCGACACCGGCCAGCCTCTCTCCTGAAACCGCCCAGCCTCGACACGACACCACCCAGCCTCTCCCCCGACACCGCCCAGCCTCTCTCCCGACACCGCCCAGCCTCTCTCCCGACACCGCCCAGCCTCTCTCCTGACACAGCCCAGTCTCTCCCCCGACACCGCCCAGCCTCTCTCCCGACACCTCCCAGCTTCCTCCCCGACACCGCCCAGCCTCTCCCCCGACACCGCCCAGCCTCTCTCCTGACACCGCCCAGCCTCGACACGACACCGCTCAGCCTCTCCCCCGACACTGCCCAGCCTCCTCCCAACACCGCCCAGCCTCTCTCCCGACACCGCCCAGCTTCCTCCCCGACACCGCCCAGCCTCTCCCCCGACACAGCCCTGCCTCTCTCCCGACACCGCTCAGCCTCTCCCTGTGACACCACCCAGCCTCTCCCCCGACACCGCCCAGCCTCTGCCCCGACACTGCCCAGCCTCTCCCCGGACACCGCCCAGACTCCTCCCTGACACCGCCCAGCATCTCCCCCGACACCGCCCAGCCTCCTCCCGACAACGCCCAGCCTCACCCCCGACACCGCCCAGCCTCGACACGACACCGCTCAGCCTCTCCCCCGACAATGCACAGCCTCGCCCCCGACACCGCCCAGCCTCTCCCCCGACACCGCCCAGCCTCCTCCCGACACCTCCCAGCTTCCTCCCCGACACCGCCCAGCCTCTCCCCCGACACCGCCCAGCCTCTCTCCTGACACCGCCCAGCCTCGACACGACACCGCTCAGCCTCTCCCCCGACACTGCCCAGCCTCCTCCCGACACCGCCCAGCCTCTCTCCCGACACCGCCCAGCTTCCTCCCCGACACCGCCCAGCCTCTCCCCGGACACCGCCCAGCTTCCTCCCCGACACCGCCCAGCCTCTCCCCCGACACCGCCCTGCCTCTCTCCCGACACCGCTCAGCCTCTCCCTGTGACACCACCCAGCCTCTCCCCCGACACCGCCCAGCCTCTGCCCCGACACTGCCCAGCCTCTCCCCGGACACCGCCCAGATTCCTCCCTGACACCGCCCAGCATCTCCCCCGACACCGCCCAGCTTCCTCCCCGACACTGCCCAGCCTCTCCCCCGACATCGCCCAGCTTCCTCCCCGACATCGCCCAGCCTCTCCCCGACACCGCCCTGCCTCTCCCCCGACACCGCCCAGCCTCTCCCCCGACACGGCCCAGCTTCTCCCCGGACACCGCTCAGCCTCTCCCCCGACACCGCTCAGCTTCTCCCCGGACACCGCTCAGCCTCTCCCCCGACACCGCCCTGCCTCTCCCCCGACACCGCTCAGCCTCTCCCCCGACACCGCTCAGCCTCTCCCCCGACACCGCTCAGCCTCTCCCCCGACATCGCCCAGCTTCCTCCCCGACATCGCCCAGCCTCTCCCCCGACACCGCCCAGCCTCCTCCCGACACCGCCCAGCCTCCCCCCCGACACCGCCCAGCCTCTCCCCCGACACAGCCCAGCCTCTCCCCGGACACCGCCCAGCCTCTCCCCCGACACCGCCCAGCCTCTCCCCGGACACCGCCCAGCTTCCTCCCCGACACCGCCCAGCCTCTCCCCCGACATCGCCCAGGCTCTCCCCGGACACCGCCCAGCTTCCTCCCCGACACTTCCCAGCCTCTCCCCCGACAACGCCCAGCCTCTCCATGACACCGCCCAGCTTCCTCCCCGACATTGCCCAGCCTCTCCCCTGTCACCGGCCAGCCTCTCCCCCGACACCGCCCAGTCAATCCCCCGACACCGTCCAGCCTCTCCCCGGACACCGCTCAGCTTCCTCCCCGGCACCGCCCAGCTTCTCCCCCGACACCGCCCAGCTTCCTCCCCGACACCGCCCAACCTCTCCCTGTGACACCACCCAGCCTCTCCCCCTACACCACCCAGACTCTCCCCTTACACCGCCCAGACTCTCCCCTGACAATGCACAGCCTCTCCCCCGACACTGCCCAGCCTCTCCCCGGACACCGGTAGCCTCTCCCCCGACACCGCGCAGCCTCTCCCTGTGACACCACCCAGCCTCTCCCCCGACACGGCCCAGCTTCTCCCCCGACACCGCCCAGCCTCCTCCCGACAACGCCCAGCCTCACCCCCGACACCGCCCAGCCTCGACACGACACCGCTCAGCCTCTCCCCCGACAATGCACAGCCTCGCCCCCGACACCGCCCAGCCTCTCCCCCGACACCGCCCAGCCTCCTCCCGACACCGCCCAGCCTCTCTCCCGACACCGCCCAGCCTCTCCCCGGACACCGCTCAGCCTCTCCCCGGACACAGCCCAGCCCCTCCCCCGACACCGCCCAGCCTCTCCCCCGACATTGCCCAGCCTCCTCCCGACACCGCCCAGCATCTCTCCCGACACCGGCCAGCCTCTCCCCGGACACCGCTCAGCCTCTCCCCCGACACCGGCCAGCCTCTCTCCTGAAACCGCCCAGCCTCGACACGACACCACCCAGCCTCTCCCCCGACACCGCCCAGCCTCTCTCCCGACACCGCCCAGCCTCTCTCCCGACACCGCCCAGCCTCTCTCCTGACACAGCCCAGTCTCTCCCCCGACACCGCCCAGCCTCTCTCCCGACACCTCCCAGCTTCCTCCCCGACACCACCCAGCCTCTCCCCCGACACCGCCCAGCCTCTCTCCTGACACCGCCCAGCCTCGACACGACACCGCTCAGCCTCTCCCCCGACACTGCCCAGCCTCCTCCCGAAACCGCCCAGCCTCTCTCCCGACACCGCCCAGCTTCCTCCCCGACACCGCCCAGCCTCTCCCCGGACACCGCCCAGCTTCCTCCCCGACACCGCCCAGCCTCTCCCCCGACACAGCCCTGCCTCTCTCCCGACACCGCTCAGCCTCTCCCTGTGACACCACCCAGCCTCTCCCCCGACACCGCCCAGCCTCTGCCCCGACACTGCCCAGCCTCTCCCCGGACACCGCCCAGACTCCTCCCTGACACCGCCCAGCATCTCCCCCGACACCGCCCAGCTTCCTCCCCGACACTGCCCAGCCTCTCCCCCGACACTGCCCAGCCTCTCCCCCGACATCGCCCAGCTTCCTCCCCCGACACGGCCCAGCTTCTCCCCGGACACCGCTCAGCCTCTCCCCCGACACCGCTCAGCTTCTCCCCGGACACCGCTCAGCCTCTCCCCCGACACCGCCCTGCCTCTCCCCCGACACCGCTCAGCCTCTCCCCCGACACCGCTCAGCCTCTCCCCCGACATCGCCCAGCTTCCTCCCCGACATCGCCCAGCCTCTCCCCCGACACCGCCCAGCCTCCTCCCGACACCGCCCAGCCTCTCCCCTGACACCGTCCAGCCTCTCCCCCGACACCGCCAGGCCTCTCCTCCGACACCTCCCATCCTCTCCCCCGACACCGCCCAGCCTCCCCCCGACACCGCCCAGCCTCCTCCCCGACACCGCCCAGCCTCTCCCCCGACACAGCCCAGCCTCTCCCCGGACACCGCCCAGCCTCTCCCCCGACACCGCCCAGCCTCTCCGCGGACACCGCCCAGCTTCCTCCCCGACACCGCCCAGCCTCTCCCCCGACATCGCCCAGCCTCTCCCCGGACACCGCCCAGCTTCCTCCCCGACACTTCCCAGCCTCTCCCCCGACAACGCCCAGCCTCTCCACGGACACCGCCCAGCTTCCTCCCCGACATTGCCCAGCCTCTCCCCTGTCACCGGCCAGCCTCTCCCCCGACACCGCCCAGTCTATCCCCCGACACCGTCCAGCCACTCCCCGGACACCGCTCAGCTTCCTCCCCGGCACCGCCCAGCTTCTCCCCCGACACCGCCCAGCTTCCTCCCCGACACCGCCCAACCTCTCCCTGTGACACCACCCAGCCTCTCCCCCTACACCACCCAGACTCTCCCCTTACACCGCCCAGACTCTCCCCTGACAATGCACAGCCTCTCCCCCGACACTGCCCAGCCTCTCCCCGGACACCGGTAGCCTCTCCCCCGACACCGCGCAGCCTCTCCCTGTGACACCACCCAGCCTCTCCCCCGACACGGCCCAGCTTCTCCCCCGACACCGCCCAGCCTCCTCCCGACAACGCCCAGCCTCACACCCGACACCGCCCAGCCTCGACACGACACCGCTCAGCCTCTCCCCCGACACTGCCCAGCCTCCTCCCGACACCGCCCAGCCTCTCTCCCGACACCGCCCAGCTTCCTCCCCGACACCGCCCAGCCTCTCCCCGGACACCGCCCAGCTTCCTCCCCGACACCGCCCAGCCTCTCCCCCGACACCGCCCTGCCTCTCTCCCGACACCGCTCAGCCTCTCCCTGTGACACCACCCAGCCTCTCCCCCGACACCGCCCAGCCTCTGCCCCGACACTGCCCAGCCTCTCCCCGGACACCGCCCAGATTCCTCCCTGACACCGCCCAGCATCTCCCCCGACACCGCCCAGCTTCCTCCCCGACACTGCCCAGCCTCTCCCCCGACACTGCCCAGCCTCTCCCCCGACATCGCCCAGCTTCCTCCCCGACATCGCCCATCCTCTCCCCGACACCGCCCTGCCTCTCCCCCGACACTGCCCAGCCTCTCCCCGGACACCGGTAGCCTCTCCCCCGACACCGCGCAGCCTCTCCCTGTGACACCACCCAGCCTCTCCCCCGACACGGCCCAGCTTCTCCCCCGACACCGCCCAGCCTCCTCCCGACAACGCCCAGCCTCACACCCGACACCGCCCAGCCTCGACACGACACCGCTCAGCCTCTCCCCCGACACTGCCCAGCCTCCTCCCGACACCGCCCAGCCTCTCTCCCGACACCGCCCAGCTTCCTCCCCGACACCGCCCAGCCTCTCCCCGGACACCGCCCAGCTTCCTCCCCGACACCGCCCAGCCTCTCCCCCGACACCGCCCTGCCTCTCTCCCGACACCGCTCAGCCTCTCCCTGTGACACCACCCAGCCTCTCCCCCGACACCGCCCAGCCTCTGCCCCGACACTGCCCAGCCTCTCCCCGGACACCGCCCAGATTCCTCCCTGACACCGCCCAGCATCTCCCCCGACACCGCCCAGCTTCCTCCCCGACACTGCCCAGCCTCTCCCCCGACACTGCCCAGCCTCTCCCCCGACATCGCCCAGCTTCCTCCCCGACATCGCCCATCCTCTCCCCGACACCGCCCTGCCTCTCCCCCGACACCGCCCAGCCTCTCCCCCGACACGGCCCAGCTTCTCCCCGGACACCGCTCAGCCTCTCCCCCGACACCGCTCAGCTTCTCCCCGGACACCGCTCAGCCTCTCCCCCGACACCGCCCTGCCTCTCCCCCGACACCGCTCAGCCTCTCCCCCGACACCGCTCAGCCTCTCCCCCGACATCGCCCAGCTTCCTCCCCGACATCGCCCAGCCTCTCCCCCGACACCGCCCAGCCTCCTCCCGACACCGCCCAGCCTCTCCCCTGACACCGTCCAGCCTCTCCCCCGACACCGCCAGGCCTCTCCTCCGACACCTCCCATCCTCTCCCCCGACACCGCCCAGCCTCCCCCCGACACCGCCCAGCCTCCTCCCCGACACCGCCCAGCCTCTCCCCCGACACAGCCCAGCCTCTCCCCGGACACCGCCCAGCCTCTCCCCCGACACAGCCCAGCCTCTCCCCGGACACCGCTCAGCCTCTCCCCGGACACAGCCCAGCCCCTCCCCCGACACCGCCCAGCCTCTCCCCCGACATTGCCCAGCCTCCTCCCGACACCGCCCAGCATCTCTCCCGACACCGGCCAGCCTCTCCCCGGACACCGCTCAGCCTCTCCCCCGACACCGGCCACCCTCTCTCCTGAAACCGCCCAGCCTCGACACGACACCACCCAGCCTCTCCCCCGACACCGCCCAGCCTCTCTCCCGACACCGCCCAGCCTCTCTCCCGACACCGCCCAGCCTCTCTCCTGACACAGCCCAGTCTCTCCCCCGACACCGCCCAGCCTCTCTCCCGACACCTCCCAGCTTCCTCCCCGACACCACCCAGCCTCTCCCCCGACACCGCCCAGCCTCTCTCCTGACACCGCCCAGCCTCGACACGACACCGCTCAGCCTCTCCCCCGACACTGCCCAGCCTCCTCCCGACACCGCCCAGCCTCTCTCCCGACACCGCCCAGCTTCCTCCCCGACACCGCCCAGCCTCTCCCCGGACACCGCCCAGCTTCCTCCCCGACACCGCCCAGCCTCTCCCCCGACACAGCCCTGCCTCTCTCCCGACACCGCTCAGCCTCTCCCTGTGACACCACCCAGCCTCTCCCCCGACACCGCCCAGCCTCTGCCCCGACACTGCCCAGCCTCTCCCCGGACACCGCCCAGACTCCTCCCTGACACCGCCCAGCATCTCCCCCGACACCGCCCAGCTTCCTCCCCGACACTGCCCAGCCTCTCCCCCGACACTGCCCAGCCTCTCCCCCGACATCGCCCAGCTTCCTCCCCCGACACGGCCCAGCTTCTCCCCGGACACCGCTCAGCCTCTCCCCCGACACCGCTCAGCTTCTCCCCGGACACCGCTCAGCCTCTCCCCCGACACCGCCCTGCCTCTCCCCCGACACCGCTCAGCCTCTCCCCCGACACCGCTCAGCCTCTCCCCCGACATCGCCCAGCTTCCTCCCCGACATCGCCCAGCCTCTCCCCCGACACCGCCCAGCCTCCTCCCGACACCGCCCAGCCTCTCCCCTGACACCGTCCAGCCTCTCCCCCGACACCGCCAGGCCTCTCCTCCGACACCTCCCATCCTCTCCCCCGACACCGCCCAGCCTCCCCCCGACACCGCCCAGCCTCCTCCCCGACACCGCCCAGCCTCTCCCCCGACACAGCCCAGCCTCTCCCCGGACACCGCCCAGCCTCTCCCCCGACACCGCCCAGCCTCTCCGCGGACACCGCCCAGCTTCCTCCCCGACACCGCCCAGCCTCTCCCCCGACATCGCCCAGCCTCTCCCCGGACACCGCCCAGCTTCCTCCCCGACACTTCCCAGCCTCTCCCCCGACAACGCCCAGCCTCTCCACGGACACCGCCCAGCTTCCTCCCCGACATTGCCCAGCCTCTCCCCTGTCACCGGCCAGCCTCTCCCCCGACACCGCCCAGTCTATCCCCCGACACCGTCCAGCCACTCCCCGGACACCGCTCAGCTTCCTCCCCGGCACCGCCCAGCTTCTCCCCCGACACCGCCCAGCTTCCTCCCCGACACCGCCCAACCTCTCCCTGTGACACCACCCAGCCTCTCCCCCTACACCACCCAGACTCTCCCCTTACACCGCCCAGACTCTCCCCTGACAATGCACAGCCTCTCCCCCGACACTGCCCAGCCTCTCCCCGGACACCGGTAGCCTCTCCCCCGACACCGCGCAGCCTCTCCCTGTGACACCACCCAGCCTCTCCCCCGACACGGCCCAGCTTCTCCCCCGACACCGCCCAGCCTCCTCCCGACAACGCCCAGCCTCACACCCGACACCGCCCAGCCTCGACACGACACCGCTCAGCCTCTCCCCCGACACTGCCCAGCCTCCTCCCGACACCGCCCAGCCTCTCTCCCGACACCGCCCAGCTTCCTCCCCGACACCGCCCAGCCTCTCCCCGGACACCGCCCAGCTTCCTCCCCGACACCGCCCAGCCTCTCCCCCGACACCGCCCTGCCTCTCTCCCGACACCGCTCAGCCTCTCCCTGTGACACCACCCAGCCTCTCCCCCGACACCGCCCAGCCTCTGCCCCGACACTGCCCAGCCTCTCCCCGGACACCGCCCAGATTCCTCCCTGACACCGCCCAGCATCTCCCCCGACACCGCCCAGCTTCCTCCCCGACACTGCCCAGCCTCTCCCCCGACACTGCCCAGCCTCTCCCCCGACATCGCCCAGCTTCCTCCCCGACATCGCCCATCCTCTCCCCGACACCGCCCTGCCTCTCCCCCGACACTGCCCAGCCTCTCCCCGGACACCGGTAGCCTCTCCCCCGACACCGCGCAGCCTCTCCCTGTGACACCACCCAGCCTCTCCCCCGACACGGCCCAGCTTCTCCCCCGACACCGCCCAGCCTCCTCCCGACAACGCCCAGCCTCACACCCGACACCGCCCAGCCTCGACACGACACCGCTCAGCCTCTCCCCCGACACTGCCCAGCCTCCTCCCGACACCGCCCAGCCTCTCTCCCGACACCGCCCAGCTTCCTCCCCGACACCGCCCAGCCTCTCCCCGGACACCGCCCAGCTTCCTCCCCGACACCGCCCAGCCTCTCCCCCGACACCGCCCTGCCTCTCTCCCGACACCGCTCAGCCTCTCCCTGTGACACCACCCAGCCTCTCCCCCGACACCGCCCAGCCTCTGCCCCGACACTGCCCAGCCTCTCCCCGGACACCGCCCAGATTCCTCCCTGACACCGCCCAGCATCTCCCCCGACACCGCCCAGCTTCCTCCCCGACACTGCCCAGCCTCTCCCCCGACACTGCCCAGCCTCTCCCCCGACATCGCCCAGCTTCCTCCCCGACATCGCCCATCCTCTCCCCGACACCGCCCTGCCTCTCCCCCGACACCGCCCAGCCTCTCCCCCGACACGGCCCAGCTTCTCCCCGGACACCGCTCAGCCTCTCCCCCGACACCGCTCAGCTTCTCCCCGGACACCGCTCAGCCTCTCCCCCGACACCGCCCTGCCTCTCCCCCGACACCGCTCAGCCTCTCCCCCGACACCGCTCAGCCTCTCCCCCGACATCGCCCAGCTTCCTCCCCGACATCGCCCAGCCTCTCCCCCGACACCGCCCAGCCTCCTCCCGACACCGCCCAGCCTCTCCCCTGACACCGTCCAGCCTCTCCCCCGACACCGCCAGGCCTCTCCTCCGACACCTCCCATCCTCTCCCCCGACACCGCCCAGCCTCCCCCCGACACCGCCCAGCCTCCTCCCCGACACCGCCCAGCCTCTCCCCCGACACAGCCCAGCCTCTCCCCGGACACCGCCCAGCCTCTCCCCCGACACCGCCCAGCCTCTCCGCGGACACCGCCCAGCTTCCTCCCCGACACCGCCCAGCCTCTCCCCCGACATCGCCCAGCCTCTCCCCGGACACCGCCCAGCTTCCTCCCCGACACTTCCCAGCCTCTCCCCCGACAACGCCCAGCCTCTCCACGGACACCGCCCAGCTTCCTCCCCGACATTGCCCAGCCTCTCCCCTGTCACCGGCCAGCCTCTCCCCCGACACCGCCCAGTCTATCCCCCGACACCGTCCAGCCACTCCCCGGACACCGCTCAGCTTCCTCCCCGGCACCGCCCAGCTTCTCCCCCGACACCGCCCAGCTTCCTCCCCGACACCGCCCAACCTCTCCCTGTGACACCACCCAGCCTCTCCCCCTACACCACCCAGACTCTCCCCTTACACCGCCCAGACTCTCCCCTGACAATGCACAGCCTCTCCCCCGACACTGCCCAGCCTCTCCCCGGACACCGGTAGCCTCTCCCCCGACACCGCGCAGCCTCTCCCTGTGACACCACCCAGCCTCTCCCCCGACACGGCCCAGCTTCTCCCCCGACACCGCCCAGCCTCCTCCCGACAACGCCCAGCCTCACCCCCGACACCGCCCAGCCTCGACACGACACCGCTCAGCCTCTCCCCCGACAATGCACAGCCTCGCCCCCGACACCGCCCAGCCTCTCCCCCGACACCGCCCAGCCTCCTCCCGACACCGCCCAGCCTCTCTCCCGACACCGCCCAGCCTCTCCCCGGACACCGCTCAGCCTCTCCCCGGACACAGCCCAGCCCCTCCCCCGACACCGCCCAGCCTCTCCCCCGACATTGCCCAGCCTCCTCCCGACACCGCCCAGCATCTCTCCCGACACCGGCCAGCCTCTCCCCGGACACCGCTCAGCCTCTCCCCCGACACCGGCCAGCCTCTCTCCTGAAACCGCCCAGCCTCGACACGACACCACCCAGCCTCTCCCCCGACACCGCCCAGCCTCTCTCCCGACACCGCCCAGCCTCTCTCCCGACACCGCCCAGCCTCTCTCCTGACACAGCCCAGTCTCTCCCCCGACACCGCCCAGCCTCTCTCCCGACACCTCCCAGCTTCCTCCCCGACACCGCCCAGCCTCTCCCCCGACACCGCCCAGCCTCTCTCCTGACACCGCCCAGCCTCGACACGACACCGCTCAGCCTCTCCCCCGACACTGCCCAGCCTCCTCCCAACACCGCCCAGCCTCTCTCCCGACACCGCCCAGCTTCCTCCCCGACACCGCCCAGCCTCTCCCCCGACACAGCCCTGCCTCTCTCCCGACACCGCTCAGCCTCTCCCTGTGACACCACCCAGCCTCTCCCCCGACACCGCCCAGCCTCTGCCCCGACACTGCCCAGCCTCTCCCCGGACACCGCCCAGACTCCTCCCTGACACCGCCCAGCATCTCCCCCGACACCGCCCAGCCTCCTCCCGACAACGCCCAGCCTCACCCCCGACACCGCCCAGCCTCGACACGACACCGCTCAGCCTCTCCCCCGACAATGCACAGCCTCGCCCCCGACACCGCCCAGCCTCTCCCCCGACACCGCCCAGCCTCCTCCCGACACCTCCCAGCTTCCTCCCCGACACCGCCCAGCCTCTCCCCCGACACCGCCCAGCCTCTCTCCTGACACCGCCCAGCCTCGACACGACACCGCTCAGCCTCTCCCCCGACACTGCCCAGCCTCCTCCCGACACCGCCCAGCCTCTCTCCCGACACCGCCCAGCTTCCTCCCCGACACCGCCCAGCCTCTCCCCGGACACCGCCCAGCTTCCTCCCCGACACCGCCCAGCCTCTCCCCCGACACCGCCCTGCCTCTCTCCCGACACCGCTCAGCCTCTCCCTGTGACACCACCCAGCCTCTCCCCCGACACCGCCCAGCCTCTGCCCCGACACTGCCCAGCCTCTCCCCGGACACCGCCCAGATTCCTCCCTGACACCGCCCAGCATCTCCCCCGACACCGCCCAGCTTCCTCCCCGACACTGCCCAGCCTCTCCCCCGACATCGCCCAGCTTCCTCCCCGACATCGCCCAGCCTCTCCCCGACACCGCCCTGCCTCTCCCCCGACACCGCCCAGCCTCTCCCCCGACACGGCCCAGCTTCTCCCCGGACACCGCTCAGCCTCTCCCCCGACACCGCTCAGCTTCTCCCCGGACACCGCTCAGCCTCTCCCCCGACACCGCCCTGCCTCTCCCCCGACACCGCTCAGCCTCTCCCCCGACACCGCTCAGCCTCTCCCCCGACACCGCTCAGCCTCTCCCCCGACATCGCCCAGCTTCCTCCCCGACATCGCCCAGCCTCTCCCCCGACACCGCCCAGCCTCCTCCCGACACCGCCCAGCCTCCCCCCCGACACCGCCCAGCCTCTCCCCCGACACAGCCCAGCCTCTCCCCGGACACCGCCCAGCCTCTCCCCCGACACCGCCCAGCCTCTCCCCGGACACCGCCCAGCTTCCTCCCCGACACCGCCCAGCCTCTCCCCCGACATCGCCCAGGCTCTCCCCGGACACCGCCCAGCTTCCTCCCCGACACTTCCCAGCCTCTCCCCCGACAACGCCCAGCCTCTCCATGACACCGCCCAGCTTCCTCCCCGACATTGCCCAGCCTCTCCCCTGTCACCGGCCAGCCTCTCCCCCGACACCGCCCAGTCAATCCCCCGACACCGTCCAGCCTCTCCCCGGACACCGCTCAGCTTCCTCCCCGGCACCGCCCAGCTTCTCCCCCGACACCGCCCAGCTTCCTCCCCGACACCGCCCAACCTCTCCCTGTGACACCACCCAGCCTCTCCCCCTACACCACCCAGACTCTCCCCTTACACCGCCCAGACTCTCCCCTGACAATGCACAGCCTCTCCCCCGACACTGCCCAGCCTCTCCCCGGACACCGGTAGCCTCTCCCCCGACACCGCGCAGCCTCTCCCTGTGACACCACCCAGCCTCTCCCCCGACACGGCCCAGCTTCTCCCCCGACACCGCCCAGCCTCCTCCCGACAACGCCCAGCCTCACCCCCGACACCGCCCAGCCTCGACACGACACCGCTCAGCCTCTCCCCCGACAATGCACAGCCTCGCCCCCGACACCGCCCAGCCTCTCCCCTGACACCGCCCAGCCTCCTCCCGACACCGCCCAGCCTCTCTCCCGACACCGCCCAGCCTCTCCCCGGACACCGCTCAGCCTCTCCCCGGACACAGCCCAGCCCCTCCCCCGACACCGCCCAGCCTCTCCCCCGACATTGCCCAGCCTCCTCCCGACACCGCCCAGCATCTCTCCCGACACCGGCCAGCCTCTCCCCGGACACCGCTCAGCCTCTCCCCCGACACCGGCCAGCCTCTCTCCTGAAACCGCCCAGCCTCGACACGACACCACCCAGCCTCTCCCCCGACACCGCCCAGCCTCTCTCCCGACACCGCCCAGCCTCTCTCCCGACACCGCCCAGCCTCTCTCCTGACACAGCCCAGTCTCTCCCCCGACACCGCCCAGCCTCTCTCCCGACACCTCCCAGCTTCCTCCCCGACACCACCCAGCCTCTCCCCCGACACCGCCCAGCCTCTCTCCTGACACCGCCCAGCCTCGACACGACACCGCTCAGCCTCTCCCCCGACACTGCCCAGCCTCCTCCCGAAACCGCCCAGCCTCTCTCCCGACACCGCCCAGCTTCCTCCCCGACACCGCCCAGCCTCTCCCCGGACACCGCCCAGCTTCCTCCCCGACACCGCCCAGCCTCTCCCCCGACACAGCCCTGCCTCTCTCCCGACACCGCTCAGCCTCTCCCTGTGACACCACCCAGCCTCTCCCCCGACACCGCCCAGCCTCTGCCCCGACACTGCCCAGCCTCTCCCCGGACACCGCCCAGACTCCTCCCTGACACCGCCCAGCATCTCCCCCGACACCGCCCAGCTTCCTCCCCGACACTGCCCAGCCTCTCCCCCGACACTGCCCAGCCTCTCCCCCGACATCGCCCAGCTTCCTCCCCCGACACGGCCCAGCTTCTCCCCGGACACCGCTCAGCCTCTCCCCCGACACCGCTCAGCTTCTCCCCGGACACCGCTCAGCCTCTCCCCCGACACCGCCCTGCCTCTCCCCCGACACCGCTCAGCCTCTCCCCCGACACCGCTCAGCCTCTCCCCCGACATCGCCCAGCTTCCTCCCCGACATCGCCCAGCCTCTCCCCCGACACCGCCCAGCCTCCTCCCGACACCGCCCAGCCTCTCCCCTGACACCGTCCAGCCTCTCCCCCGACACCGCCAGGCCTCTCCTCCGACACCTCCCATCCTCTCCCCCGACACCGCCCAGCCTCCCCCCGACACCGCCCAGCCTCCTCCCCGACACCGCCCAGCCTCTCCCCCGACACAGCCCAGCCTCTCCCCGGACACCGCCCAGCCTCTCCCCCGACACCGCCCAGCCTCTCCGCGGACACCGCCCAGCTTCCTCCCCGACACCGCCCAGCCTCTCCCCCGACATCGCCCAGCCTCTCCCCGGACACCGCCCAGCTTCCTCCCCGACACTTCCCAGCCTCTCCCCCGACAACGCCCAGCCTCTCCACGGACACCGCCCAGCTTCCTCCCCGACATTGCCCAGCCTCTCCCCTGTCACCGGCCAGCCTCTCCCCCGACACCGCCCAGTCTATCCCCCGACACCGTCCAGCCACTCCCCGGACACCGCTCAGCTTCCTCCCCGGCACCGCCCAGCTTCTCCCCCGACACCGCCCAGCTTCCTCCCCGACACCGCCCAACCTCTCCCTGTGACACCACCCAGCCTCTCCCCCTACACCACCCAGACTCTCCCCTTACACCGCCCAGACTCTCCCCTGACAATGCACAGCCTCTCCCCCGACACTGCCCAGCCTCTCCCCGGACACCGGTAGCCTCTCCCCCGACACCGCGCAGCCTCTCCCTGTGACACCACCCAGCCTCTCCCCCGACACGGCCCAGCTTCTCCCCCGACACCGCCCAGCCTCCTCCCGACAACGCCCAGCCTCACACCCGACACCGCCCAGCCTCGACACGACACCGCTCAGCCTCTCCCCCGACACTGCCCAGCCTCCTCCCGACACCGCCCAGCCTCTCTCCCGACACCGCCCAGCTTCCTCCCCGACACCGCCCAGCCTCTCCCCGGACACCGCCCAGCTTCCTCCCCGACACCGCCCAGCCTCTCCCCCGACACCGCCCTGCCTCTCTCCCGACACCGCTCAGCCTCTCCCTGTGACACCACCCAGCCTCTCCCCCGACACCGCCCAGCCTCTGCCCCGACACTGCCCAGCCTCTCCCCGGACACCGCCCAGATTCCTCCCTGACACCGCCCAGCATCTCCCCCGACACCGCCCAGCTTCCTCCCCGACACTGCCCAGCCTCTCCCCCGACACTGCCCAGCCTCTCCCCCGACATCGCCCAGCTTCCTCCCCGACATCGCCCATCCTCTCCCCGACACCGCCCTGCCTCTCCCCCGACACTGCCCAGCCTCTCCCCGGACACCGGTAGCCTCTCCCCCGACACCGCGCAGCCTCTCCCTGTGACACCACCCAGCCTCTCCCCCGACACGGCCCAGCTTCTCCCCCGACACCGCCCAGCCTCCTCCCGACAACGCCCAGCCTCACACCCGACACCGCCCAGCCTCGACACGACACCGCTCAGCCTCTCCCCCGACACTGCCCAGCCTCCTCCCGACACCGCCCAGCCTCTCTCCCGACACCGCCCAGCTTCCTCCCCGACACCGCCCAGCCTCTCCCCGGACACCGCCCAGCTTCCTCCCCGACACCGCCCAGCCTCTCCCCCGACACCGCCCTGCCTCTCTCCCGACACCGCTCAGCCTCTCCCTGTGACACCACCCAGCCTCTCCCCCGACACCGCCCAGCCTCTGCCCCGACACTGCCCAGCCTCTCCCCGGACACCGCCCAGATTCCTCCCTGACACCGCCCAGCATCTCCCCCGACACCGCCCAGCTTCCTCCCCGACACTGCCCAGCCTCTCCCCCGACACTGCCCAGCCTCTCCCCCGACATCGCCCAGCTTCCTCCCCGACATCGCCCATCCTCTCCCCGACACCGCCCTGCCTCTCCCCCGACACCGCCCAGCCTCTCCCCCGACACGGCCCAGCTTCTCCCCGGACACCGCTCAGCCTCTCCCCCGACACCGCTCAGCTTCTCCCCGGACACCGCTCAGCCTCTCCCCCGACACCGCCCTGCCTCTCCCCCGACACCGCTCAGCCTCTCCCCCGACACCGCTCAGCCTCTCCCCCGACATCGCCCAGCTTCCTCCCCGACATCGCCCAGCCTCTCCCCCGACACCGCCCAGCCTCCTCCCGACACCGCCCAGCCTCTCCCCTGACACCGTCCAGCCTCTCCCCCGACACCGCCAGGCCTCTCCTCCGACACCTCCCATCCTCTCCCCCGACACCGCCCAGCCTCCCCCCGACACCGCCCAGCCTCCTCCCCGACACCGCCCAGCCTCTCCCCCGACACAGCCCAGCCTCTCCCCGGACACCGCCCAGCCTCTCCCCCGACACAGCCCAGCCTCTCCCCGGACACCGCTCAGCCTCTCCCCGGACACAGCCCAGCCCCTCCCCCGACACCGCCCAGCCTCTCCCCCGACATTGCCCAGCCTCCTCCCGACACCGCCCAGCATCTCTCCCGACACCGGCCAGCCTCTCCCCGGACACCGCTCAGCCTCTCCCCCGACACCGGCCAGCCTCTCTCCTGAAACCGCCCAGCCTCGACACGACACCACCCAGCCTCTCCCCCGACACCGCCCAGCCTCTCTCCCGACACCGCCCAGCCTCTCTCCCGACACCGCCCAGCCTCTCTCCTGACACAGCCCAGTCTCTCCCCCGACACCGCCCAGCCTCTCTCCCGACACCTCCCAGCTTCCTCCCCGACACCACCCAGCCTCTCCCCCGACACCGCCCAGCCTCTCTCCTGACACCGCCCAGCCTCGACACGACACCGCTCAGCCTCTCCCCCGACACTGCCCAGCCTCCTCCCGACACCGCCCAGCCTCTCTCCCGACACCGCCCAGCTTCCTCCCCGACACCGCCCAGCCTCTCCCCGGACACCGCCCAGCTTCCTCCCCGACACCGCCCAGCCTCTCCCCCGACACAGCCCTGCCTCTCTCCCGACACCGCTCAGCCTCTCCCTGTGACACCACCCAGCCTCTCCCCCGACACCGCCCAGCCTCTGCCCCGACACTGCCCAGCCTCTCCCCGGACACCGCCCAGACTCCTCCCTGACACCGCCCAGCATCTCCCCCGACACCGCCCAGCTTCCTCCCCGACACTGCCCAGCCTCTCCCCCGACACTGCCCAGCCTCTCCCCCGACATCGCCCAGCTTCCTCCCCCGACACGGCCCAGCTTCTCCCCGGACACCGCTCAGCCT
Source organism: Scyliorhinus torazame (assembly GCF_047496885.1). NCBI lineage: Eukaryota > Metazoa > Chordata > Chondrichthyes > Carcharhiniformes > Scyliorhinidae > Scyliorhinus > Scyliorhinus torazame. The sequence goes on along the minus strand of NC_092709.1, from coordinate 70,374,604 downwards.
CTCCCCCGACACCGCTCAGCTTCTCCCCGGACACCGCTCAGCCTCTCCCCCGACACCGCCCTGCCTCTCCCCCGACACCGCTCAGCCTCTCCCCCGACACCGCTCAGCCTCTCCCCCGACATCGCCCAGCTTCCTCCCCGACATCGCCCAGCCTCTCCCCCGACACCGCCCAGCCTCCTCCCGACACCGCCCAGCCTCTCCCCTGACACCGTCCAGCCTCTCCCCCGACACCGCCAGGCCTCTCCTCCGACACCTCCCATCCTCTCCCCCGACACCGCCCAGCCTCCCCCCGACACCGCCCAGCCTCCTCCCCGACACCGCCCAGCCTCTCCCCCGACACAGCCCAGCCTCTCCCCGGACACCGCCCAGCCTCTCCCCCGACACCGCCCAGCCTCTCCGCGGACACCGCCCAGCTTCCTCCCCGACACCGCCCAGCCTCTCCCCCGACATCGCCCAGCCTCTCCCCGGACACCGCCCAGCTTCCTCCCCGACACTTCCCAGCCTCTCCCCCGACAACGCCCAGCCTCTCCACGGACACCGCCCAGCTTCCTCCCCGACATTGCCCAGCCTCTCCCCTGTCACCGGCCAGCCTCTCCCCCGACACCGCCCAGTCTATCCCCCGACACCGTCCAGCCACTCCCCGGACACCGCTCAGCTTCCTCCCCGGCACCGCCCAGCTTCTCCCCCGACACCGCCCAGCTTCCTCCCCGACACCGCCCAACCTCTCCCTGTGACACCACCCAGCCTCTCCCCCTACACCACCCAGACTCTCCCCTTACACCGCCCAGACTCTCCCCTGACAATGCACAGCCTCTCCCCCGACACTGCCCAGCCTCTCCCCGGACACCGGTAGCCTCTCCCCCGACACCGCGCAGCCTCTCCCTGTGACACCACCCAGCCTCTCCCCCGACACGGCCCAGCTTCTCCCCCGACACCGCCCAGCCTCCTCCCGACAACGCCCAGCCTCACACCCGACACCGCCCAGCCTCGACACGACACCGCTCAGCCTCTCCCCCGACACTGCCCAGCCTCCTCCCGACACCGCCCAGCCTCTCTCCCGACACCGCCCAGCTTCCTCCCCGACACCGCCCAGCCTCTCCCCGGACACCGCCCAGCTTCCTCCCCGACACCGCCCAGCCTCTCCCCCGACACCGCCCTGCCTCTCTCCCGACACCGCTCAGCCTCTCCCTGTGACACCACCCAGCCTCTCCCCCGACACCGCCCAGCCTCTGCCCCGACACTGCCCAGCCTCTCCCCGGACACCGCCCAGATTCCTCCCTGACACCGCCCAGCATCTCCCCCGACACCGCCCAGCTTCCTCCCCGACACTGCCCAGCCTCTCCCCCGACACTGCCCAGCCTCTCCCCCGACATCGCCCAGCTTCCTCCCCGACATCGCCCATCCTCTCCCCGACACCGCCCTGCCTCTCCCCCGACACTGCCCAGCCTCTCCCCGGACACCGGTAGCCTCTCCCCCGACACCGCGCAGCCTCTCCCTGTGACACCACCCAGCCTCTCCCCCGACACGGCCCAGCTTCTCCCCCGACACCGCCCAGCCTCCTCCCGACAACGCCCAGCCTCACACCCGACACCGCCCAGCCTCGACACGACACCGCTCAGCCTCTCCCCCGACACTGCCCAGCCTCCTCCCGACACCGCCCAGCCTCTCTCCCGACACCGCCCAGCTTCCTCCCCGACACCGCCCAGCCTCTCCCCGGACACCGCCCAGCTTCCTCCCCGACACCGCCCAGCCTCTCCCCCGACACCGCCCTGCCTCTCTCCCGACACCGCTCAGCCTCTCCCTGTGACACCACCCAGCCTCTCCCCCGACACCGCCCAGCCTCTGCCCCGACACTGCCCAGCCTCTCCCCGGACACCGCCCAGATTCCTCCCTGACACCGCCCAGCATCTCCCCCGACACCGCCCAGCTTCCTCCCCGACACTGCCCAGCCTCTCCCCCGACACTGCCCAGCCTCTCCCCCGACATCGCCCAGCTTCCTCCCCGACATCGCCCATCCTCTCCCCGACACCGCCCTGCCTCTCCCCCGACACCGCCCAGCCTCTCCCCCGACACGGCCCAGCTTCTCCCCGGACACCGCTCAGCCTCTCCCCCGACACCGCTCAGCTTCTCCCCGGACACCGCTCAGCCTCTCCCCCGACACCGCCCTGCCTCTCCCCCGACACCGCTCAGCCTCTCCCCCGACACCGCTCAGCCTCTCCCCCGACATCGCCCAGCTTCCTCCCCGACATCGCCCAGCCTCTCCCCCGACACCGCCCAGCCTCCTCCCGACACCGCCCAGCCTCTCCCCTGACACCGTCCAGCCTCTCCCCCGACACCGCCAGGCCTCTCCTCCGACACCTCCCATCCTCTCCCCCGACACCGCCCAGCCTCCCCCCGACACCGCCCAGCCTCCTCCCCGACACCGCCCAGCCTCTCCCCCGACACAGCCCAGCCTCTCCCCGGACACCGCCCAGCCTCTCCCCCGACACCGCCCAGCCTCTCCGCGGACACCGCCCAGCTTCCTCCCCGACACCGCCCAGCCTCTCCCCCGACATCGCCCAGCCTCTCCCCGGACACCGCCCAGCTTCCTCCCCGACACTTCCCAGCCTCTCCCCCGACAACGCCCAGCCTCTCCACGGACACCGCCCAGCTTCCTCCCCGACATTGCCCAGCCTCTCCCCTGTCACCGGCCAGCCTCTCCCCCGACACCGCCCAGTCTATCCCCCGACACCGTCCAGCCACTCCCCGGACACCGCTCAGCTTCCTCCCCGGCACCGCCCAGCTTCTCCCCCGACACCGCCCAGCTTCCTCCCCGACACCGCCCAACCTCTCCCTGTGACACCACCCAGCCTCTCCCCCTACACCACCCAGACTCTCCCCTTACACCGCCCAGACTCTCCCCTGACAATGCACAGCCTCTCCCCCGACACTGCCCAGCCTCTCCCCGGACACCGGTAGCCTCTCCCCCGACACCGCGCAGCCTCTCCCTGTGACACCACCCAGCCTCTCCCCCGACACGGCCCAGCTTCTCCCCCGACACCGCCCAGCCTCCTCCCGACAACGCCCAGCCTCACACCCGACACCGCCCAGCCTCGACACGACACCGCTCAGCCTCTCCCCCGACACTGCCCAGCCTCCTCCCGACACCGCCCAGCCTCTCTCCCGACACCGCCCAGCTTCCTCCCCGACACGGCCCAGCCTCTCCCCGGACACCGCCCAGCTTCCTCCCCGACACCGCCCAGCCTCTCCCCCGACACCGCCCTGCCTCTCTCCCGACACCGCTCAGCCTCTCCCTGTGACACCACCCAGCCTCTCCCCCGACACCGCCCAGCCTCTGCCCCGACACTGCCCAGCCTCTCCCCGGACACCGCCCAGATTCCTCCCTGACACCGCCCAGCATCTCCCCCGACACCGCCCAGCTTCCTCCCCGACACTGCCCAGCCTCTCCCCCGACACTGCCCAGCCTCTCCCCCGACATCGCCCAGCTTCCTCCCCGACATCACCCATCCTCTCCCCGACACCGCCCTGCCTCTCCCCCGACACCGCCCAGCCTCTCCCCCGACACGGCCCAGCTTCTCCCCGGACACCGCTCAGCCTCTCCCCCGACACCGCTCAGCTTCTCCCCGGACACCGCTCAGCCTCTCCCCCGACACCGCCCTGCCTCTCCCCCGACACCGCTCAACCTCTCCCCCGACACCGCTCAGCCTCTCCCCCGACATCGCCCAGCTTCCTCCCCGACATCGCCCAGCCTCTCCCCCGACACCGCTCAGCCTCTCCCCCGACACCGGCCAGCCTCTCTCCTGAAACCGCCCAGCCTCGACACGACACCACCCAGCCTCTCCCCCGACACCGCCCAGCCTCTCTCCCGACACCGCCCAGCCTCTCTCCCGACACCGCCCAGCCTCTCTCCTGACACAGCCCAGTCTCTCCCCCGACACCGCCCAGCCTCTCTCCCGACACCTCCCAGCCTCTGCCCCGACACTGCCCAGCCTCTCCCCGGACACCGCCCAGATTCCTCCCTGACACCGCCCAGCATCTCCCCCGACACCGCCCAGCTTCCTCCCCGACACTGCCCAGCCTCTCCCCCGACACTGCCCAGCCTCTCCCCCGACATCGCCCAGCTTCCTCCCCGACATCACCCATCCTCTCCCCGACACCGCCCTGCCTCTCCCCCGACACCGCCCAGCCTCTCCCCCGACACGGCCCAGCTTCTCCCCGGACACCGCTCAGCCTCTCCCCCGACACCGCTCAGCTTCTCCCCGGACACCGCTCAGCCTCTCCCCCGACACCGCCCTGCCTCTCCCCCGACACCGCTCAACCTCTCCCCCGACACCGCTCAGCCTCTCCCCCGACATCGCCCAGCTTCCTCCCCGACATCGCCCAGCCTCTCCCCCGACACCGCTCAGCCTCTCCCCCGACACCGGCCAGCCTCTCTCCTGAAACCGCCCAGCCTCGACACGACACCACCCAGCCTCTCCCCCGACACCGCCCAGCCTCTCTCCCGACACCGCCCAGCCTCTCTCCCGACACCGCCCAGCCTCTCTCCCGACACCTCCCAGCTTCCTCCCCGACACCGCCCAGCCTCTCCCCCGACACCGCCCAGCCTCTCTCCTGACACCGCCCAGCCTCGACACGACACCGCTCAGCCTCTCCCCCGACACTGCCCAGCCTCCTCCCGACACCGCCCAGCCTCTCTCCCGACACCGCCCAGCTTCCTCCCCGACACCGCCCAGCCTCTCCCCGGACACCGCCCAGCTTCCTCCCCGACACCGCCCAGCCTCTCCCCCGACACAGCCCTGCCTCTCTCCCGACACCGCTCAGCCTCTCCCTGTGACACCACCCAGCCTCTCCCCCGACACCGCCCAGCCTCTGCCCCGACACTGCCCAGCCTCTCCCCGGACACCGCCCAGACTCCTCCCTGACACCGCCCAGCATCTCCCCCGACACCGCCCAGCTTCCTCCCCGACACTGCCCAGCCTCTCCCCCGACACTGCCCAGCCTCTCCCCCGACATCGCCCAGCTTCCTCCCCCGACACGGCCCAGCTTCTCCCTGGACACCGCTCAGCCTCTCCCCCGACACCGCTCAGCTTCTCCCCGGACACCGCTCAGCCTCTCCCCCGACACCGCCCTGCCTCTCCCCCGACACCGCTCAGCCTCTCCCCCGACACCGCTCAGCCTCTCCCCCGACATCGCCCAGCTTCCTCCCCGACATCGCCCAGCCTCTCCCCCGACACCGCCCAGCCTCCTCCCGACACCGCCCAGCCTCTCCCCTGACATCGCCCAGCCTCTCCTCCGACACCTCCCATCCTCTCCCCCGACACCGCCCAGCCTCCCCCCGACACCGCCCAGCCTCCTCCCCGACACCGCCCAGCCTCTCCCCCGACACAGCCCAGCCTCTCCCCGGACACCGCCCAGCCTCTCCCCCGACACCGCCCAGCCTCTCCGCGGACACCGCCCAGCTTCCTCCCCGACACCGCCCAGCCTCTCCCCCGACATCGCCCAGCCTCTCCCCGGACACCGCCCAGCTTCCTCCCCGACACTTCCCAGCCTCTCCCCCGACAACGCCCAGCCTCTCCACGGACACCGCCCAGCTTCCTCCCCGACATTGCCCAGCCTCTCCCCTGTCACCGGCCAGCCTCTCCCCCGACACCGCCCAGTCTATCCCCCGACACCGTCCAGCCACTCCCCGGACACCGCTCAGCTTCCTCCCCGGCACCGCCCAGCTTCTCCCCCGACACCGCCCAGCTTCCTCCCCGACACCGCCCAACCTCTCCCTGTGACACCACCCAGCCTCTCCCCCTACACCACCCAGACTCTCCCCTTACACCGCCCAGACTCTCCCCTGACAATGCACAGCCTCTCCCCCGACACTGCCCAGCCTCTCCCCGGACACCGGTAGCCTCTCCCCCGACACCGCGCAGCCTCTCCCTGTGACACCACCCAGCCTCTCCCCCGACACGGCCCAGCTTCTCCCCCGACACCGCCCAGCCTCCTCCCGACAACGCCCAGCCTCACACCCGACACCGCCCAGCCTCGACACGACACCGCTCAGCCTCTCCCCCGACACTGCCCAGCCTCCTCCCGACACCGCCCAGCCTCTCTCCCGACACCGCCCAGCTTCCTCCCCGACACCGCCCAGCCTCTCCCCGGACACCGCCCAGCTTCCTCCCCGACACCGCCCAGCCTCTCCCCCGACACCGCCCTGCCTCTCTCCCGACACCGCTCAGCCTCTCCCTGTGACACCACCCAGCCTCTCCCCCGACACCGCCCAGCCTCTGCCCCGACACTGCCCAGCCTCTCCCCGGACACCGCCCAGATTCCTCCCTGACACCGCCCAGCATCTCCCCCGACACCGCCCAGCTTCCTCCCCGACACTGCCCAGCCTCTCCCCCGACACTGCCCAGCCTCTCCCCCGACATCGCCCAGCTTCCTCCCCGACATCGCCCATCGTCTCCCCGACACCGCCCTGCCTCTCCCCCGACACCGCCCAGCCTCTCCCCCGACACGGCCCAGCTTCTCCCCGGACACCGCTCAGCCTCTCCCCCGACACCGCTCAGCTTCCCCCCGGACACCGCTCAGCCTCTCCCCCGACACCGCCCTGCCTCTCCCCCGACACCGCTCAGCCTCTCCCCCGACACCGCTCAGCCTCTCCCCCGACATCGCCCAGCTTCCTCCCCGACATCGCCCAGCCTCTCCCCCGACACCGCCCAGCCTCCTCCCGACACCGCCCAGCCTCTCCCCTGACACCGTCCAGCCTCTCCCCCGACACCGCCCAGCCTCTCTCCTGACACCGCCCAGCCTCGACACGACACCGCTCAGCCTCTCCCCCGACACTGCCCAGCCTCCTCCCGACACCGCCCAGCCTCTCTCCCGACACCGCCCAGCTTCCTCCCCGACACCGCCCAGCCTCTCCCCGGACACCGCCCAGCTTCCTCCCCGACACCGCCCAGCCTCTCCCCCGACACAGCCCTGCCTCTCTCCCGACACCGCTCAGCCTCTCCCTGTGACACCACCCAGCCTCTCCCCCGACACCGCCCAGCCTCTGCCCCGACACTGCCCAGCCTCTCCCCGGACACCGCCCAGACTCCTCCCTGACACCGCCCAGCATCTCCCCCGACACCGCCCAGCTTCCTCCCCGACACTGCCCAGCCTCTCCCCCGACACTGCCCAGCCTCTCCCCCGACATCGCCCAGCTTCCTCCCCCGACACGGCCCAGCTTCTCCCCGGACACCGCTCAGCCTCTCCCCCGACACCGCTCAGCTTCTCCCCGGACACCGCTCAGCCTCTCCCCCGACACCGCCCTGCCTCTCCCCCGACACCGCTCAGCCTCTCCCCCGACACCGCTCAGCCTCTCCCCCGACATCGCCCAGCTTCCTCCCCGACATCGCCCAGCCTCTCCCCCGACACCGCCCAGCCTCCTCCCGACACCGCCCAGCCTCTCCCCTGACACCGTCCAGCCTCTCCCCCGACACCGCCAGGCCTCTCCTCCGACACCTCCCATCCTCTCCCCCGACACCGCCCAGCCTCCCCCCGACACCGCCCAGCCTCCTCCCCGACACCGCCCAGCCTCTCCCCCGACACAGCCCAGCCTCTCCCCGGACACCGCCCAGCCTCTCCCCCGACACCGCCCAGCCTCTCCGCGGACACCGCCCAGCTTCCTCCCCGACACCGCCCAGCCTCTCCCCCGACATCGCCCAGCCTCTCCCCGGACACCGCCCAGCTTCCTCCCCGACACTTCCCAGCCTCTCCCCCGACAACGCCCAGCCTCTCCACGGACACCGCCCAGCTTCCTCCCCGACATTGCCCAGCCTCTCCCCTGTCACCGGCCAGCCTCTCCCCCGACACCGCCCAGTCTATCCCCCGACACCGTCCAGCCACTCCCCGGACACCGCTCAGCTTCCTCCCCGGCACCGCCCAGCTTCTCCCCCGACACCGCCCAGCTTCCTCCCCGACACCGCCCAACCTCTCCCTGTGACACCACCCAGCCTCTCCCCCTACACCACCCAGACTCTCCCCTTACACCGCCCAGACTCTCCCCTGACAATGCACAGCCTCTCCCCCGACACTGCCCAGCCTCTCCCCGGACACCGGTAGCCTCTCCCCCGACACCGCGCAGCCTCTCCCTGTGACACCACCCAGCCTCTCCCCCGACACGGCCCAGCTTCTCCCCCGACACCGCCCAGCCTCCTCCCGACAACGCCCAGCCTCACACCCGACACCGCCCAGCCTCGACACGACACCGCTCAGCCTCTCCCCCGACACTGCCCAGCCTCCTCCCGACACCGCCCAGCCTCTCTCCCGACACCGCCCAGCTTCCTCCCCGACACCGCCCAGCCTCTCCCCGGACACCGCCCAGCTTCCTCCCCGACACCGCCCAGCCTCTCCCCCGACACCGCCCTGCCTCTCTCCCGACACCGCTCAGCCTCTCCCTGTGACACCACCCAGCCTCTCCCCCGACACCGCCCAGCCTCTGCCCCGACACTGCCCAGCCTCTCCCCGGACACCGCCCAGATTCCTCCCTGACACCGCCCAGCATCTCCCCCGACACCGCCCAGCTTCCTCCCCGACACTGCCCAGCCTCTCCCCCGACACTGCCCAGCCTCTCCCCCGACATCGCCCAGCTTCCTCCCCGACATCGCCCATCCTCTCCCCGACACCGCCCTGCCTCTCCCCCGACACCGCCCAGCCTCTCCCCCGACACGGCCCAGCTTCTCCCCGGACACCGCTCAGCCTCTCCCCCGACACCGCTCAGCTTCTCCCCGGACACCGCTCAGCCTCTCCCCCGACACCGCCCTGCCTCTCCCCCGACACCGCTCAGCCTCTCCCCCGACACCGCTCAGCCTCTCCCCCGACATCGCCCAGCTTCCTCCCCGACATCGCCCAGCCTCTCCCCCGACACCGCCCAGCCTCCTCCCGACACCGCCCAGCCTCTCCCCTGACACCGTCCAGCCTCTCCCCCGACACCGCCAGGCCTCTCCTCCGACACCTCCCATCCTCTCCCCCGACACCGCCCAGCCTCCCCCCGACACCGCCCAGCCTCCTCCCCGACACCGCCCAGCCTCTCCCCCGACACAGCCCAGCCTCTCCCCGGACACCGCCCAGCCTCTCCCCCGACACCGCCCAGCCTCTCCGCGGACACCGCCCAGCTTCCTCCCCGACACCGCCCAGCCTCTCCCCCGACATCGCCCAGCCTCTCCCCGGACACCGCCCAGCTTCCTCCCCGACACTTCCCAGCCTCTCCCCCGACAACGCCCAGCCTCTCCACGGACACCGCCCAGCTTCCTCCCCGACATTGCCCAGCCTCTCCCCTGTCACCGGCCAGCCTCTCCCCCGACACCGCCCAGTCTATCCCCCGACACCGTCCAGCCACTCCCCGGACACCGCTCAGCTTCCTCCCCGGCACCGCCCAGCTTCTCCCCCGACACCGCCCAGCTTCCTCCCCGACACCGCCCAACCTCTCCCTGTGACACCACCCAGCCTCTCCCCCTACACCACCCAGACTCTCCCCTTACACCGCCCAGACTCTCCCCTGACAATGCACAGCCTCTCCCCCGACACTGCCCAGCCTCTCCCCGGACACCGGTAGCCTCTCCCCCGACACCGCGCAGCCTCTCCCTGTGACACCACCCAGCCTCTCCCCCGACACGGCCCAGCTTCTCCCCCGACACCGCCCAGCCTCCTCCCGACAACGCCCAGCCTCACCCCCGACACCGCCCAGCCTCGACACGACACCGCTCAGCCTCTCCCCCGACACTGCCCAGCCTCCTCCCGACACCGCCCAGCCTCTCTCCCGACACCGCCCAGCTTCCTCCCCGACACCGCCCAGCCTCTCCCCGGACACCGCCCAGCTTCCTCCCCGACACCGCCCAGCCTCTCCCCCGACACCGCCCTGCCTCTCTCCCGACACCGCTCAGCCTCTCCCTGTGACACCACCCAGCCTCTCCCCCGACACCGCCCAGCCTCTGCCCCGACACTGCCCAGCCTCTCCCCGGACACCGGCCAGATTCCTCCCTGACACCGCCCAGCATCTCCCCCGACACCGCCCAGCTTCCTCCCCGACACTGCCCAGCCTCTCCCCCGACACTGCCCAGCCTCTCCCCCGACATCGCCCAGCTTCCTCCCCGACATCGCCCATCCTCTCCCCGACACCGCCCTGCCTCTCCCCCGACACCGCCCAGCCTCTCCCCCGACACGGCCCAGCTTCTCCCCGGACACCGCTCAGCCTCTCCCCCGACACCGCTCAGCTTCTCCCCGGACACCGCTCAGCCTCTCCCCCGACACCGCCCTGCCTCTCCCCCGACACCGCTCAACCTCTCCCCCGACACCGCTCAGCCTCTCCCCCGACATCGCCCAGCTTCCTCCCCGACATCGCCCAGCCTCTCCCCCGACACCGCCCAGCCTCCTCCCGACACCGCCCAGCCTCCCCCCGACACCGCCCAGCCTCTCCCCCGACACAGCCCAGCCTCTCCCCGGACACCGCCCAGCCTCTCCCCCGACACCGCCCAGCCTCTCCCCGGACACCGCCCAGCTTCCTCCCCAACACCGCCCAGCCTCTCCCCCGACATCGCCCAGGCTCTCCCCGGACACCGCCCAGCTTCCTCCCCGACACTTCCCAGCCTCTCCCCCGACAACGCCCAGCCTCTCCACGGACACCGCCCAGCTTCCTCCCCGACATTGCCCAGCCTCTCCCCTGTCACCGGCCAGCCTCTCCCCCGACACCGCCCAGTCAATCCCCCGACACCGTCCAGCCTCTCCCCGGACACCGCTCAGCTTCCTCCCCGGCACCGCCCAGCTTCTCCCCCGACACCGCCCAGCTTCCTCCCCGACACCGCCCAACCTCTCCCTGTGACACCACCCAGCCTCTCCCCCTACACCACCCAGACTCTCCCCTTACACCGCCCAGACTCTCCCCTGACAATGCACAGCCTCTCCCCCGACACTGCCCAGCCTCTCCCCGGACACCGGTAGCCTCTCCCCCGACACCGCGCAGCCTCTCCCTGTGACACCACCCAGCCTCTACCCCGACACGGCCCAGCTTCTCCCCCGACACCGCCCAGCCTCCTCCCGACAACGCCCAGCCTCACCCCCGACACCGCCCAGCCTCGACACGACACCGCTCAGCCTCTCCCCCGACAATGCACAGCCTCGCCCCCGACACCGCCCAGCCTCTCCCCCGACACCGCCCAGCCTCCTCCCGACACCGCCCAGCCTCTCTCCCGACACCGCCCCGCCTCTCCCCGGACACCGCTCAGCCTCTCCCCGGACACAGCCCAGCCCCTCCCCCGACACCGCCCAGCCTCTCCCCCGACATTGCCCAGCCTCCTCCCGACACCGCCCAGCATCTCTCCCGACACCGGCCAGCCTCTCCCCGGACACCGCTCAGCCTCTCCCCCGACACCGGCCAGCCTCTCTCCTGAAACCGCCCAGCCTCGACACGACACCACCCAGCCTCTCCCCCGACACCGCCCAGCCTCCCCCCCGACACCGCCCAGCCTCTCCCCCGACACAGCCCAGCCTCTCCCCGGACACCGCCCAGCCTCTCCCCCGACACCGCCCAGCCTCTCCCCGGACACCGCCCAGCTTCCTCCCCGACACCGCCCAGCCTCTCCCCCGACATCGCCCAGGCTCTCCCCGGACACCGCCCAGCTTCCTCCCCGACACTTCCCAGCCTCTCCCCCGACAACGCCCAGCCTCTCCACGGACACCGCCCAGCTTCCTCCCCGACATTGCCCAGCCTCTCCCCTGTCACCGGCCAGCCTCTCCCCCGACACCGCCCAGTCAATCCCCCGACACCGTCCAGCCTCTCCCCGGACACCGCTCAGCTTCCTCCCCGGCACCGCCCAGCTTCTCCCCCGACACCGCCCAGCTTCCTCCCCGACACCGCCCAACCTCTCCCTGTGACACCACCCAGCCTCTCCCCCTACACCACCCAGACTCTCCCCTTACACCGCCCAGACTCTCCCCTGACAATGCACAGCCTCTCCCCCGACACTGCCCAGCCTCTCCCCGGACACCGGTAGCCTCTCCCCCGACACCGCGCAGCCTCTCCCTGTGACACCACCCAGCCTCTCCCCCGACACGGCCCAGCTTCTCCCCCGACACCGCCCAGCCTCCTCCCGACAACGCCCAGCCTCACCCCCGACACCGCCCAGCCTCGACACGACACCGCTCAGCCTCTCCCCCGACAATGCACAGCCTCGCCCCCGACACCGCCCAGCCTCTCCCCCGACACCGCCCAGCCTCCTCCCGACACCGCCCAGCCTCTCTCCCGACACCGCCCAGCCTCTCCCCGGACACCGCTCAGCCTCTCCCCGGACACAGCCCAGCCCCTCCCCCGACACCGCCCAGCCTCTCCCCCGACATTGCCCAGCCTCCTCCCGACACCGCCCAGCATCTCTCCCGACACCGGCCAGCCTCTCCCCGGACACCGCTCAGCCTCTCCCCCGACACCGGCCAGCCTCTCTCCTGAAACCGCCCAGCCTCGACACGACACCACCCAGCCTCTCCCCCGACACCGCCCAGCCTCTCTCCCGACACCGCCCAGCCTCTCTCCCGACACCGCCCAGCCTCTCTCCTGACACAGCCCAGTCTCTCCCCCGACACCGCCCAGCCTCTCTCCCGACACCTCCCAGCTTCCTCCCCGACACCGCCCAGCCTCTCCCCCGACACCGCCCAGCCTCTCTCCTGACACCGCCCAGCCTCGACACGACACCGCTCAGCCTCTCCCCCGACACTGCCCAGCCTCCTCCCGACACCGCCCAGCCTCTCTCCCGACACCGCCCAGCTTCCTCCCCGACACCGCCCAGCCTCTCCCCGGACACCGCCCAGCTTCCTCCCCGACACCGCCCAGCCTCTCCCCCGACACAGCCCTGCCTCTCTCCCGACACCGCTCAGCCTCTCCCTGTGACACCACCCAGCCTCTCCCCCGACACCGCCCAGCCTCTGCCCCGACACTGCCCAGCCTCTCCCCGGACACCGCCCAGACTCCTCCCTGACACCGCCCAGCATCTCCCCCGACACCGCCCAGCTTCCTCCCCGACACTGCCCAGCCTCTCCCCCGACACTGCCCAGCCTCTCCCCCGACATCGCCCAGCTTCCTCCCCGACATCGCCCAGCCTCTCCCCGACACCGCCCTGCCTCTCCCCCGACACCGCCCAGCCTCTCCCCCGACACGGCCCAGCTTCTCCCCGGACACCGCTCAGCCTCTCCCCCGACACCGCTCAGCTTCTCCCCGGACACCGCTCAGCCTCTCCCCCGACACCGCCCAGCCTCTCCCCGGACACCGCCCAGCCTCTCCCCCGACACCGCCCAGCCTCTCCGCGGACACCGCCCAGCTTCCTCCCCGACACCGCCCAGCCTCTCCCCCGACATCGCCCAGCCTCTCCCCGGACACCGCCCAGCTTCCTCCCCGACACTTCCCAGCCTCTCCCCCGACAACGCCCAGCCTCTCCACGGACACCGCCCAGCTTCCTCCCCGACATTGCCCAGCCTCTCCCCTGTCACCGGCCAGCCTCTCCCCCGACACCGCCCAGTCTATCCCCCGACACCGTCCAGCCACTCCCCGGACACCGCTCAGCTTCCACCCCGGCACCGCCCAGCTTCTCCCCCGACACCGCCCAGCTTCCTTCCCGACATCGCCCAACCTCTCCCTGTGACACCACCCAGCCTCTCCCCCTACACCACCCAGACTCTCCCCTTACACCGCCCAGACTCTCCCCTGACAATGCACAGCCTCTCCCCCGACACTGCCCAGCCTCTCCCCGGACACCGGTAGCCTCTCCCCCGACACCGCGCAGCCTCTCCCTGTGACACCACCCAGCCTCTCCCCCGACACGGCCCAGCTTCTCCCCCGACACCGCCCAGCCTCCTCCCGACAACGCCCAGCCTCACCCCCGACACCGCCCAGCCTCGACACGACACCGCTCAGCCTCTCCCCCGACAATGCACCGCCTCGCCCCCGACACCGCCCAGCCTCTCCCCCGACACCGCCCAGCCTCCTCCCGACATCGCCCAGCCTCCCCCCCGACACCGCCCAGCCTCTCCCCCGACACAGCCCAGCCTCTCCCCGGACACCGCCCAGCCTCTCCCCCGACACCGCCCAGCCTCTCCCCGGACACCGCCCAGCTTCCTCCCCGACACCGCCCAGCCTCTCCCCCGACATCGCCCAGGCTCTCCCCGGACACCGCCCAGCTTCCTCCCCGACACTTCCCAGCCTCTCCCCCGACAACGCCCAGCCTCTCCACGGACACCGCCCAGCTTCCTCCCCGACATTGCCCAGCCTCTCCCCTGTCACCGGCCAGCCTCTCCCCCGACACCGCCCAGTCAATCCCCCGACACAGTCCAGCCTCTCCCCGGACACCGCTCAGCTTCCTCCCCGGCACCGCCCAGCTTCTCCCCCGACACCGCCCAGCTTCCTCCCCGACACCGCCCAACCTCTCCCTGTGACACCACCCAGCCTCTCCCCCTACACCACCCAGACTCTCCCCTTACACCGCCCAGACTCTCCCCTGACAATGCACAGCCTCTCCCCCGACACTGCCCAGCCTCTCCCCGGACACCGGTAGCCTCTCCCCCGACACCGCGCAGCCTCTCCCTGTGACACCACCCAGCCTCTCCCCCGACACGGCCCAGCTTCTCCCCCGACACCGCCCAGCCTCTCCCCGGACACCGCCCAGCCTCTCCCCCGACACCGCCCAGCCTCTCCCCGGACACCGCCCAGCTTCCTCCCCGACACCGCCCAGCCTCTCCCCCGACATCGCCCAGGCTCTCCCCGGACACCGCCCAGCTTCCTCCCCGACACTTCCCAGCCTCTCCCCCGACAACGCCCAGCCTCTCCACGGACACCGCCCAGCTTCCTCCCCGACATTGCCCAGCCTCTCCCCTGTCACCGGCCAGCCTCTCCCCCGACACCGCCCAGTCAATCCCCCGACACAGTCCAGCCTCTCCCCGGACACCGCTCAGCTTCCTCCCCGGCACCGCCCAGCTTCTCCCCCGACACCGCCCAGCTTCCTCCCCGACACCGCCCAACCTCTCCCTGTGACACCACCCAGCCTCTCCCCCTACACCACCCAGACTCTCCCCTTACACCGCCCAGACTCTCCCCTGACAATGCACAGCCTCTCCCCCGACACTGCCCAGCCTCTCCCCGGACACCGGTAGCCTCTCCCCCGACACCGCGCAGCCTCTCCCTGTGACACCACCCAGCCTCTCCCCCGACACGGCCCAGCTTCTCCCCCGACACCGCCCAGCCTCCTCCCGACAACGCCCAGCCTCACCCCCGACACCGCCCAGCCTCGACACGACACCGCTCAGCCTCTCCCCCGACAATGCACAGCCTCGCCCCCGACACCGCCCAGCCTCTCCCCCGACACCGCCCAGCCTCCTCCCGACACCGCCCAGCCTCTCTCCCGACACCGCCCAGCCTCTCCCCGGACACCGCTCAGCCTCTCCCCGGACACAGCCCAGCCCCTCCCCCGACACCGCCCAGCCTCTCCCCCGACATTGCCCAGCCTCCTCCCGACACCGCCCAGCATCTCTCCCGACACCGGCCAGCCTCTCCCCGGACACCGCTCAGCCTCTCCCCCGACACCGGCCAGCCTCTCTCCTGAAACCGCCCAGCCTCGACACGACACCACCCAGCCTCTCCCCCGACACCGCCCAGCCTCTCTCCCGACACCGCCCAGCCTCTCTCCCGACACCGCCCAGTCTCTCCCCCGACACCGCCCAGCCTCTCTCCCGACACCTCCCAGCTTCCTCCCCGACACCGCCCAGCCTCTCCCCCGACACCGCCCAGCCTCTCTCCTGACACCGCCCAGCCTCGACACGACACCGCTCAGCCTCTCCCCCGACACTGCCCAGCCTCCTCCCGACACCGCCCAGCCTCTCTCCCGACACCGCCCAGCTTCCTCCCCGACACCGCCCAGCCTCTCCCCGGACACCGCCCAGCTTCCTCCCCGACACCGCCCAGCCTCTCCCCCGACACAGCCCTGCCTCTCTCCCGACACCGCTCAGCCTCTCCCTGTGACACCACCCAGCCTCTCCCCCGACACCGCCCAGCCTCTGCCCCGACACTGCCCAGCCTCTCCCCGGACACCGCCCAGACTCCTCCCTGACACCGCCCAGCATCTCCCCCGACACCGCCCAGCTTCCTCCCCGACACTGCCCAGCCTCTCCCCTGACACTGCCCAGCCTCTCCCCCGACATCGCCCAGCTTCCTCCCCGACATCGCCCAGCCTCTCCCCGACACCGCCCTGCCTCTCCCCCGACACCGCCCAGCCTCTCCCCCGACACGGCCCAGCTTCTCCCCGGACACCGCTCAGCCTCTCCCCCGACACCGCTCAGCTTCTCCCCGGACACCGCCCTGCCTCTCCCCCGACACCGCTCAGCCTCTCCCCCGACACCGCTCAGCCTCTCCCCCGACATCGCCCAGCTTCCTCCCCGACATCGCCCAGCCTCTCCCCCGACACCGCCCAGCCTCCTCCCGACACCGCCCAGACTCTCCCCTGACAATGCACAGCCTCTCCCCCGACACTGCCCAGCCTCTCCCCGGACACCGGTAGCCTCTCCCCCGACACCGCGCAGCCTCTCCCTGTGACACCACCCAGCCTCTCCCCCGACACGGCCCAGCTTCTCCCCCGACACCGCCCAGCCTCCTCCCGACAACGCCCAGCCTCACCCCCGACACCGCCCAGCCTCGACACGACACCGCTCAGCCTCTCCCCCGACAATGCACCGCCTCGCCCCCGACACCGCCCAGCCTCTCCCCCGACACCGCCCAGCCTCCTCCCGACACCGCCCAGCCTCCCCCCCGACACCGCCCAGCCTCTCCCCCGACACAGCCCAGCCTCTCCCCGGACACCGCCCAGCCTCTCCCCCGACACCGCCCAGCCTCTCCCCGGACACCGCCCAGCTTCCTCCCCGACACCGCCCAGCCTCTCCCCCGACATCGCCCAGGCTCTCCCCGGACACCGCCCAGCTTCCTCCCCGACACTTCCCAGCCTCTCCCCCGACAACGCCCAGCCTCTCCACGGACACCGCCCAGCTTCCTCCCCGACATTGCCCAGCCTCTCCCCTGTCACCGGCCAGCCTCTCCCCCGACACCGCCCAGTCAATCCCCCGACACCGTCCAGCCTCTCCCCGGACACCGCTCAGCTTCCTCCCCGGCACCGCCCAGCTTCTCCCCCGACACCGCCCAGCTTCCTCCCCGACACCGCCCAACCTCTCCCTGTGACACCACCCAGCCTCTCCCCCTACACCACCCAGACTCTCCCCTTACACCGCCCAGACTCTCCCCTGACAATGCACAGCCTCTCCCCCGACACTGCCCAGCCTCTCCCCGGACACCGGTAGCCTCTCCCCCGACACCGCGCAGCCTCTCCCTGTGACACCACCCAGCCTCTCCCCCGACACGGCCCAGCTTCTCCCCCGACACCGCCCAGCCTCCTCCCGACAACGCCCAGCCTCACCCCCGACACCGCCCAGCCTCGACACGACACCGCTCAGCCTCTCCCCCGACAATGCACAGCCTCGCCCCCGACACCGCCCAGCTTCTCCCCCGACACCGCCCAGACTCTCCCCTGACAATGCACAGGCTCTCCCCCGACACTGCCCAGCCTCTCCCCGGACACCGGTAGCCTCTCCCCCGACACCGCGCAGCCTCTCCCTGTGACACCACGCAGCCTCTCCCCCGACACGGCCCAGCTTCTCCCCCGACACCGCCCAGCCTCCTCCCGACAACGCCCAGCCTCGCCCCTGTCACCGGCCAGCCTCTCCCCCGACACCGCCCAGTCAATCCCCCGACACCGTCCAGCCTCTCTCCCGACACCGCCCAGCCTCTCCCCGGACACCGCTCAGCCTCTCCCCGGACACAGCCCAGCCTCTCCCCGGACACCGCCCAGCCTCTCCCCCGACACCGCCCAGCCTCTCCCCGGACACCGCCCAGCTTCCTCCCCGACACCGCCCAGCCTCTCCCCCGACATCGCCCAGGCTCTCCCCGGACACCGCCCAGCTTCCTCCCCGACACTTCCCAGCCTCTCCCCCGACAACGCCCAGCCTCTCCACGGACACCGCCCAGCTTCCTCCCCGACATTGCCCAGCATCTCCCCTGTCACCGGCCAGCCTCTCCCCCGACACCGCCCAGTCAATCCCCCGACACCGTCCAGCCTCTCCCCGGACACCGCTCAGCTTCCTCCCCGGCACCGCCCAGCTTCTCCCCCGACACCGCCCAGCTTCCTCCCCGACACCGCCCAACCTCTCCCTGTGACACCACCCAGCCTCTCCCCCTACACCACCCAGACTCTCCCCTTACACCGCCCAGACTCTCCCCTGACAATGCACAGCCTCTCCCCCGACACTGCCCAGCCTCTCCCCGGACACCGGTAGCCTCTCCCCCGACACCGCGCAGCCTCTCCCTGTGACACCACCCAGCCTCTCCCCCGACACGGCCCAGCTTCTCCCCCGACACCGCCCAGCCTCCTCCCGACAACGCCCAGCCTCACCCCCGACACCGCCCAGCCTCGACACGACACCGCTCAGCCTCTCCCCCGACAATGCACAGCCTCGCCCCCGACACCGCCCAGCTTCTCCCCCGACACCGCCCAGACTCTCCCCTGACAATGCACAGGCTCTCCCCCGACACTGCCCAGCCTCTCCCCGGACACCGGTAGCCTCTCCCCCGACACCGCGCAGCCTCTCCCTGTGACACCACGCAGCCTCTCCCCCGACACGGCCCAGCTTCTCCCCCGACACCGCCCAGCCTCCTCCCGACAACGCCCAGCCTCGCCCCTGTCACCGGCCAGCCTCTCCCCCGACACCGCCCAGTCAATCCCCCGACACCGTCCAGCCTCTCTCCCGACACCGCCCAGCCTCTCCCCGGACACCGCTCAGCCTCTCCCCGGACACAGCCCAGCCCCTCCCCCGACACCGCCCAGCCTCTCCCCCGACATTGCCCAGCCTCCTCCCGACACCGCCCAGCATCTCTCCCGACACCGGCCAGCCTCTCCCCGGACACCGCTCAGCCTCTCCCCCGACACCGGCCAGCCTCTCTCCTGAAACCGCCCAGCCTCGACACGACACCACCCAGCCTCTCCCCCGACACCGCCCAGCCTCTCTCCCGACACCGCCCAGCCTCTCTCCCGACACCGCCCAGCCTCTCTTCTGACACAGCCCAGTCTCTCCCCCGACACCGCCCAGCCTCTCTCCCGACACCGCCCAGCTTCCTCCCCGACACCGCCCAGCCTCTCCCCCGACACCGCCCAGCCTCTCTCCTGACACCGCCCAGCCTCGACACGACACCGCTCAGCCTCTCCCCCGACACTGCCCAGCCTCCTCCCGACACCGCCCAGCCTCTCTCCCGACACCGCCCAGCTTCCTCCCCGACACCGCCCAGCCTCTCCCCGGACACCGCCCAGCTTCCTCCCCGACACCGCCCAGCCTCTCCACCGACACAGCCCTGCCTCTCTCCCGACACCGCTCAGCCTCTCCCTGTGACACCACCCAGCCTCTCCCCCGACACCGCCCAGCCTCTGCCCCGACACTGCCCAGCCTCTCCCCGGACACCGCCCAGACTCCTCCCTGACACCGCCCAGCATCTCCCCCGACACCGCCCAGCTTCCTCCCCGACACTGCCCAGCCTCTCCCCCGACACTGCCCAGCCTCTCCCCCGACATCGCCCAGCTTCCTCCCCGACATCGCCCAGCCTCTCCTCGACACCGCCCTGCCTCTCCCCCGACACCGCCCAGCCTCTCCCCCGACACGGCCCAGCTTCTCCCCGGACACCGCTCAGCCTCTCCCCCGACACCGCTCAGCCTCTCCCCCGACACCGCTCAGCTTCTCCCCGGACACCGCTCAGCCTCTCCCCTGACACCGCCCTGCCTCTCCCCCGACACCGCTCAGCCTCTCCCCCGACACCGCTCAGCCTCTCCCCCGACATCGCCCAGCTTCCTCCCCGACATCGCCCAGCCTCTCCCCCGACACCGCCCAGCCTCCTCCCGACACCGCCCAGACTCTCCCCTGACAATGCACAGCCTCTCCCCCGACACTGCCCAGCCTCTCCCCGGACACCGGTAGCCTCTCCCCCGACACCGCGCAGCCTCTCCCTGTGACACCACCCAGCCTCTCCCCCGACACGGCCCAGCTTCTCCCCCGACACCGCCCAGCCTCCTCCCGACAACGCCCAGCCTCACCCCCGACACCGCCCAGCCTCGACACGACACCGCTCAGCCTCTCCCCCGACAATGCACCGCCTCGCCCCCGACACCGCCCAGCCTCTCCCCCGACACCGCCCAGCCTCCTCCCGACACCGCCCAGCCTCCCCCCCGACACCGCCCAGCCTCTCCCCCGACACAGCCCAGCCTCTCCCCGGACACCGCCCAGCCTCTCCCCCGACACCGCCCAGCCTCTCCCCGGACACCGCCCAGCTTCCTCCCCGACACCGCCCAGCCTCTCCCCCGACATCGCCCAGGCTCTCCCCGGACACCGCCCAGCTTCCTCCCCGACACTTCCCAGCCTCTCCCCCGACAACGCCCAGCCTCTCCACGGACACCGCCCAGCTTCCTCCCCGACACCGCCCAGCCTCTCCCCTGACACCGTCCAGCCTCTCCCCCGACACCGCCCAGTCAATCCCCCGACACTGTCCAGCCTCTCCCCGGACACCGCTCAGCTTCCTCCCCGGCACCGCCCAGCTTCTCCCCCGACACCGCCCAGCTTCCTCCCCGACACCGCCCAACCTCTCCCTGTGACACCACCCAGCCTCTCCCCCTACACCACCCAGACTCTCCCCTTACACCGCCCAGACTCTCCCCTGACAATGCACAGCCTCTCCCCCGACACTGCCCAGCCTCTCCCCGGACACCGGTAGCCTCTCCCCCGACACCGCGCAGCCTCTCCCTGTGACACCACCCAGCCTCTCCCCCGACACGGCCCAGCTTCTCCCCCGACACCGCCCAGCCTCCTCCCGACAACGCCCAGCCTCACCCCCGACACCGCCCAGCCTCGACACGACACCGCTCAGCCTCTCCCCCGACAATGCACAGCCTCGCCCCCGACACCGCCCAGCCTCTCCCCCGACACCGCCCAGCCTCCTCCCGACACCGCCCAGCCTCTCTCCCGACACCGCCCAGCCTCTCCCCGGACACCGCTCAGCCTCTCCCCGGACACAGCCCAGCCCCTCCCCGGACACCGCCCAGACTCCTCCCTGACACTGCCCAGCATCTCCCCCGACACCGCCCAGCTTCCTCCCCGACACCGCCCAACCTCTCCCTGTGACACCACCCAGCCTCTCCCCCGACACCGCCCAGTCAATCCCCCGACACCGTCCAGCCTCTCCCCGGACACCGCTCAGCTTCCTCCCCGGCACCGCCCAGCTTCTCCCCCGACACCGCCCAGCTTCCTCCCCGACACCGCCCAACCTCTCCCTGTGACACCACCCAGCCTCTCCCCCTACACCACCCAGACTCTCCCCTTACACCGCCCAGACTCTCCCCTGACAATGCACAGCCTCTCCCCCGACACCGCTCAGCCTCTCCCCCGACATCGCCCAGCTTCCTCCCCGACACCGCCCAGCCTCTCCCCCGACATCGCCCAGCCTCTCCCCGGACACCGCCCAGCTTCCTCCCCGACACTTCCCAGCCTCTCCCCCGACAACGCCCAGCCTCTCCACGGACACCGCCCAGCTTCCTCCCCGACATTGCCCAGCCTCTCCCCTGTCACCGGCCAGCCTCTCCCCCGACACCGCCCAGTCTATCCCCCGACACCGTCCAGCCACTCCCCGGACACCGCTCAGCTTCCACCCCGGCACCGCCCAGCTTCTCCCCCGACACCGCCCAGCTTCCTTCCCGACATCGCCCAACCTCTCCCTGTGACACCACCCAGCCTCTCCCCCTACACCACCCAGACTCTCCCCTTACACCGCCCAGACTCTCCCCTGACAATGCACAGCCTCTCCCCCGACACTGCCCAGCCTCTCCCCGGACACCGGTAGCCTCTCCCCCGACACCGCGCAGCCTCTCCCTGTGACACCACCCAGCCTCTCCCCCGACACGGCCCAGCTTCTCCCCCGACACCGCCCAGCCTCCTCCCGACAACGCCCAGTCTCACCCCCGACACCGCCCAGCCTCGACACGACACCGCTCAGCCTCTCCCCCGACAATGCACCGCCTCGCCCCCGACACCGCCCAGCCTCTCCCCCGACACCGCCCAGCCTCCTCCCGACACCGCCCAGCCTCCCCCCGACACCGCCCAGCCTCTCCCCCGACACAGCCCAGCCTCTCCCCGGACACCGCCCAGCCTCTCCCCGGACACCGCCCAGCCTCTCCCTGTGACACCACCCAGCCTCTCCCCCGACACGGCCCAGCTTCTCCCCCGACACCGCCCAGCCTCCTCCCGACAACGCCCAGCCTCACCCCCGACACCGCCCAGCCTCGACACGACACCGCTCAGCCTCTCCCCCGACAATGCACCGCCTCGCCCCCGACACCGCCCAGCCTCTCCCCCGACACCGCCCAGCCTCCTCCCGACACCGCCCAGCCTCTCCCCGGACACCGCCCAGCCTCTCCCCCGACACCGCCCAGCCTCTCCCCGGACACCGCCCAGCTTCCTCCCCGACACCGCCCAGCCTCTCCCCCGACATCGCCCAGGCTCTCCCCGGACACCGCCCAGCTTCCTCCCCGACACTTCCCAGCCTCTCCCCCGACAACGCCCAGCCTCTCCACGGACACCGCCCAGCTTCCTCCCCGACATTGCCCAGCCTCTCCCCTGTCACCGGCCAGCCTCTCCCCCGACACCGCCCAGTCAATCCCCCGACACCGTCCAGCCTCTCCCCGGACACCGCTCAGCTTCCTCCCCGGCACCGCCCAGCTTCTCCCCCGACACCGCCCAGCTTCCTCCCCGACACCGCCCAACCTCTCCCTGTGACACCACCCAGCCTCTCCCCCTACACCACCCAGACTCTCCCCTTACACCGCCCAGACTCTCCCCTGACAATGCACAGCCTCTCCCCCGACACTGCCCAGCCTCTCCCCGGACACCGGTAGCCTCTCCCCCGACACCGCGCAGCCTCTCCCTGTGACACCACCCAGCCTCTCCCCCGACACGGCCCAGCTTCTCCCCCGACACCGCCCAGCCTCCTCCCGACAACGCCCAGCCTCACCCCCGACACCGCCCAGCCTCGACACGACACCGCTCAGCCTCTCCCCCGACAATGCACAGCCTCGCCCCCGACACCGCCCAGCCTCTCCCCCGACACCGCCCAGCCTCCTCCCGACACCGCCCAGCCTCTCTCCCGACACCGCCCAGCCTCTCCCCGGACACCGCTCAGCCTCTCCCCGGACACAGCCCAGCCCCTCCCCCGACACCGCCCAGCCTCTCCCCCGACATTGCCCAGCCTCCTCCCGACACCGCCCAGCATCTCTCCCGACACCGGCCAGCCTCTCCCCGGACACCGCTCAGCCTCTCCCCCGACACCGGCCAGCCTCTCTCCTGAAACCGCCCAGCCTCGACACGACACCACCCAGCCTCTCCCCCGACACCGCCCAGCCTCTCTCCCGACACCGCCCAGCCTCTCTCCCGACACCGCCCAGCCTCTCTCCTGACACAGCCCAGTCTCTCCCCCGACACCGCCCAGCCTCTCTCCCGACACCTCCCAGCTTCCTCCCCGACACCGCCCAGCCTCTCCCCCGACACCGCCCAGCCTCTCTCCTGACACCGCCCAGCCTCGACACGACACCGCTCAGCCTCTCCCCCGACACTGCCCAGCCTCCTCCCGACACCGCCCAGCCTCTCTCCCGACACCGCCCAGCTTCCTCCCCGACACCGCCCAGCCTCTCCCCGGACACCGCCCAGCTTCCTCCCCGACACCGCCCAGCCTCTCCCCCGACACAGCCCTGCCTCTCTCCCGACACCGCTCAGCCTCTCCCTGTGACACCACCCAGCCTCTCCCCCGACACCGCCCAGCTTCCTCCCCGACACTGCCCAGCCTCTCCCCCGACACTGCCCAGCCTCTCCCCCGACATCGCCCAGCTTCCTCCCCGACATCGCCCAGCCTCTCCCCGACACCGCCCTGCCTCTCCCCCGACACCGCCCAGCCTCTCCCCGGACACCGGTAGCCTCTCCCCCGACACCGCGCAGCCTCTCCCTGTGACACCACCCAGCCTCTCCCCCGACACGGCCCAGCTTCTCCCCCGACACCGCCCAGCCTCCTCCCGACAACGCCCAGCCTCACCCCCGACACCGCCCAGCCTCGACACGACACCGCTCAGCCTCTCCCCCGACAATGCACCGCCTCGCCCCCGACACCGCCCAGCCTCTCCCCCGTCACCGCCCAGCCTCCTCCCGACACCGCCCAGCCTCCCCCCCGACACCGCCCAGCCTCTCCCCCGACACAGCCCAGCCTCTCCCCGGACACCGCCCAGCCTCTCCCCCGACACCGCCCAGCCTCTCCCCGGACACCGCCCAGCTTCCTCCCCGACACCGCCCAGCCTCTCCCCCGACATCGCCCAGCCTCTCCCCGGACACCGCCCAGCTTCCTCCCCGACACTTCCCAGCCTCTCCCCCGACAACGCCCAGCCTCTCCACGGACACCGCCCAGCTTCCTCCCCGACATTGCCCAGCCTCTCCCCTGTCACCGGCCAGCCTCTCCCCCGACACCGCCCAGTCTATCCCCCGACACCGTCCAGCCACTCCCCGGACACCGCTCAGCTTCCACCCCGGCACCGCCCAGCTTCTCCCCCGACACCGCCCAGCTTCCTTCCCGACATCGCCCAACCTCTCCCTGTGACACCACCCAGCCTCTCCCCCTACACCACCCAGACTCTCCCCTTACACCGCCCAGACTCTCCCCTGACAATGCACAGCCTCTCCCCCGACACTGCCCAGCCTCTCCCCGGACACCGGTAGCCTCTCCCCCGACACCGCGCAGCCTCTCCCTGTGACACCACCCAGCCTCTCCCCCGACACGGCCCAGCTTCTCCCCCGACACCGCCCAGCCTCCTCCCGACAACGCCCAGCCTCACCCCCGACACCGCCCAGCCTCGACACGACACCGCTCAGCCTCTCCCCCGACAATGCACCGCCTCGCCCCCGACACCGCCCAGCCTCTCCCCCGACACCGCCCAGCCTCCTCCCGACACCGCCCAGCCTCCCCCCCGACACCGCCCAGCCTCTCCCCCGACACAGCCCAGCCTCTCCCCGGACACCGCCCAGCCTCTCCCTGTGACACCACCCAGCCTCTCCCCCGACACGGCCCAGCTTCTCCCCCGACACCGCCCAGCCTCCTCCCGACAACGCCCAGCCTCACCCCCGACACCGCCCAGCCTCGACACGACACCGCTCAGCCTCTCCCCCGACAATGCACCGCCTCGCCCCCGACACCGCCCAGCCTCTCCCCCGACACCGCCCAGCCTCCTCCCGACACCGCCCAGCCTCCCCCCCGACACCGCCCAGCCTCTCCCCCGACACAGCCCAGCCTCTCCCCGGACACCGCCCAGCCTCTCCCCCGACACCGCCCAGCCTCTCTCCTGACACCGCCCAGCCTCGACACGACACCGCTCAGCCTCTCCCCCGACACTGCCCAGCCTCCTCCCGACACCGCCCAGCCTCTCTCCCGACACCGCCCAGCTTCCTCCCCGACACCGCCCAGCCTCTCCCCGGACACCGCCCAGCTTCCTCCCCGACACCGCCCAGCCTCTCCCCCGACACAGCCCTGCCTCTCTCCCGACACCGCTCAGCCTCTCCCTGTGACACCACCCAGCCTCTCCCCCGACACCGCCCAGCTTCCTCCCCGACACTGCCCAGCCTCTCCCCCGACACTGCCCAGCCTCTCCCCCGACATCGCCCAGCTTCCTCCCCGACATCGCCCAGCCTCTCCCCGACACCGCCCTGCCTCTCCCCCGACACCGCCCAGCCTCTCCCCGGACACCGGTAGCCTCTCCCCCGACACCGCGCAGCCTCTCCCTGTGACACCACCCAGCCTCTCCCCCGACACGGCCCAGCTTCTCCCCCGACACCGCCCAGCCTCCTCCCGACAACGCCCAGCCTCACCCCCGACACCGCCCAGCCTCGACACGACACCGCTCAGCCTCTCCCCCGACAATGCACCGCCTCGCCCCCGACACCGCCCAGCCTCTCCCCCGACACCGCCCAGCCTCCTCCCGACACCGCCCAGCCTCCCCCCCGACACCGCCCAGCCTCTCCCCCGACACAGCCCAGCCTCTCCCCGGACACCGCCCAGCCTCTCCCCCGACACCGCCCAGCCTCTCCCCGGACACCGCCCAGCTTCCTCCCCGACACCGCCCAGCCTCTCCCCCGACATCGCCCAGCCTCTCCCCGGACACCGCCCAGCTTCCTCCCCGACACTTCCCAGCCTCTCCCCCGACAACGCCCAGCCTCTCCACGGACACCGCCCAGCTTCCTCCCCGACATTGCCCAGCCTCTCCCCTGTCACCGGCCAGCCTCTCCCCCGACACCGCCCAGTCTATCCCCCGACACCGTCCAGCCACTCCCCGGACACCGCTCAGCTTCCACCCCGGCACCGCCCAGCTTCTCCCCCGACACCGCCCAGCTTCCTTCCCGACATCGCCCAACCTCTCCCTGTGACACCACCCAGCCTCTCCCCCTACACCACCCAGACTCTCCCCTTACACCGCCCAGACTCTCCCCTGACAATGCACAGCCTCTCCCCCGACACTGCCCAGCCTCTCCCCGGACACCGGTAGCCTCTCCCCCGACACCGCGCAGCCTCTCCCTGTGACACCACCCAGCCTCTCCCCCGACACGGCCCAGCTTCTCCCCCGACACCGCCCAGCCTCCTCCCGACAACGCCCAGCCTCACCCCCGACACCGCCCAGCCTCGACACGACACCGCTCAGCCTCTCCCCCGACAATGCACCGCCTCGCCCCCGACACCGCCCAGCCTCTCCCCCGACACCGCCCAGCCTCCTCCCGACACCGCCCAGCCTCCCCCCCGACACCGCCCAGCCTCTCCCCCGACACAGCCCAGCCTCTCCCCGGACACCGCCCAGCCTCTCCCTGTGACACCACCCAGCCTCTCCCCCGACACGGCCCAGCTTCTCCCCCGACACCGCCCAGCCTCCTCCCGACAACGCCCAGCCTCACCCCCGACACCGCCCAGCCTCGACACGACACCGCTCAGCCTCTCCCCCGACAATGCACCGCCTCGCCCCCGACACCGCCCAGCCTCTCCCCCGACACCGCCCAGCCTCCTCCCGACACCGCCCAGCCTCCCCCCCGACACCGCCCAGCCTCTCCCCCGACACAGCCCAGCCTCTCCCCGGACACCGCCCAGCCTCTCCCCCGACACCGCCCAGCCTCTCCCCGGACACCGCCCAGCTTCCTCCCCGACACCGCCCAGCCTCTCCCCCGACATCGCCCAGGCTCTCCCCGGACACCGCCCAGCTTCCTCCCCGACACTTCCCAGCCTCTCCCCCGACAACGCCCAGCCTCTCCACGGACACCGCCCAGCTTCCTCCCCGACATTGCCCAGCCTCTCCCCTGTCACCGGCCAGCCTCTCCCCCGACACCGCCCAGTCAATCCCCCGACACCGTCCAGCCTCTCCCCGGACACCGCTCAGCTTCCTCCCCGGCACCGCCCAGCTTCTCCCCCGACACCGCCCAGCTTCCTCCCCGACACCGCCCAACCTCTCCCTGTGACACCACCCAGCCTCTCCCCCTACACCACCCAGACTCTCCCCTTACACCGCCCAGACTCTCCCCTGACAATGCACAGCCTCTCCCCCGACACTGCCCAGCCTCTCCCCGGACACCGGTAGCCTCTCCCCCGACACCGCGCAGCCTCTCCCTGTGACACCACCCAGCCTCTCCCCCGACACGGCCCAGCTTCTCCCCCGACACCGCCCAGCCTCCTCCCGACAACGCCCAGCCTCACCCCCCGACACCGCCCAGCCTCGACACGACACCGCTCAGCCTCTCCCCCGACAATGCACAGCCTCGCCCCCGACACCGCCCAGCCTCTCCCCCGACACCGCCCAGCCTCCTCCCGACACCGCCCAGCCTCTCTCCCGACACCGCCCAGCCTCTCCCCGGACACCGCTCAGCCTCTCCCCGGACACAGCCCAGCCCCTCCCCCGACACCGCCCAGCCTCTCCCCCGACATTGCCCAGCCTCCTCCCGACACCGCCCAGCATCTCTCCCGACACCGGCCAGCCTCTCCCCGGACACCGCTCAGCCTCTCCCCCGACACCGGCCAGCCTCTCTCCTGAAACCGCCCAGCCTCGACACGACACCACCCAGCCTCTCCCCCGACACCGCCCAGCCTCTCTCCCGACACCGCCCAGCCTCTCTCCCGACACCGCCCAGCCTCTCTCCTGACACAGCCCAGTCTCTCCCCCGACACCGCCCAGCCTCTCTCCCGACACCTCCCAGCTTCCTCCCCGACACCGCCCAGCCTCTCCCCCGACACCGCCCAGCCTCTCTCCTGACACCGCCCAGCCTCGACACGACACCGCTCAGCCTCTCCCCCGACACTGCCCAGCCTCCTCCCGACACCGCCCAGCCTCTCTCCCGACACCGCCCAGCTTCCTCCCCGACACCGCCCAGCCTCTCCCCGGACACCGCCCAGCTTCCTCCCCGACACCGCCCAGCCTCTCCCCCGACACAGCCCAGCCTCTCCCCGGACACCGCCCAGCCTCTCCCTGTGACACCACCCAGCCTCTCCCCCGACACGGCCCAGCTTCTCCCCCGACACCGCCCAGCCTCCTCCCGACAACGCCCAGCCTCACCCCCGACACCGCCCAGCCTCGACACGACACCGCTCAGCCTCTCCCCCGACAATGCACCGCCTCGCCCCCGACACCGCCCAGCCTCTCCCCCGACACCGCCCAGCCTCCTCCCGACACCGCCCAGCCTCCCCCCCGACACCGCCCAGCCTCTCCCCCGACACAGCCCAGCCTCTCCCCGGACACCGCCCAGCCTCTCCCCCGACACCGCCCAGCCTCTCCCCGGACACCGCCCAGCTTCCTCCCCGACACCGCCCAGCCTCTCCCCCGACATCGCCCAGGCTCTCCCCGGACACCGCCCAGCTTCCTCCCCGACACTTCCCAGCCTCTCCCCCGACAACGCCCAGCCTCTCCACGGACACCGCCCAGCTTCCTCCCCGACATTGCCCAGCCTCTCCCCTGTCACCGGCCAGCCTCTCCCCCGACACCGCCCAGTCAATCCCCCGACACCGTCCAGCCTCTCCCCGGACACCGCTCAGCTTCCTCCCCGGCACCGCCCAGCTTCTCCCCCGACACCGCCCAGCTTCCTCCCCGACACCGCCCAACCTCTCCCTGTGACACCACCCAGCCTCTCCCCCTACACCACCCAGACTCTCCCCTTACACCGCCCAGACTCTCCCCTGACAATGCACAGCCTCTCCCCCGACACTGCCCAGCCTCTCCCCGGACACCGGTAGCCTCTCCCCCGACACCGCGCAGCCTCTCCCTGTGACACCACCCAGCCTCTCCCCCGACACGGCCCAGCTTCTCCCCCGACACCGCCCAGCCTCCTCCCGACAACGCCCAGCCTCACCCCCGACACCGCCCAGCCTCGACACGACACCGCTCAGCCTCTCCCCCGACAATGCACAGCCTCGCCCCCGACACCGCCCAGCCTCTCCCCCGACACCGCCCAGCCTCCTCCCGACACCGCCCAGCCTCTCTCCCGACACCGCCCAGCCTCTCCCCGGACACCGCTCAGCCTCTCCCCGGACACAGCCCAGCCCCTCCCCCGAAACCGCCCAGCCTCTCCCCCGACATTGCCCAGCCTCCTCCCGACACCGCCCAGCATCTCTCCCGACACCGGCCAGCCTCTCCCCGGACACCGCTCAGCCTCTCCCCCGACACCGGCCAGCCTCTCTCCTGAAACCGCCCAGCCTCGACACGACACCACCCAGCCTCTCCCCCGACACCGCCCAGCCTCTCTCCCGACACCGCCCAGCCTCTCTCCCGACACCGCCCAGCCTCTCTCCTGACACAGCCCAGTCTCTCCCCCGACACCGCCCAGCCTCTCTCCCGACACCTCCCAGCTTCCTCCCCGACACCGCCCAGCCTCTCCCCCGACACCGCCCAGCCTCTCTCCTGACACCGCCCAGCCTCGACACGACACCGCTCAGCCTCTCCCCCGACACTGCCCAGCCTCCTCCCGACACCGCCCAGCCTCTCTCCCGACACCGCCCAGCTTCCTCCCCGACACCGCCCAGCCTCTCCCCGGACACCGCCCAGCTTCCTCCCCGACACCGCCCAGCCTCTCCCCCGACACAGCCCTGCCTCTCTCCCGACACCGCTCAGCCTCTCCCTGTGACACCACCCAGCCTCTCCCCCGACACCGCCCAGCCTCTGCCCCGACACTGCCCAGCCTCTCCCCGGACACCGCCCAGACTCCTCCCTGACACCGCCCAGCATCTCCCCCGACACCGCCCAGCTTCCTCCCCGACACTGCCCAGCCTCTCCCCCGACACTGCCCAGCCTCTCCCCCGACATCGCCCAGCTTCCTCCCCGACATCGCCCAGCCTCTCCCCGACACCGCCCTGCCTCTCCCCCGACACCGCCCAGCCTCTCCCCCGACACGGCCCAGCTTCTCCCCGGACACCGCTCAGCCTCTCCCCCGACACCGCTCAGCTTCTCCCCGGACACCGCTCAGCCTCTCCCCCGACACCGCCCAGCCTCTCCCCGGACACCGCCCAGCCTCTCCCCCGACACCGCCCAGCCTCTCCGCGGACACCGCCCAGCTTCCTCCCCGACACCGCCCAGCCTCTCCCCCGACATCGCCCAGCCTCTCCCCGGACACCGCCCAGCTTCCTCCCCGACACTTCCCAGCCTCTCCCCCGACAACGCCCAGCCTCTCCACGGACACCGCCCAGCTTCCTCCCCGACATTGCCCAGCCTCTCCCCTGTCACCGGCCAGCCTCTCCCCCGACACCGCCCAGTCTATCCCCCGACACCGTCCAGCCACTCCCCGGACACCGCTCAGCTTCCACCCCGGCACCGCCCAGCTTCTCCCCCGACACCGCCCAGCTTCCTTCCCGACATCGCCCAACCTCTCCCTGTGACACCACCCAGCCTCTCCCCCTACACCACCCAGACTCTCCCCTTACACCGCCCAGACTCTCCCCTGACAATGCACAGCCTCTCCCCCGACACTGCCCAGCCTCTCCCCGGACACCGGTAGCCTCTCCCCCGACACCGCGCAGCCTCTCCCTGTGACACCACCCAGCCTCTCCCCCGACACGGCCCAGCTTCTCCCCCGACACCGCCCAGCCTCCTCCCGACAACGCCCAGCCTCACCCCCGACACCGCCCAGCCTCGACACGACACCGCTCAGCCTCTCCCCCGACAATGCACCGCCTCGCCCCCGACACCGCCCAGCCTCTCCCCCGACACCGCCCAGCCTCCTCCCGACACCGCCCAGCCTCCCCCCCGACACCGCCCAGCCTCTCCCCCGACACAGCCCAGCCTCTCCCCGGACACCGCCCAGCCTCTCCCCCGACACCGCCCAGCCTCTCCCCGGACACCGCCCAGCTTCCTCCCCGACACCGCCCAGCCTCTCCCCCGACATCGCCCAGGCTCTCCCCGGACACCGCCCAGCTTCCTCCCCGACACTTCCCAGCCTCTCCCCCGACAACGCCCAGCCTCTCCACGGACACCGCCCAGCTTCCTCCCCGACATTGCCCAGCCTCTCCCCTGTCACCGGCCAGCCTCTCCCCCGACACCGCCCAGTCAATCCCCCGACACCGTCCAGCCTCTCCCCGGACACCGCTCAGCTTCCTCCCCGGCACCGCCCAGCTTCTCCCCCGACACCGCCCAGCTTCCTCCCCGACACCGCCCAACCTCTCCCTGTGACACCACCCAGCCTCTCCCCCTACACCACCCAGACTCTCCCCTTACACCGCCCAGACTCTCCCCTGACAATGCACAGCCTCTCCCCCGACACTGCCCAGCCTCTCCCCGGACACCGGTAGCCTCTCCCCCGACACCGCGCAGCCTCTCCCTGTGACACCACCCAGCCTCTCCCCCGACACGGCCCAGCTTCTCCCCCGACACCGCCCAGCCTCCTCCCGACAACGCCCAGCCTCACCCCCGACACCGCCCAGCCTCGACACGACACCGCTCAGCCTCTCCCCCGACAATGCACAGCCTCGCCCCCGACACCGCCCAGCCTCCTCCCGACACCGCCCAGCCTCTCTCCCGACACCGCCCAGCGTCTCCCCGGACACCGCTCAGCCTCTCCCCGGACACAGCCCAGCCCCTCCCCCGACACCGCCCAGCCTCTCCCCCGACATTGCCCAGCCTCCTCCCGACAC
The DNA here is from genome assembly GCF_047496885.1 of Scyliorhinus torazame. Lineage (NCBI taxonomy): Eukaryota > Metazoa > Chordata > Chondrichthyes > Carcharhiniformes > Scyliorhinidae > Scyliorhinus > Scyliorhinus torazame. The sequence goes on along the minus strand of NC_092709.1, from coordinate 70,342,293 downwards.
CGCCCAGCATCTCTCCCGACACCGGCCAGCCTCTCCCCGGACACCGCTCAGCCTCTCCCCCGACACCGGCCAGCCTCTCTCCTGAAACCGCCCAGCCTCGACACGACACCACCCAGCCTCTCCCCCGACACCGCCCAGCCTCTCTCCCGACACCGCCCAGCCTCTCTCCCGACACCGCCCAGCCTCTCTCCCGACACCGCCCAGCCTCTCTCCTGACACAGCCCAGTCTCTCCCCCGACACCGCCCAGCCTCTCTCCCGACACCTCCCAGCTTCCTCCCCGACACCGCCCAGCCTCTCCCCCGACACCGCCCAGCCTCTCTCCTGACACCGCCCAGCCTCGACACGACACCGCTCAGCCTCTCCCCCGACACTGCCCAGCCTCCTCCCGACACCGGCCAGCCTCTCTCCCGACACCGCCCAGCTTCCTCCCCGACACCGCCCAGCCTCTCCCCGGACACCGCCCAGCTTCCTCCCCGACACCGCCCAGCCTCTCCCCCGACACAGCCCTGCCTCTCTCCCGACACCGCTCAGCCTCTCCCTGTGACACCACCCAGCCTCTCCCCCGACACCGCCCAGCCTCTGTCCCGACACTGCCCAGCCTCTCCCCGGACACCGCCCAGACTCCTCCCTGACACCGCCCAGCATCTCCCCCGACACCGCCCAGCCTCCTCCCGACACCGCCCAGCCTCCCCCCCGACACCGCCCAGCCTCTCCCCCGACACAGCCCAGCCTCTCCCCGGACACCGCCCAGCCTCTCCCCCGACACCGCCCAGCCTCTCCCCGGACACCGCCCAACTTCCTCCCCGACACCGCCCAGCCTCTCCCCCGACATCGCCCAGGCTCTCCCCGGACACCGCCCAGCTTCCTCCCCGACACTTCCCAGCCTCTCCCCCGACAACGCCCAGCCTCTCCACGGACACCGCCCAGCTTCCTCCCCGACATTGCCCAGCCTCTCCCCTGTCACCGGCCAGCCTCTCCCCCGACACCGCCCAGTCAATCCCCCGACACCGTCCAGCCTCTCCCCGGACACCGCTCAGCTTCCTCCCCGGCACCGCCCAGCTTCTCCCCCGACACCGCCCAGCTTCCTCCCCGACACCGCCCAACCTCTCCCTGTGACACCACCCAGCCTCTCCCCCTACACCACCCAGACTCTCCCCTTACACCGCCCAGACTCTCCCCTGACAATGCACAGCCTCTCCCCCGACACTGCCCAGCCTCTCCCCGGACACCGGTAGCCTCTCCCCCGACACCGCGCAGCCTCTCCCTGTGACACCACCCAGCCTCTCCCCCGACACGGCCCAGCTTCTCCCCCGACACCGCCCAGCCTCCTCCCGACAACGCCCAGCCTCACCCCCGACACCGCCCAGCCTCGACACGACACCGCTCAGCCTCTCCCCCGACAATGCACAGCCTCGCCCCCGACACCGCCCAGCCTCTCCCCCGACACCGCCCAGCCTCCTCCCGACACCGCCCAGCCTCTCTCCCGACACCGCCCAGCCTCTCCCCGGACACCGCTCAGCCTCTCCCCGGACACAGCCCAGCCCCTCCCCCGACACCGCCCAGCCTCTCCCCCGACATTGCCCAGCCTCCTCCCGACACCGCCCAGCATCTCTCCCGACACCGGCCAGCCTCTCCCCGGACACCGCTCAGCCTCTCCCCCGACACCGGCCAGCCTCTCTCCTGAAACCGCCCAGCCTCGACACGACACCACCCAGCCTCTCCCCCGACACCGCCCAGCCTCTCTCCCGACACCGCCCAGCCTCTCTCCCGACACCGCCCAGCCTCTCTCCTGACACAGCCCAGTCTCTCCCCCGACACCGCCCAGCCTCTCTCCCGACACCTCCCAGCTTCCTCCCCGACACCGCCCAGCCTCTCCCCCGACACCGCCCAGCCTCTCTCCTGACACCGCCCAGCCTCGACACGACACCGCTCAGCCTCTCCCCCGACACTGCCCAGCCTCCTCCCGACACCGCCCAGCCTCTCTCCCGACACCGCCCAGCTTCCTCCCCGACACCGCCCAGCCTCTCCCCGGACACCGCCCAGCTTCCTCCCCGACACCGCCCAGCCTCTCCCCCGACACAGCCCTGCCTCTCTCCCGACACCGCTCAGCCTCTCCCTGTGACACCACCCAGCCTCTCCCCCGACACCGCCCAGCCTCTGCCCCGACACTGCCCAGCCTCTCCCCGGACACCGCCCAGACTCCTCCCTGACACCGCCCAGCATCTCCCCCGACACCGCCCAGCTTCCTCCCCGACACTGCCCTGCCTCTCCCCCGACACTGCCCAGCCTCTCCCCCGACATCGCCCAGCTTCCTCCCCGACATCGCCCAGCCTCTCCCCGACACCGCCCTGCCTCTCCCCCGACACCGCCCAGCCTCTCCCCCGACACGGCCCAGCTTCTCCCCGGACACCGCTCAGCCTCTCCCCCGACACCGCTCAGCTTCTCCCCGGACACCGCTCAGCCTCTCCCCCGACACCGCCCAGCCTCTCCCCGGACACCGCCCAGCCTCTCCCCCGACACCGCCCAGCCTCTCCGCGGACACCGCCCAGCTTCCTCCCCGACACCGCCCAGCCTCTCCCCCGACATCGCCCAGCCTCTCCCCGGACACCGCCCAGCTTCCTCCCCGACACTTCCCAGCCTCTCCCCCGACAACGCCCAGCCTCTCCACGGACACCGCCCAGCTTCCTCCCCGACATTGCCCAGCCTCTCCCCTGTCACCGGCCAGCCTCTCCCCCGACACCGCCCAGTCTATCCCCCGACACCGTCCAGCCACTCCCCGGACACCGCTCAGCTTCCACCCCGGCACCGCCCAGCTTCTCCCCCGACACCGCCCAGCTTCCTTCCCGATATCGCCCAACCTCTCCCTGTGACACCACCCAGCCTCTCCCCCTACACCACCCAGACTCTCCCCTTACACCGCCCAGACTCTCCCCTGACAATGCACAGCCTCTCCCCCGACACTGCCCAGCCTCTCCCCGGACACCGGTAGCCTCTCCCCCGACACCGCGCAGCCTCTCCCTGTGACACCACCCAGCCTCTCCCCCGACACGGCCCAGCTTCTCCCCCGACACCGCCCAGCCTCCTCCCGACAACGCCCAGCCTCACCCCCGACACCGCCCAGCCTCGACACGACACCGCTCAGCCTCTCCCCCGACAATGCACCGCCTCGCCCCCGACACCGCCCAGCCTCTCCCCCGACACCGCCCAGCCTCCTCCCGACACCGCCCAGCCTCCCCCCCGACACCGCCCAGCCTCTCCCCCGACACAGCCCAGCCTCTCCCCGGACACCGCCCAGCCTCTCCCCCGACACCGCCCAGCCTCTCCCCGGACACCGCCCAGCTTCCTCCCCGACACCGCCCAGCCTCTCCCCCGACATCGCCCAGGCTCTCCCCGGACACCGCCCAGCTTCCTCCCCGACACTTCCCAGCCTCTCCCCCGACAACGCCCAGCCTCTCCACGGACACCGCCCAGCTTCCTCCCCGACATTGCCCAGCCTCTCCCCTGTCACCGGCCAGCCTCTCCCCCGACACCGCCCAGTCAATCCCCCGACACCGTCCAGCCTCTCCCCGGACACCGCTCAGCTTCCTCCCCGGCACCGCCCAGCTTCTCCCCCGACACCGCCCAGCTTCCTCCCCGACACCGCCCAACCTCTCCCTGTGACACCACCCAGCCTCTCCCCCTACACCACCCAGACTCTCCCCTTACACCGCCCAGACTCTCCCCTGACAATGCACAGCCTCTCCCCCGACACTGCCCAGCCTCTCCCCGGACACCGGTAGCCTCTCCCCCGACACCGCGCAGCCTCTCCCTGTGACACCACCCAGCCTCTCCCCCGACACGGCCCAGCTTCTCCCCCGACACCGACCAGCCTCCTCCCGACAACGCCCAGCCTCACCCCCGACACCGCCCAGCCTCGACACGACACCGCTCAGCCTCTCCCCCGACAATGCACAGCCTCGCCCCCGACACCGCCCAGCCTCTCCCCCGACACCGCCCAGCCTCCTCCCGACACCGCCCAGCCTCTCTCCCGACACCGCCCAGCCTCTCCCCGGACACCGCTCAGCCTCTCCCCGGACACAGCCCAGCCCCTCCCCCGACACCGCCCAGCCTCTCCCCCGACATTGCCCAGCCTCCTCCCGACACCGCCCAGCATCTCTCCCGACACCGGCCAGCCTCTCGCCGGACACCGCTCAGCCTCTCCCCCGACACCGGCCAGCCTCTCTCCTGAAACCGCCCAGCCTCGACACGACACCACCCAGCCTCTCCCCCGACACCGCCCAGCCTCTCTCCCGACACCGCCCAGCCTCTCTCCCGACACCGCCCAGCCTCTCTCCTGACACCTCCCAGCTTCCTCCCCGACACCGCCCAGCCTCTCCCCCGACACCGCCCAGCCTCTCTCCTGACACCGCCCAGCCTCGACACGACACCGCTCAGCCTCTCCCCCGACACTGCCCAGCCTCCTCCCGACCCCGCCCAGCCTCTCTCCCGACACCGCCCAGCTTCCTCCCCGACACCGCCCAGCCTCTCCCCGGACACCGCCCAGCTTCCTCCCCGACACCGCCCAGCCTCTCCCCCGACACAGCCCTGCCTCTCTCCCGACACCGCTCAGCCTCTGCCCCGACACTGCCCAGCCTCTCCCCGGACACCGCCCAGACTCCTCCCTGACACCGCCCAGCATCTCCCCCGACACCGCCCAGCTTCCTCCCCGACACTGCCCAGCCTCTCCCCCGACACTGCCCAGCCTCTCCCCCGACATCGCCCAGCTTCCTCCCCGACATCGCCCAGCCTCTCCCCGACACCGCCCTGCCTCTCCCCCGACACCGCCCAGCCTCTCCCCCGACACGGCCCAGCTTCTCCCCGGACACCGCTCAGCCTCTCCCCCGACACCGCTCAGCCTCTCCCCCGACACCGCTCAGCCTCTCCCCCGACATCGCCCAGCTTCCTCCCCGACATCGCCCAGCCTCTCCCCCGACACCGCCCAGCCTCCTCCCGACACCGCCCAGCCTCCTCCCCTGACAATGCACAGCCTCTCCCCCGACACTGCCCAGCCTCTCCCCGGACACCGGTAGCCTCTCCCCCGACACCGCGCAGCCTCTCCCTGTGACACCACCCAGCCTCTCCCCCGACACGGCCCAGCTTCTCCCCCGACACCGCCCAGCCTCCTCCCGACAACGCCCAGCCTCACCCCCGACACCGCCCAGCCTCGACACGACACCGCTCAGCCTCTCCCCCGACAATGCACCGCCTCGCCCCCGACACCGCCCAGCCTCTCCCCCGACACCGCCCAGCCTCCTCCCGACACCGCCCAGCCTCCCCCCCGACACCGCCCAGCCTCTCCCCCGACACAGCCCAGCCTCTCCCCGGACACCGCCCAGCCTCTCCCCCGACACCGCCCAGCCTCTCCCCGGACACCGCCCAGCTTCCGCCCCGACACCGCCCAGCCTCTCCCCCGACATCGCCCAGGCTCTCCCCGGACACCGCCCAGCTTCCTCCCCGACACTTCCCAGCCTCTCCCCCGACAACGCCCAGCCTCTCCACGGACACCGCCCAGCTTCCTCCCCGACATTGCCCAGCCTCTCCCCTGTCACCGGCCAGCCTCTCCCCCGACACCGCCCAGTCAATCCCCCGACACCGTCCAGCCTCTCCCCGGACACCGCTCAGCTTCCTCCCCGGCACCGCCCAGCTTCTCCCCCGACACCGCCCAGCTTCCTCCCCGACACCGCCCAACCTCTCCCTGTGACACCACCCAGCCTCTCCCCCTACACCACCCAGACTCTCCCCTTACACCGCCCAGACTCTCCCCTGACAATGCACAGCCTCTCCCCCGACACTGCCCAGCCTCTCCCCGGACACCGGTAGCCTCTCCCCCGACACCGCGCAGCCTCTCCCTGTGACACCACCCAGCCTCTCCCCCGACACGGCCCAGCTTCTCCCCCGACACCGCCCAGCCTCCTCCCGACAACGCCCAGCCTCACCCCCGACACCGCCCAGCCTCGACACGACACCGCTCAGCCTCTCCCCCGACAATGCACAGCCTCGCCCCCGACACCGCCCAGCTTCTCCCCCGACACCGCCCAGACTCTCCCCTGACAATGCACAGCCTCTCCCCCGACACTGCCCAGCCTCTCCCCGGACACCGGTAGCCTCTCCCCCGACACCGCGCAGCCTCTCCCTGTGACACCACCCAGCCTCTCCCCCGACACGGCCCAGCTTCTCCCCCGACACCGCCCAGCCTCCTCCCGACAACGCCCAGCCTCGCCCCCGACACCGCCCAGCCTCTCCCCCGACACCGCCCAGCCTCCTCCCGACACCGCCCAGCCTCTCTCCCGACACCGCCCAGCCTCTCCCCGGACACCGCTCAGCCTCTCCCCGGACACAGCCCAGCCCCTCCCCCGACACCGCCCAGCCTCTCCCCCGACATTGCCCAGCCTCCTCCCGACACCGCCCAGCATCTCTCCCGACACCGGCCAGCCTCTCCCCGGACACCGCTCAGCCTCTCCCCCGACACCGGCCAGCCTCTCTCCTGAAACCGCCCAGCCTCGACACGACACCACCCAGCCTCTCCCCCGACACCGCCCAGCCTCTCTCCCGACACCGCCCAGCCTCTCTCCCGACACCGCCCAGCCTCTCTCCTGACACAGCCCAGTCTCTCCCCCGACACCGCCCAGCCTCTCTCCCGACACCTCCCAGCTTCCTCCCCGACACCGCCCAGCCTCTCCCCCGACACCGCCCAACCTCTCTCCTGACACCGCCCAGCCTCGACACGACACCGCTCAGCCTCTCCCCCGACACTGCCCAGCCTCCTCCCGACACCGCCCAGCCTCTCTCCCGACACCGCCCAGCTTCCTCCCCGACACCGCCCAGCCTCTCCCCGGACACCGCCCAGCTTCCTCCCCGACACCGCCCAGCCTCTCCCCCGACACAGCCCTGCCTCTCTCCCGACACCGCTCAGCCTCTCCCTGTGACACCACCCAGCCTCTCCCCCGACACCGCCCAGCCTCTGCCCCGACACTGCCCAGTCTCTCCCCGGACACCGCCCAGACTCCTCCCTGACACCGCCCAGCATCTCCCCCGACACCGCCCAGCTTCCTCCCCGACACTGCCCAGCCTCTCCCCCGACAATGCACAGCCTCGCCCCCGACACCGCCCAGCTTCTCCCCCGACACCGCCCAGACTCTCCCCTGACAATGCACAGCCTCTCCCCCGACACTGCCCAGCCTCTCCCCGGACACCGGTAGCCTCTCCCCCGACACCGCGCAGCCTCTCCCTGTGACACCACCCAGCCTCTCCCCCGACACGGCCCAGCTTCTCCCCCGACACCGCCCAGCCTCCTCCCGACAACGCCCAGCCTCGCCCCCGACACCGCCCAGCCTCTCCCCCGACACCGCCCAGCCTCCTCCCGACACCGCCCAGCCTCTCTCCCGACACCGCCCAGCCTCTCCCCGGACACCGCTCAGCCTCTCCCCGGACACAGCCCAGCCCCTCCCCCGACACCGCCCAGCCTCTCCCCCGACATTGCCCAGCCTCCTCCCGACACCGCCCAGCATCTCTCCCGACACCGGCCAGCCTCTCCCCGGACACCGCTCAGCCTCTCCCCCGACACCGGCCAGCCTCTCTCCTGAAACCGCCCAGCCTCGACACGACACCACCCAGCCTCTCCCCCGACACCGCCCAGCCTCTCTCCCGACACCGCCCAGCCTCTCTCCCGACACCGCCCAGCCTCTCTCCTGACACAGCCCAGTCTCTCCCCCGACACCGCCCAGCCTCTCCCCCGACACGGCCCAGCTTCTCCCCGGACACCGCTCAGCCTCTCCCCCGACACCGCTCAGCCTCTCCCCCGACACCGCTCAGCCTCTCCCCCGACATCGCCCAGCTTCCTCCCCGACATCGCCCAGCCTCTCCCCCGACACCGCCCAGCCTCCTCCCGACACCGCCCAGCCTCCTCCCCTGACAATGCACAGCCTCTCCCCCGACACTGCCCAGCCTCTCCCCGGACACCGGTAGCCTCTCCCCCGACACCGCGCAGCCTCTCCCTGTGACACCACCCAGCCTCTCCCCCGACACGGCCCAGCTTCTCCCCCGACACCGCCCAGCCTCCTCCCGACAACGCCCAGCCTCACCCCCGACACCGCCCAGCCTCGACACGACACCGCTCAGCCTCTCCCCCGACAATGCACCGCCTCGCCCCCGACACCGCCCAGCCTCTCCCCCGACACCGCCCAGCCTCCTCCCGACACCGCCCAGCCTCCCCCCCGACACCGCCCAGCCTCTCCCCCGACACAGCCCAGCCTCTCCCCGGACACCGCCCAGCCTCTCCCCCGACACCGCCCAGCCTCTCCCCGGACACCGCCCAGCTTCCGCCCCGACACCGCCCAGCCTCTCCCCCGACATCGCCCAGGCTCTCCCCGGACACCGCCCAGCTTCCTCCCCGACACTTCCCAGCCTCTCCCCCGACAACGCCCAGCCTCTCCACGGACACCGCCCAGCTTCCTCCCCGACATTGCCCAGCCTCTCCCCTGTCACCGGCCAGCCTCTCCCCCGACACCGCCCAGTCAATCCCCCGACACCGTCCAGCCTCTCCCCGGACACCGCTCAGCTTCCTCCCCGGCACCGCCCAGCTTCTCCCCCGACACCGCCCAGCTTCCTCCCCGACACCGCCCAACCTCTCCCTGTGACACCACCCAGCCTCTCCCCCTACACCACCCAGACTCTCCCCTTACACCGCCCAGACTCTCCCCTGACAATGCACAGCCTCTCCCCCGACACTGCCCAGCCTCTCCCCGGACACCGGTAGCCTCTCCCCCGACACCGCGCAGCCTCTCCCTGTGACACCACCCAGCCTCTCCCCCGACACGGCCCAGCTTCTCCCCCGACACCGCCCAGCCTCCTCCCGACAACGCCCAGCCTCACCCCCGACACCGCCCAGCCTCGACACGACACCGCTCAGCCTCTCCCCCGACAATGCACAGCCTCGCCCCCGACACCGCCCAGCTTCTCCCCCGACACCGCCCAGACTCTCCCCTGACAATGCACAGCCTCTCCCCCGACACTGCCCAGCCTCTCCCCGGACACCGGTAGCCTCTCCCCCGACACCGCGCAGCCTCTCCCTGTGACACCACCCAGCCTCTCCCCCGACACGGCCCAGCTTCTCCCCCGACACCGCCCAGCCTCCTCCCGACAACGCCCAGCCTCGCCCCCGACACCGCCCAGCCTCTCCCCCGACACCGCCCAGCCTCCTCCCGACACCGCCCAGCCTCTCTCCCGACACCGCCCAGCCTCTCCCCGGACACCGCTCAGCCTCTCCCCGGACACAGCCCAGCCCCTCCCCCGACACCGCCCAGCCTCTCCCCCGACATTGCCCAGCCTCCTCCCGACACCGCCCAGCATCTCTCCCGACACCGGCCAGCCTCTCCCCGGACACCGCTCAGCCTCTCCCCCGACACCGGCCAGCCTCTCTCCTGAAACCGCCCAGCCTCGACACGACACCACCCAGCCTCTCCCCCGACACCGCCCAGCCTCTCTCCCGACACCGCCCAGCCTCTCTCCCGACACCGCCCAGCCTCTCTCCTGACACAGCCCAGTCTCTCCCCCGACACCGCCCAGCCTCTCTCCCGACACCTCCCAGCTTCCTCCCCGACACCGCCCAGCCTCTCCCCCGACACCGCCCAACCTCTCTCCTGACACCGCCCAGCCTCGACACGACACCGCTCAGCCTCTCCCCCGACACTGCCCAGCCTCCTCCCGACACCGCCCAGCCTCTCTCCCGACACCGCCCAGCTTCCTCCCCGACACCGCCCAGCCTCTCCCCGGACACCGCCCAGCTTCCTCCCCGACACCGCCCAGCCTCTCCCCCGACACAGCCCTGCCTCTCTCCCGACACCGCTCAGCCTCTCCCTGTGACACCACCCAGCCTCTCCCCCGACACCGCCCAGCCTCTGCCCCGACACTGCCCAGTCTCTCCCCGGACACCGCCCAGACTCCTCCCTGACACCGCCCAGCATCTCCCCCGACACCGCCCAGCTTCCTCCCCGACACTGCCCAGCCTCTCCCCCGACAATGCACAGCCTCGCCCCCGACACCGCCCAGCTTCTCCCCCGACACCGCCCAGACTCTCCCCTGACAATGCACAGCCTCTCCCCCGACACTGCCCAGCCTCTCCCCGGACACCGGTAGCCTCTCCCCCGACACCGCGCAGCCTCTCCCTGTGACACCACCCAGCCTCTCCCCCGACACGGCCCAGCTTCTCCCCCGACACCGCCCAGCCTCCTCCCGACAACGCCCAGCCTCGCCCCCGACACCGCCCAGCCTCTCCCCCGACACCGCCCAGCCTCCTCCCGACACCGCCCAGCCTCTCTCCCGACACCGCCCAGCCTCTCCCCGGACACCGCTCAGCCTCTCCCCGGACACAGCCCAGCCCCTCCCCCGACACCGCCCAGCCTCTCCCCCGACATTGCCCAGCCTCCTCCCGACACCGCCCAGCATCTCTCCCGACACCGGCCAGCCTCTCCCCGGACACCGCTCAGCCTCTCCCCCGACACCGGCCAGCCTCTCTCCTGAAACCGCCCAGCCTCGACACGACACCACCCAGCCTCTCCCCCGACACCGCCCAGCCTCTCTCCCGACACCGCCCAGCCTCTCTCCCGACACCGCCCAGCCTCTCTCCTGACACAGCCCAGTCTCTCCCCCGACACCGCCCAGCCTCTCTCCCGACACCTCCCAGCTTCCTCCCCGACACCGCCCAGCCTCTCCCCCGACACCGCCCAGCCTCTCTCCTGACACCGCCCAGCCTCGACACGACACCGCTCAGCCTCTCCCCCGACACTGCCCAGCCTCCTCCCGACACCGCCCAGCCTCTCTCCCGACACCGCCCAGCTTCCTCCCCGACACCGCCCAGCCTCTCCCCGGACACCGCCCAGCTTCCTCCCCGACACCGCCCAGCCTCTCCCCCGACACAGCCCTGCCTCTCTCCCGACACCGCTCAGCCTCTCCCTGTGACACCACCCAGCCTCTCCCCCGACACCGCCCAGCCTCTGCCCCGACACTGCCCAGCCTCTCCCCGGACACCGCCCAGACTCCTCCCTGACACCGCCCAGCATCTCCCCCGACACCGCCCAGCTTCCTCCCCGACACTGCCCAGCCTCTCCCCCGACACTGCCCAGCCTCTCCCCCGACATCGCCCAGCTTCCTCCCCGACATCGCCCAGCCTCTCCCCGACACCGCCCTGCCTCTCCCCCGACACCGCCCAGCCTCTCCCCCGACACGGCCCAGCTTCTCCCCGGACACCGCTCAGCCTCTCCCCCGACACCGCTCAGCTTCTCCCCGGACACCGCTCAGCCTCTCCCCCGACACCGCCCTGCCTCTCCCCCGACACCGCTCAGCCTCTCCCCCGACACCGCTCAGCCTCTCCCCCGACATCGCCCAGCTTCCTCCCCGACATCGCCCAGCCTCTCCCCCGACACCGCCCAGCCTCCTCCCGACACCGCCCAGACTCTCCCCTGACAATGCACAGCCTCTCCCCCGACACTGCCCAGCCTCTCCCCGGACACCGGTAGCCTCTCCCCCGACACCGCGCAGCCTCTCCCTGTGACACCACCCAGCCTCTCCCCCGACACGGCCCAGCTTCTCCCCCGACACCGCCCAGCCTCCTCCCGACAACGCCCAGCCTCACCCCCGACACCGCCCAGCCTCGACACGACACCGCTCAGCCTCTCCCCCGACAATGCACCGCCTCGCCCCCGACACCGCCCAGCCTCTCCCCCGACACCGCCCAGCCTCCTCCCGACACCGCCCAGCCTCCCCCCCGACACCGCCCAGCCTCTCCCCCGACACAGCCCAGCCTCTCCCCGGACACCGCCCAGCCTCTCCCCCGACACCGCCCAGCCTCTCCCCGGACACCGCCCAGCTTCCTCCCCGACACCGCCCAGCCTCTCCCCCGACATCGCCCAGGCTCTCCCCGGACACCGCCCAGCTTCCTCCCCGACACTTCCCAGCCTCTCCCCCGACAACGCCCAGCCTCTCCACGGACACCGCCCAGCTTCCTCCCCGACACCGCCCAGCCTCTCCCCTGACACCGTCCAGCCTCTCCCCCGACACCGCCCAGTCAATCCCCCGACACTGTCCAGCCTCTCCCCGGACACCGCTCAGCTTCCTCCCCGGCACCGCCCAGCTTCTCTCCCGACACCGCCCAGCCTCTCCCCGGACACCGCTCAGCCTCTCCCCGGACACAGCCCAGCCCCTCCCCGGACACCGCCCAGACTCCTCCCTGACACCGCCCAGCATCTCCCCCGACACCGCCCAGCTTCCTCCCCGACACCGCCCAACCTCTCCCTGTGACACCACCCAGCCTCTCCCCCGACACCGCCCAGTCAATCCCCCGACACCGTCCAGCCTCTCCCCGGACACCGCTCAGCTTCCTCCCCGGCACCGCCCAGCTTCTCCCCCGACACCGCCCAGCTTCCTCCCCGACACCGCCCAACCTCTCCCTGTGACACCACCCAGCCTCTCCCCCTACACCACCCAGACTCTCCCCTTACACCGCCCAGACTCTCCCCTGACAATGCACAGCCTCTCCCCCGACACCGCTCAGCCTCTCCCCCGACATCGCCCAGCTTCCTCCCCGACACCGCCCAGCCTCTCCCCCGACATCGCCCAGCCTCTCCCCGGACACCGCCCAGCTTCCTCCCCGACACTTCCCAGCCTCTCCCCCGACAACGCCCAGCCTCTCCACGGACACCGCCCAGCTTCCTCCCCGACATTGCCCAGCCTCTCCCCTGTCACCGGCCAGCCTCTCCCCCGACACCGCCCAGTCTATCCCCCGACACCGTCCAGCCACTCCCCGGACAACGCTCAGCTTCCACCCCGGCACCGCCCAGCTTCTCCCCCGACACCGCCCAGCTTCCTTCCCGACATCGCCCAACCTCTCCCTGTGACACCACCCAGCCTCTCCCCCTACACCACCCAGACTCTCCCCTTACACCGCCCAGACTCTCCCCTGACAATGCACAGCCTCTCCCCCGACACTGCCCAGCCTCTCCCCGGACACCGGTAGCCTCTCCCCCGACACCGCGCAGCCTCTCCCTGTGACACCACCCAGCCTCTCCCCCGACACGGCCCAGCTTCTCCCCCGACACCGCCCAGCCTCCTCCCGACAACGCCCAGCCTCACCCCCGACACCGCCCAGCCTCGACACGACACCGCTCAGCCTCTCCCCCGACAATGCACCGCCTCGCCCCCGACACCGCCCAGCCTCTCCCCCGACACCGCCCAGCCTCCTCCCGACACCGCCCAGCCTCCCCCCCGACACCGCCCAGCCTCTCCCCCGACACAGCCCAGCCTCTCCCCGGACACCGCCCAGCCTCTCCCCCGACACCGCCCAGCCTCTCCCCGGACACCGCCCAGCTTCCTCCCCGACACCGCCCAGCCTCTCCCCCGACATCGCCCAGGCTCTCCCCGGACACCGCCCAGCTTCCTCCCCGACACTTCCCAGCCTCTCCCCCGACAACGCCCAGCCTCTCCACGGACACCGCCCAGCTTCCTCCCCGACATTGCCCAGCCTCTCCCCTGTCACCGGCCAGCCTCTCCCCCGACACCGCCCAGTCAATCCCCCGACACCGTCCAGCCTCTCCCCGGACACCGCTCAGCTTCCTCCCCGGCACCGCCCAGCTTCTCCCCCGACACCGCCCAGCTTCCTCCCCGACACCGCCCAACCTCTCCCTGTGACACCACCCAGCCTCTCCCCCTACACCACCCAGACTCTCCCCTTACACCGCCCAGACTCTCCCCTGACAATGCACAGCCTCTCCCCCGACACTGCCCAGCCTCTCCCCGGACACCGGTAGCCTCTCCCCCGACACCGCGCAGCCTCTCCCTGTGACACCACCCAGCCTCTCCCCCGACACGGCCCAGCTTCTCCCCCGACACCGCCCAGCCTCCTCCCGACAACGCCCAGCCTCACCCCCGACACCGCCCAGCCTCGACACGACACCGCTCAGCCTCTCCCCCGACAATGCACAGCCTCGCCCCCGACACCGCCCAGCCTCTCCCCCGACACCGCCCAGCCTCCTCCCGACACCGCCCAGCCTCTCTCCCGACACCGCCCAGCCTCTCCCCGGACACCGCTCAGCCTCTCCCCGGACACAGCCCAGCCCCTCCCCCGACACCGCCCAGCCTCTCCCCCGACATTGCCCAGCCTCCTCCCGACACCGCCCAGCATCTCTCCCGACACCGGCCAGCCTCTCCCCGGACACCGCTCAGCCTCTCCCCCGACACCGGCCAGCCTCTCTCCTGAAACCGCCCAGCCTCGACACGACACCACCCAGCCTCTCCCCCGACACCGCCCAGCCTCTCTCCCGACACCGCCCAGCCTCTCTCCCGACACCGCCCAGCCTCTCTCCTGACACAGCCCAGTCTCTCCCCCGACACCGCCCAGCCTCTCTCCCGACACCTCCCAGCTTCCTCCCCGACACCGCCCAGCCTCTCCCCCGACACCGCCCAGCCTCTCTCCTGACACCGCCCAGCCTCGACACGACACCGCTCAGCCTCTCCCCCGACACTGCCCAGCCTCCTCCCGACACCGCCCAGCCTCTCTCCCGACACCGCCCAGCTTCCTCCCCGACACCGCCCAGCCTCTCCCCGGACACCGCCCAGCTTCCTCCCCGACACCGCCCAGCCTCTCCCCCGACACAGCCCTGCCTCTCTCCCGACACCGCTCAGCCTCTCCCTGTGACACCACCCAGCCTCTCCCCCGACACCGCCCAGCCTCTGCCCCGACACTGCCCAGCCTCTCCCCGGACACCGCCCAGACTCCTCCCTGACACCGCCCAGCATCTCCCCCGACACCGCCCAGCTTCCTCCCCGACACTGCCCAGCCTCTCCCCCGACACTGCCCAGCCTCTCCCCCGACATCGCCCAGCTTCCTCCCCGACATCGCCCAGCCTCTCCCCGACACCGCCCTGCCTCTCCCCCGACACCGCCCAGCCTCTCCCCCGACACGGCCCAGCTTCCTCCCCGACACCGCCCAGCCTCTCCCCGGACACCGCCCAGCTTCCTCCCCGACACCGCCCAGCCTCTCCCCCGACACAGCCCTGCCTCTCTCCCGACACCGCTCAGCCTCTCCCTGTGACACCACCCAGCCTCTCCCCCGACACCGCCCAGCCTCTGCCCCGACACTGCCCAGCCTCTCCCCGGACACCGCCCAGACTCCTCCCTGACACCGCCCAGCATCTCCCCCGACACCGCCCAGCTTCCTCCCCGACACTGCCCAGCCTCTCCCCCGACACTGCCCAGCCTCTCCCCCGACATCGCCCAGCTTCCTCCCCGACATCGCCCAGCCTCTCCCCGACACCGCCCTGCCTCTCCCCCGACACCGCCCAGCCTCTCCCCCGACACGGCCCAGCTTCTCCCCGGACACCGCTCAGCCTCTCCCCCGACACCGCTCAGCTTCTCCCCGGACACCGCTCAGCCTCTCCCCCGACACCGCCCTGCCTCTCCCCCGACACCGCTCAGCCTCTCCCCCGACACCGCTCAGCCTCTCCCCCGACATCGCCCAGCTTCCTCCCCGACATCGCCCAGCCTCTCCCCCGACACCGCCCAGCCTCCTCCCGACACCGCCCAGACTCTCCCCTGACAATGCACAGCCTCTCTCCCGACACTGCCCAGCCTCTCCCCGGACACCGGTAGCCTCTCCCCCGACACCGCGCAGCCTCTCCCTGTGACACCACCCAGCCTCTCCCCCGACACGGCCCAGCTTCTCCCCCGACACCGCCCAGCCTCCTCCCGACAACGCCCAGCCTCACCCCCGACACCGCCCAGCCTCGACACGACACCGCTCAGCCTCTCCCCCGACAATGCACCGCCTCGCCCCCGACACCGCCCAGCCTCTCCCCCGACACCGCCCAGCCTCCTCCCGACACCGCCCAGCCTCCCCCCCGACACCGCCCAGCCTCTCCCCCGACACAGCCCAGCCTCTCCCCGGACACCGCCCAGCCTCTCCCCCGACACCGCCCAGCCTCTCCCCGGACACCGCCCAGCTTCCTCCCCGACACCGCCCAGCCTCTCCCCCGACATCGCCCAGGCTCTCCCCGGACACCGCCCAGCTTCCTCCCCGACACTTCCCAGCCTCTCCCCCGACAACGCCCAGCCTCTCCACGGACACCGCCCAGCTTCCTCCCCGACACCGCCCAGCCTCTCCCCTGACACCGTCCAGCCTCTCCCCCGACACCGCCCAGTCAATCCCCCGACACTGTCCAGCCTCTCCCCGGACACCGCTCAGCTTCCTCCCCGGCACCGCCCAGCTTCTCCCCCGACACCGCCCAGCTTCCTCCCCGACACCGCCCAACCTCTCCCTGTGACACCACCCAGCCTCTCCCCCTACACCACCCAGACTCTCCCCTTACACCGCCCAGACTCTCCCCTGACAATGCACAGCCTCTCCCCCGACACTGCCCAGCCTCTCCCCGGACACCGGTAGCCTCTCCCCCGACACCGCGCAGCCTCTCCCTGTGACACCACCCAGCCTCTCCCCCGACACGGCCCAGCTTCTCCCCCGACACCGCCCAGCCTCCTCCCGACAACGCCCAGCCTCACCCCCGACACCGCCCAGCCTCGACACGACACCGCTCAGCCTCTCCCCCGACAATGCACAGCCTCGCCCCCGACACCGCCCAGCCTCTCCCCCGACACCGCCCAGCCTCCTCCCGACACCGCCCAGCCTCTCTCCCGACACCGCCCAGCCTCTCCCCGGACACCGCTCAGCCTCTCCCCGGACACAGCCCAGCCCCTCCCCGGACACCGCCCAGACTCCTCCCTGACACCGCCCAGCATCTCCCCCGACACCGCCCAGCTTCCTCCCCGACACCGCCCAACCTCTCCCTGTGACACCACCCAGCCTCTCCCCCGACACCGCCCAGTCAATCCCCCGACACCGTCCAGCCTCTCCCCGGACACCGCTCAGCTTCCTCCCCGGCACCGCCCAGCTTCTCCCCCGACACCGCCCAGCTTCCTCCCCGACACCGCCCAACCTCTCCCTGTGACACCACCCAGCCTCTCCCCCTACACCACCCTAATCTCCCCTTACACCGCCCAGACTCTCCCCTGACAATGCACAGCCTCTCCCCCGACACCGCTCAGCCTCTCCCCCGACATCGCCCAGCTTCCTCCCCGACACCGCCCAGCCTCTCCCCCGACATCGCCCAGCCTCTCCCCGGACACCGCCCAGCTTCCTCCCCGACACTTCCCAGCCTCTCCCCCGACAACGCCCAGCCTCTCCACGGACACCGCCCAGCTTCCTCCCCGACATTGCCCAGCCTCTCCCCTGTCACCGGCCAGCCTCTCCCCCGACACCGCCCAGTCTATCCCCCGACACCGTCCAGCCACTCCCCGGACACCGCTCAGCTTCCACCCCGGCACCGCCCAGCTTCTCCCCCGACACCGCCCAGCTTCCTTCCCGACATCGCCCAACCTCTCCCTGTGACACCACCCAGCCTCTCCCCCTACACCACCCAGACTCTCCCCTTACACCGCCCAGACTCTCCCCTGACAATGCACAGCCTCTCCCCCGACACTGCCCAGCCTCTCCCCGGACACCGGTAGCCTCTCCCCCGACACCGCGCAGCCTCTCCCTGTGACACCACCCAGCCTCTCCCCCGACACGGCCCAGCTTCTCCCCCGACACCGCCCAGCCTCCTCCCGACAACGCCCAGCCTCACCCCCGACACCGCCCAGCCTCGACACGACACCGCTCAGCCTCTCCCCCGACAATGCACCGCCTCGCCCCCGACACCGCCCAGCCTCTCCCCCGACACCGCCCAGCCTCCTCCCGACACCGCCCAGCCTCCCCCCCGACACCGCCCAGCCTCTCCCCCGACACAGCCCAGCCTCTCCCCGGACACCGCCCAGCCTCTCCCCCGACACCGCCCAGCCTCTCCCCGGACACCGCCCAGCTTCCTCCCCGACACCGCCCAGCCTCTCCCCCGACATCGCCCAGGCTCTCCCCGGACACCGCCCAGCTTCCTCCCCGACACTTCCCAGCCTCTCCCCCGACAACGCCCAGCCTCTCCACGGACACCGCCCAGCTTCCTCCCCGACATTGCCCAGCCTCTCCCCTGTCACCGGCCAGCCTCTCCCCCGACACCGCCCAGTCAATCCCCCGACACCGTCCAGCCTCTCCCCGGACACCGCTCAGCTTCCTCCCCGGCACCGCCCAGCTTCTCCCCCGACACCGCCCAGCTTCCTCCCCGACACCGCCCAACCTCTCCCTGTGACACCACCCAGCCTCTCCCCCTACACCACCCAGACTCTCCCCTTACACCGCCCAGACTCTCCCCTGACAATGCACAGCCTCTCCCCCGACACTGCCCAGCCTCTCCCCGGACACCGGTAGCCTCTCCCCCGACACCGCGCAGCCTCTCCCTGTGACACCACCCAGCCTCTCCCCCGACACGGCCCAGCTTCTCCCCCGACACCGCCCAGCCTCCTCCCGACAACGCCCAGCCTCACCCCCGACACCGCCCAGCCTCGACACGACACCGCTCAGCCTCTCCCCCGACAATGCACAGCCTCGCCCCCGACACCGCCCAGCCTCTCCCCCGACACCGCCCAGCCTCCTCCCGACACCGCCCAGCCTCTCTCCCGACACCGCCCAGCCTCTCCCCGGACACCGCTCAGCCTCTCCCCGGACACAGCCCAGCCCCTCCCCCGACACCGCCCAGCCTCTCCCCCGACATTGCCCAGCCTCCTCCCGACACCGCCCAGCATCTCTCCCGACACCGGCCAGCCTCTCCCCGGACACCGCTCAGCCTCTCCCCCGACACCGGCCAGCCTCTCTCCTGAAACCGCCCAGCCTCGACACGACACCACCCAGCCTCTCCCCCGACACCGCCCAGCCTCTCTCCCGACACCGCCCAGCCTCTCTCCCGACACCGCCCAGCCTCTCTCCTGACACAGCCCAGTCTCTCCCCCGACACCGCCCAGCCTCTCTCCCGACACCTCCCAGCTTCCTCCCCGACACCGCCCAGCCTCTCCCCCGACACCGCCCAGCCTCTCTCCTGACACCGCCCAGCCTCGACACGACACCGCTCAGCCTCTCCCCCGACACTGCCCAGCCTCCTCCCGACACCGCCCAGCCTCTCTCCCGACACCGCCCAGCTTCCTCCCCGACACCGCCCAGCCTCTCCCCGGACACCGCCCAGCTTCCTCCCCGACACCGCCCAGCCTCTCCCCCGACACAGCCCTGCCTCTCTCCCGACACCGCTCAGCCTCTCCCTGTGACACCACCCAGCCTCTCCCCCGACACCGCCCAGCCTCTGCCCCGACACTGCCCAGCCTCTCCCCGGACACCGCCCAGACTCCTCCCTGACACCGCCCAGCATCTCCCCCGACACCGCCCAGCTTCCTCCCCGACACTGCCCAGCCTCTCCCCCGACACTGCCCAGCCTCTCCCCCGACATCGCCCAGCTTCCTCCCCGACATCGCCCAGCCTCTCCCCGACACCGCCCTGCCTCTCCCCCGACACCGCCCAGCCTCTCCCCCGACACGGCCCAGCTTCTCCCCGGACACCGCTCAGCCTCTCCCCCGACACCGCTCAGCTTCTCCCCGGACACCGCTCAGCCTCTCCCCCGACACCGCCCTGCCTCTCCCCCGACACCGCTCAGCCTCTCCCCCGACACCGCTCAGCCTCTCCCCCGACATCGCCCAGCTTCCTCCCCGACATCGCCCAGCCTCTCCCCCGACACCGCCCAGCCTCCTCCCGACACCGCCAGGCCTCTCCTCCGACACCTCCCATCCTCTCCCCCGACACCGCCCAGCCTCCCCCCGACACCGCCCAGCCTCCTCCCCGACACCGCCCAGCCTCTCCCCCGACACAGCCCAGCCTCTCCCCGGACACCGCCCAGCCTCTCCCCCGACACCGCCCAGCCTCTCCGCGGACACCGCCCAGCTTCCTCCCCGACACCGCCCAGCCTCTCCCCCGACATCGCCCAGCCTCTCCCCGGACACCGCCCAGCTTCCTCCCCGACACTTCCCAGCCTCTCCCCCGACAACGCCCAGCCTCTCCACGGACACCGCCCAACTTCCTCCCCGACATTGCCCAGCCTCTCCCCTGTCACCGGCCAGCCTCTCCCCCGACACCGCCCAGTCTATCCCCCGACACCGTCCAGCCACTCCCCGGACACCGCTCAGCTTCCTCCCCGGCACCGCCCAGCTTCTCCCCCGACACCGCCCAGCTTCCTCCCCGACACCGCCCAACCTCTCCCTGTGACACCACCCAGCCTCTCCCCCTACACCACCCAGACTCTCCCCTTACACCGCCCAGACTCTCCCCTGACAATGCACAGCCTCTCCCCCGACACTGCCCAGCCTCTCCCCATACACCGGTAGCCTCTCCCCCGACACCGCGCAGCCTCTCCCTGTGACACCACCCAGCCTCTCCCCCGACACGGCCCAGCTTCTCCCCCGACACCGCCCAGCCTCCTCCCGACAACGCCCAGCCTCACCCCCGACACCGCCCAGCCTCGACACGACACCGCTCAGCCTCTCCCCCGACAATGCACCGCCTCGCCCCCGACACCGCCCAGCCTCTCCCCCGACACCGCCCAGCCTCCTCCCAACACCGCCCAGCCTCTCTCCCGACACCGCCCAGCCTCTCCCCGGACACCGCTCAGCCTCTCCCCGGACACCGCCCAGCCCCTCCCCCGACACCGCCCAGCCTCTCCCCCGACATTGCCCAGCCTCCTCCCGACACCGACCAGCATCTCTCCCGACACCGGCCAGCCTCTCCCCGGACACCGCTCAGCCTCTCCCCCGACACCGTCCAGCCTCTCCCCCGACACCGGCCAGCCTCTCTCCTGACACCGGCCAGCCTCTCTCCCGACACCGCCCAGCCTCGACACGACACCGCCCAGCTTCTCCCCCGACACTGCCCAGCCTCCTCCCGACACCGCCCAGCCTCTCTCCCGACACCGCCCAGCCTCTCTCCCGACACCGCCCAGCCTCTCTCCTGACACAGCCCAGTCTCTCCCCCGACACCGCCCAGCCTCTCTCCCGACACCTCCCAGCTTCCTCCCCGACACCGCCCAGCCTCTCCCCCGACACCGCCCAGCCTCTCTCCTGACACCGCCCAGCCTCGACACGACACCGCCCAGCCTCTCCCCCGACACTGCCCAGCCTCCTCCCGACACCGCCCAGCCTCTCTCCCGAGACCCCCCAGCTTCCTCCCCGACATCGCCCAGCCTCTCCCCGGACATCGCCCAGCCTCTCCCCCGACACTGCCCAGCCTCCTACCGACACCGCCCAGCCTCTCTCCCGACACAGCCCAGCTTCGACACGACACCGATCAGCCTCTCCCCCGACAATGCACAGCCTCTCCCCCGACACTGCACAGCCTCTCCCCGGACACCGCCCAGCTTCCTCCCCGACACCGCCCAGCCTCTCCCCCGACATCGCCCAGCCTCTCCCCGGACAGCGCACAGTTTCCTCCCCGACATCGCCCAGCTTCTCCCCCGACATCGCACAGCCTCTCCCCTGATACCGCCCAGCTTCCTCCCCGACACCGCCCAGTCTATCCCCCGACACCGCCCAGCCTCTCCCCCGACACCGCCCAGCCTCTCAACGGACACCGCCCAGCTTCCTCCCCGACATCGCCCAGCCTCTCCCCGGACACCGCCCAGCCTCTCTCCCGACACAGCCCAGACTCTCCCATGACATCGCTCAGCCTCTCCCCCGACCAGTATATCCCCCGACACCGCACAGACTCTCCCTGTGACACCACCCAGCCACTCCCCCGACACCGCCCAGACTCTCCCCCTACACCGTCCAGACTCTCCCCCGACACCGCGCAGCCTTTCCCCCGACACCGCCCAGCCTCGACACGACACCACTCAGCCTCTCCCCCGACAATGCACAGCCTCTCCCCCGACACTGCACAGCCTCTCCCCGGACACCGCCCAGCCTCTCCCCGACACCGCCCAGCCTCTCCCTGTGACACCACACAACCTCTCAATGGACACCGCCCAGCTTCCTGCCCGACATCGCCCAGCCTCTCCCCCGACATCGCCCAGCCTCCCCCCCGACACGGCCCAGCCTCTTCCCGGACACCGCCCAGCTTCCTCCCCGACACCGCCCAGCCTCTCCCCCGACATCGCCCAGCCTCTCCCCGGACACCGCCCAGCTTCCTCCCCGACACCGCCCAGCCTTTCCCCCGACACCGCCCAGCCTCGACACGACACCACTCAGCCTCTCCCCCGACAATGCACAGCCTCTCCCCCGACACTGCACAGCCTCTCCCCGGACACCGCCCAGCTTCCTCCCCGACACCGCCCAGCCTCTCCCCCGACATCGCCCAGCCTCTCCCCTGATACCGCCCAGCTTCCTCCCCGACACTGCCCAGCCTCTCCCCCGACAACGCCCAGCCTCTCCACGGACACCGCCCAGCCTCTCCCCCGACACCGCCCAGCCTCTCCCCCGACAACGCCCAGCCTCTCCACGGACACCGCCCAGCTTCCTCCCCGACATCGCCCAGCCTCTCCCCTGTCACCGGCCAGCCTCTCCCCCGACACCGCCCAGTCTATCCCCCGATACCGTCCAGCCTCTCCCCGGACACCGCTCAGCTTCCTCCCCGGCACTGCCCAGCCTCTCCCCCGACACCGCCCAGTCTATCCCCCGACACTGTCCAGCCTCTCCCCGGACACCGCTCAGCTTCCTCCCCGGCACCGCCCAGCTTCTCCCCCGAAACCGCCCAGCTTCCTCCCCGACACTGCCCAGCCTATCCCCTGACACCGGCCAGCCTCTCCCCCGACACCTCCCAGTCTATCCCCCGACACCGCCCAACATCTCCCTGTGACACCCCCCAGCCTCTCCCCCTACACCACCCAGACTCTCCCCTTACACCGCCCAGACTCTCCCCCGACACCGCCCAGTCTCTCCCCCGACACCGCTCAGCCTCTCCCCCGACACCGCCCCGCCTCTCCCCCGACACGGCCCAGCCTCTCCCCCGACACCGCCCAGCCTCCTCCCGACACCGCCCAGCCTCTCCCCCGACACCGCCCAGCCTCTCCCCCGGCACGGTCTAGCCTCTCCCCCGACACCGCCCAGCCGCTCCCTCGACACAGCCCAGCCTCTCGCCCGACACCGCCCAGCCTCGACACAGCCCAGATTCCTGCACGACACCGCCCAGCCTCTCCCCGACACTGCCCAGCCTGTCCCCCGAATCCGCCCAGCCTCCCCCCCGACACCGCCCAGCCTCTGCCCCGACACCGCCCAGCTTCCTCCCCGGACACCAGCCAGCCTCTCTCCCGACACAGCCCAGCCTCGACACGACACCGCTCAGCCTCTCCCCCGACAATGCACAGCCTCTCCCCCGACACTGCCCAGCCTCTCCCCGGACACCGCCCAGCTTCCTCCCCGACACCGACCAGCCTCTCCCCCGACATCGCCCAGCCTCTCCCCGGACACCGCCCAGCTTCCTCCCCGACACCGCCCAGCTTCTCCCCCGACACCGCCCAGCCTATCCCCCGACACCGCCCAGCTTCTCCCCCGACACCGCCTAGCCTATCCCCCGACACCGCCCAGCTTCTCCCCCGACACCGCCCAGCATCTCCCCCGACACCGCCCAGCTTCCTCCCCGACACTGCCCAGCCTCTCCCCCGACAACGCCCAGCCTCTCCCCGGACACCGCCCAGCTTCCTCCCCGACATCGCCCAGCCTCTCCCCTCACACCGGCCAGCCTCTCCCCCGACACCGCCCAGTCTATCCCCCGACACCGCCCAGCCTCTCCCTGTGAAACCACCCAGCCTATCCCCCGACACCGCCCAGACTCTCCCCCTACACCGCCCAGACTCTCCCCCGACACTGCCCAGCCTATCCCCCGACACCGCTCAGCCTCTCCCCCGACATCACCAAGCCTCTCCCCCGACACGGCCCAGCTTCTCCCCCGACACCGCCCAGCCTCCTCCCGACACCGCCCAGCCTCTCCCCCGACACTGTTGATCCCCAAATTTCTTTCTCTGTCAGTCTGGCCTCAATAAAAGTTGAGATGGATTCGCACGTAAAAATAAGTTATTTATTTAGCTTGCAAGCTTGAATTATCTTACAGAAACGTAAGAGACATCCAGCCTCTTACACCCCAGAAAACGACTGAACTAAAAGACAAAGGGATCTCTGCAAAATCAATTCAAATGGTATCAAGTTTCACATACTCGACGGACATAGGTCAGCCTATGTCCCTCCTGACCTGTTCGATCTATTCTGATTGGCTCACTTCCAATCCCTTTCTCTGGCCCCTATCAATGCAGCATCACTCTCATAGACACACCTCTTCCTGCTTTTTCCATGCGGTCTCAAACCCCTTTGTCCCTAACTGCCAGAATCAAAGTGGCTTATTTCTACATACATTAACTAGTAACTCTAAAGTAACTATTTTATATCACATTCGTCATTCCCTCCTTTTATCATTCCATGCTAACCGAACTATCCAATCCATAGCTACGGTTCCTCATCTAAAAAGATCCGTCGCTGCATTTCCAATTCCTGTCTTAGCCCCCCTTCATCTGCCTCACCCTCATGGATTTTAACAGTTAAATTTTTTTTCCGGTGATTGGGGCGGTGATCTGATCTAGTGCACCCCGCATTCTACCCATCACACATTTAAGGATGGCCAGGCCCACAAAGATGCAGCCGATAGCTACCACTAGATACATGGCCATATTTATCAACCAGTCCTTCCATCCTCCAAATCCCCAGTTACCCCAAGAGTCAGGATCCTGCATCCCATCCAAGTGATCCCGTATGCGATCCATAAATTTAGTAATGTTAGCGGTCAAGTCCTGAACACCCATGATACACTTGCCCTGTACTATGGCGCATACCCCACCCTCACGGGCCAGAAGATAGTCAAGAGCATACCGGTTCTGCATTGCAAACAACCGTAGCTGAGACAACTCCTTGGTTATTGCCCCGAGGGCTCCCAAGGTTTACTACCCGAGTTTTCCTCAGTTTGGCCTTTAACTAACTTAAGTGTATCTCCCGGTAACCTACGTTCTAGCTGTACTTCCCTTCTCATACGCCCCGTCCTCTCTCTAGTCCCTTTCTCTTTCTCATAGCCTCTTCCTACACTCTTCTGACAGCCTGATTTTACCTTTATTGTACCACTCTTAACACATCCAAAATCAAATTTACATGTATTCCAAAAACAAGGCAATGTCCATATAATGTTCCCTTCCCATCGCCGGGACCGGTGCAGCTGCTTCATGACTCCTGCATTCTCCTTAACTTTGATGACCTTCCATGAGTCGATACCATGTCCTCGTATATGGGGGCAGCGAAGAACATCACCTTTGCATAGGTGATGTATCCTTGTAGATTGGTTGGGGCTACACAGATACATAATATTCCCCTTTTCCATGTCCATCGCCAATAACACGCCAAGCGAAGTGAGGCCAAATATCAGACAGACAATGCGTAGCCACTCCATCATGCTCCACACCTGTAAAATAGCACTGGAGAAGGGAGGCAGGTTAGTATCCGACCTTTTACAGTAGTGGAGATGGACTCAATTTACAGTAATGTAGGTGGAACCAAGCACTTCGCCCCTCCACTTTAACTGCTGTGGGGGGTGGTAAGGAGAACTTGGAAGGGCCCGTCCCATCGCGGCTCCGACCCCTTCCTAGTCCAATTTTTGACCATGACATAACTACCGGGCTGGACTGAAAGTGAGCTCGGTACTGGGGCAATGGCTGGTGAGCCGCGCGGACTGGGCCATGGAGTTCCTTGAGCACTTGCGTAAGGGCTAGAACATAGGTGGTCATTTCTTCAGTCATCTGATGAAACTGAACCCGTCTGGGAACCTGCAGGCTCCAAGGAGTTCTAAGAGGCCTGCCATAAAGAATCTCGGCGGGAGAGAGCCGGGCTGGTCCCGCAGGTGTAACCCGCAGCTGGAAGAGGGCAACGGGGAGCAACTTAAGCCATGTCAGTCCCGTGTCTGCTCTTAATTTTGCCAATTTAGTTTTGAGGGTCTGATTGTGTCTCTCAACCAACCCGGCCGCCTGCGGTCTGTAAGCACAGTGTAACTGCTGACGTACGCCCAACTGGGAGCAAAACTCCTTGTTAATTTGTCCAATAAAATGAGGCCCATTATCAGAACTGAACTGAGCTGGTATACCGTACCGGGGAATGATTTCCCTCATCAAGACTTTAACCACAGGAGCAGCTTTACTATAGATAGTCGGATACGCCTCGACCCATCTGCTGAACACATCCACAATGACCAAAACATATTTGTAACATTGACACCTTTCCAACTCAATGTAATCCATTTGGAGCGTCTCAAAGGGACCACTGGGCAACGGGGTTTGCCCCTTCCCACAAGGGATACCTTTTCCGGTGTTATATTGCTGACAAATCAAACACCGATTACTGATACTTTGGGCCAACCCCTGCATTTTAGGGTGCCACCAAGTGTCCAGCAACAAATCACTAGTCCCTCGAGTCCCACAATGAGTTGCAAAGTGTACACATTCAATGACCCATAAAGCCAGCGCATCAGACATACAAGTCTGATGTGCAGGCGTGGTCCATAAAGAGGAAACAGAATCATATGTACAACCTAACCATTTCCACATTTGTTTATCACTCTCAGGAGCGTCCTCCTGTAACCTTATGACGTCTTGGATGGTTGGCATTGGCTTGTCAGAAGCAGACATATTCATAGTAGATCGTTTAGTCTGACTTAACATTTTAGGCACCATCACTTGCTGAATTTGTGCGGCTGTTCGCGCTGCACAATCTGCTCGTTCATTACCAACGTCAACTGGGGTTGTACCATTCGTGTGGGCAGCGCATTTAATAACGGAAATCTGCGCGGGCATAAGGAGGGCCTGCAGTAGGTCATTAACTAAACCCCGGTGGGATATTTGACCACACATAATCATGTCAGGTTGTTTTGACGAAATGTCACTCAAATCGCCCCTTATTGTGGTAGTTTCCTGAATCAAGGCTAAACAGTCGTGGCCAGGTGCGTCTTCATGGACAGGCGGACCACTAAGAAAACAGGCTGGATTGATAGTGGTACAGTATTTAAATGTCAGATGTGGATTGTTCAAAAGGTATATCTCATACCTATTCTGACGAGCTGCGGTAAGATGCTGACCATTCGCCCCATATCCCTGGCATGGTACTGGTCATGGACCTGACGTGTAATATGAGGGCTTACCGAAGCTGACTGTGGCCATAAATGTGGTGATATTGTAACAAAATCGGCTGTACCTTCTTTTCCCGTGACTGTGGCTGTAACCTTGACTGGCCATTCGGTCTCAAGTAATGGCCGGTATTTGTCCTCCAACTCCCTGTTTCGTCCAGTTCTGTCATAGGCCAGGGTAACGTGATGCAGTGACTGTTCAACGTCTAACGTCCACCACTGGGGGGGGTGATAGAAATATAGCACTGTTGTCTCATCCTCCTCTTCGCTGATCCACCCACCCAAAGTCACTATATTGGAGCTCCTGCTGGTAAACTACCATTTCTGCCGCTTGTTGGGGTCGCAGATCATCCTTTTTCATTACATACTCAGTCTTAACCTTTGTAACTGAGCCTCCTTCTTGGCCTACACCCTCCTTCCAGTAAAATCTGACTGCCCTTGCCATCTGGGAAGGGTCGTTCTCTGTCCAATTCATGTTATTACATTTCACAGCAGTAACCACAGAAGGTGGTAGGCAATGCATTAACATAGCACAGTATTGAGGGGAATTCTGACCATTTTGATATGGCAAATCGCCTGACTGCCCCCGGTAGATTTCATTAAAACGTTCCAGAAATTCCTCTGACTCGTCAATCTTCCTAGGTTTTCGGTCTAAGATAACAGAAAGATTTATGGGCCTTTGAAATGTGCTATTCAACGCATTCAAGATCTGTGTCCTTCTTTTCTCTATTTGCTCTCTTTTTTTTAAAACTTAAAAATGTTTGAAAATTCAAATTGAATTACTGCAACTTGCAAGCTTAGCTCTGATCTCAACTCAGAACTAAATTTACAATTTGCTTAACACAAACTTGTATAACATTTACAACTTAATTATTTCTTTATCTTAACAATTTTTCTTTTAACAAGTTTTTTTTCTTTTACATACACATAAGTATTAGCAAAATCAACTATCATCTCCAGATTGACACTTTTTAAAATGGTGTCCATGATCTTCTTTAAGTTTCTATTAATCTCCAGATAAAATGAGATAAACCTTATTTCAAGTAAGTAAAACTTAAGATTCTGGCAATTTCAATCAATTGCTTTCGAAAATAATAACTTTTATCAAAGAGGTGGAGAAACCCACTGGTTTCCTTTAATTAATTCAAAACGTAACTTTGCTGGTGTTCACTGACTCAAAGGAAAGGTATCCGATTACACTACGGCTGCTGCTGTTATCTCAAAGCCTGAGTGAGAAGCACTGTCTGTTTTCAACTCCGTCTGCTGCTGTTAACCCTTTGAGAGACTTCTGCTTCAACCAATATGCAGCATTCCTCACAATCTCAACTCGACCTCGGAACTTTACAGTCCAAGGAGACAATTTTAGCTTAATCAACTATATATTTAAAACACTCACACATAGAGTTGAACCATCTTCAGATTTAAAAACAGTTATACTGGATTGAACCTCCATCTATTGAAGTCCCATCAGCCCCTGAACCCATATAATAGACTGAACCTTCATTAATGAAGTCACATCAGCCTCTGAACCCTTATAATAGACTGAACCTTCATTAATGAAGTCACATCAGCCTCTGAACCCATATAATAGACTGAACCTTCATTAATGAAGTCACATCAGCCTCTGAACCCATATAATAGACTGAACCTTCATTATTAAAGTCCCATCAGCCCAAAACCCTAACCCAAGCCGAAACAACAATATGAAATCCCATCAATTAAAGTGCTAATCCCCAGACTGACCTGTGATTTCGTCGAGGCGGTCTTTCTGTGCCAACCGCGAGTGACCAGACTAATCAGACGATAAGAAGAGGGGAACAATCAATGAGCGGTCGTTTTCCAGTTCTACATTGAGGGCCCTTTGTTCCCCATCCTCCTGTTCATAATCAGTCTAATTCTGATTTCGCAGTTGGATCAGGATCGCCCAGAGAAATCCCGGTTTTCGGCACCAAATGTTGATCCCCAAATTTCTTTCTCTGTCAGTCTGGCCTCAATAAAAGTTGAGATGGATTCGCACGTAAAAAGAAGTTATTTATTTAGCTTGCAAGCTTGAATCATCTTACAGAAACGTAAGAGACATCCAGCCTCTTACACCCCAGAAAACGACTGAACTAAAAGACAAAGGGATCTCTGCAAAATCAATTCAAATGGTATCAAGTTTCACATACTCGACGGACATAGGTCAGCCTATGTCCCTCCTGACCTGTTCGATCTATTCTGATTGGCTCACTTCCAATCCCTTTCTCTGACCCCTATCAATGCAGCATCACTCTCATAGACACACCTCTTCCTGCTTTTTCCATGCGGTCTAAAACCCCTTTGTCCCGAACAGCCAGAATCAAAGTGGCTTATTTCTACATACATTAACTAGTAACTCTAAAGTAACTATTTTATATCACATTCGTCAACACCGCCCAGCATCTCCCCCGACATCGCCCAGCCTCTCCCCCGACACCGCCCAGCTTCTGCCCCGACACCGCCCAGCCTCCTCCCGACACCGCCCAACCTCTCCCCCGACACCACCCAACTTCCGCCCCGACATCGCCCAGCTTCTCCCCCGACCCGCCCAGCCTCTCCCCGGACACTGCCCAGCTTCCTCCCCGAGACCGCCCAGCCTCTCCCCGACACCGCCCAGCCTCTCCCCGGACACCGCCCAGCCTCTCCCCGACACCGCCCAGCCTCTCCCCGGACACCGCCCAGCCTCTCCCCGACATCGCCCAGCCTCTCCCCGGACACCGCCCAGCCTCTCCCCCGACATCGCCCAGCCTCTCCCCCGACACCGCCCAGCTTCTCCCCCGACACCGCCCAGCCTCCTCCCGACACCGCCCAACCTCTCCCCCGACACCACCCAACTTCCGCCCCGACATCGCCCAGCTTCTCCCCCGACACCGCCCAGCCTCTCCCCGGACACTGCCCAGCTTCCTCCCCGACACCGCCCAGCCTCTCCCCGACACCGCCCAGCCTCTCCCCGGACACCGCCCAGCCTCTCCCCGACACCGCCCAGCCTCTCCCCGGACACCGCCCAGCCTCTCCCCGACATCGCCCAGCCTCTCCCCGGACACCGCCCAGCCTCTCCCCCGACACCGCCCAGCCTCTCCCCGACACCGCCCAGCCTCTCCCCGGACACAGCCCAGCCTCTCCCTGACACCGCCCAGCCTCACCCCGGACACCGCCCAGCCTCTCCCCGACATCGCCAGCCTCTCCCCGGACACCGCCCAGCCTCACCCCGGACACCGCCCAGCCTCTCCCCCGACACCGCCCAGCTTCTCCCCCGACACCGCCCAGCCTCTCCCCGACACCGCCCAGCCTCTCCCCGGACACCGCCCAGCCTCTCCCCGACATCGCCCAGCCTCTCCCCGGACACCGCCCAGCCTCTCTCCCGACACCGCCCAGCCTCGACACGACACCGCCCAGCCTCTCCCCCGACACCGCCCAGCCTCTCCCCCGACACTGCCCAGCCTCTCCCCGGACACCGTCCAACTTCCTCCCCGACACCGCCCAGCCTCTACCCCGACACCGCCCAGCCTCTCCCCCGACACGGCCCAGCCTCCCCCCGACACGGCCCAGCCTCTCCCCGACACCGCCCAGCCTCTCCCCCGACACCGCACAGCCTCTCCCCGACATCGCCCAGCCTCTCCCCCGACACCGCCCAGCTACTCCCCCGACACCGCCCAGCTTCTCCCCCGACACCGCCCAGCCTCCTCCCGACACCGCCCAACCTCACCCCCGACACCACCCAACTTCCGCCCCGACATCGCCCAGCTTCTCCCCCGACACCGCCCAGCCTCTCCCCGGACACTGCCCAGCTTCCTCCCCGACACCGCCCAGCCTCTCCCCGACACCGCCCAGCCTCTCCCCGGACACCGCCCAGCCTCTCCCCGACACCGCCCAGCCTCTCCCCGGACACAGCCCAGCCTCTCCCCGACATCGCCCAGCCTCTCCCCGGACACCGCCCAGCCTCTCCCCCGACACCGCCCAGCCTCTCCCCGGACACAGCCCAGCCTCTCCCTGACACCGCCCAGCCTCACCCCGGACACCGCCCAGCCTCTCCCCGACACCGCCCAGCCTCTCCCCGGACACCGCCCAGCCTATCCCCGACATCGCCCAGCCTCTCCCCGGACACCGCCCAGCCTCTCTCCCGACACCGCCCAGCCTCGACACGACACCGCCCAGCCTCTCCCCGACACCGCCCAGCCTCTCCCCCGACACTGCCCAGCCTCTCCCCGGACACCGTCCAACTTCCTCCCCGACACCGCCCAGCCTCTCCCCCGACACCGCCCAGCCTCTCCCCCGACACCGCCCAGCCTCCCCCCGACACGGCCCAGCCTCTCCCCGACACCGCCCAGCCTCTCCCCCGACACCGCACAGCCTCTCCCCGACATCGCCCAGCCTCTCCCCGGACACCGCCCAGCCTCTCCCCCGACACCGCCCAGCTTCTCCCCCGACACCGCCCAGCCTCTCCCCGACACCGTCCAGCCTCTCCCCGGACACCGGCCAGCCTCTCCCCGACACCGCCCAGCCTCTCCCCGGACACCGCCCAGCCTCTCCCCGACATCGCCCAGCCTCTCCCCGGACACCGCCCAGCCTCTCCCTGACACAGCCCAGCCTCTCCCCCGACACCGCCCAGCCTCTCTCCCGACACCGCCCAGCCTCCCCCCGACACCGCCCAGCCTCTCCCCCGACACCGCTCAGCCTCCCCCCGACACCGCCCAGCCTCTCCCCGACACCGCCCAGCCTCTCCCCCGACACCGCACAGCCTCTCCCCGACATCGCCCAGCCTCTCCCCCGACACCGCCCAGCTTCTCCCCCGACACCGCCCAGCCTCTCCCCGACACCGCCCAGCCTCTCCCCGAACACCGGCCAGCCTCTCCCCGACACCGCCCAGCCTCTCCCCGGACACCGCCCAGCCTCTCCCCGACATCGCCCAGCCTCTCCCCGGACACCGCCCAGCCTCTCCCTGACACAGCCCAGCCTCTCCCCCGACACCGCCCAGCCTCTCTCCCGACACCGCCCAGCCTCCCCCCCCGACACCGCCCAGCCTCTCCCCCGACACCGCCCAGCCTCTCCCCCGACACTGCCCAGCCTCTCCCCGGACACCGTCCAACTTCCTCCCCGACACCGCCCAGCCTCTCCCCCGACACGGCCCAGCCTCCCCCCGACACGGCCCAGCCTCTCCCCGACACCGCCCAGCCTCTACCCCGACACCGCACAGCCTCTCCCCGACATCGCCCAGCCTCTCCCCGGACACCGCCCAGCCTCTCCCCCGACACCGCCCAGCTTCTCCCCCGACACCGCCCAGCCTCTCCCCGACACCGCCCAGCCTCTCCCCCGACACCGCACAGCCTCTCCCCGACATCGCCCAGCCTCTCCCCCGACACCGCCCAGCTACTCCCCCGACACCGCCCAGCTTCTCCCCCGACACCGCCCAGCCTCCTCCCGACACCGCCCAACCTCTCCCCCGACACCACCCAACTTCCGCCCCGACATCGCCCAGCTTCTCCCCGACATCGCCCAGCCTCTCCCCGGACACCGCCCAGCCTCTCTCCCGACACCGCCCAGCCTCGACACGACACCGCCCAGCCTCTCCCCCGACACCGCCCAGCCTCTCCCCCGACACTGCCCAGCCTCTCCCCGGACACCGTCCAACTTCCTCCCCGACACCGCCCAGCCTCTCCCCCGACACCGCCCAGCCTCTCCCCCGACACCGCCCAGCCTCCCCCCGACACGGCCCAGCCTCTCCCCGACACCGCCCAGCCTCTCCCCCGACACCGCACAGCCTCTCCCCGACATCGCCCAGCCTCTCCCCCGACACCGCCCAGCTACTCCCCCGACACCGCCCAGCTTCTCCCCCGACACCGCCCAGCCTCCTCCCGACACCGCCCAACCTCTCCCCCGACACCACCCAACTTCCGCCCCGACATCGCCCAGCTTCTCCCCGACATCGCCCAGCCTCTCCCCGGACACCGCCCAGCCTCTCTCCCGACACCGCCCAGCCTCGACACGACACCGCCCAGCCTCTCCCCCGACACCGCCCAGCCTCTCCCCCGACACTGCCCAGCCTCTCCCCGGACACCGTCCAACTTCCTCCCCGACACCGCCCAGCCTCTACCCCGACACCGCCCAGCCTCTACCCCGACACGGCCCAGCCTACCCCCGACACGGCCCAGCCTCTCCCCGACACCGCCCAGCCTCTCCCCCGACACCGCACAGCCTCTCCCCGACATCGCCCAGCCTCTCCCCCGACACCGCCCATCTACTCCCCCGACACCGCCCAGCTTCTCCCCCGACACCGCCCAGCCTCCTCCCGACACCGCCCAACCTCTCCCCCGACACCACCCAACTTCCGCCCCGACATCGCCCAGCTTCTCCCCCGACACCGCCCAGCCTCTCCCCGGACACTGCCCAGCTTCCTCCCCGACACCGCCCAGCCTCTCCCCGACACCGCCCAGCCTCTCCCCGGACACCGCCCAGCCTCTCCCCGACACCGCCCAGCCTCTCCCCGGACACCGCCCAGCCTCTCCCCGACATCGCCCAGCCTCTCCCCGGACACCGCCCAGCCTCTCCCCCGACACCGCCCAGCCTCTCCCCGACACCGCCCAGCCTCTCCCCGGACACAGCCCAGCCTCTCCCTGACACCGCCCAGCCTCACCCCGGACACCGCCCAGCCTCTCCCCGACACCGCCCAGCCTCTCCCCGGACACCGCCCAGCCTATCCCCGACATCGCCCAGCCTCTCCCCGGACACCGCCCAGCCTCTCTCCCGACACCGCCCAGCCTCGACACGACACCGCCCAGCCTCACCCCCGACACCGCCCAGCCTCTCCCCCGACACTGCCCAGCCTCTCCCCGGACACCGTCCAACTTCCTCCCCGACACCGCCCAGCCTCTCCCCCGACACCGCCCAGCCTCTCCCCCGACACGGCCCAGCCTCCCCCCGACACGGCCCAGCCTCTCCCCGACACCGCCCAGCCTCTCCCCCGACACCGCACAGCCTCTCCCCGACATCGCCCAGCCTCTCCCCGGACACCGCCCAGCCTCTCCCCCGACACCGCCCAGCTTCTCCCCCGACACCGCCCAGCCTCTCCCCGACACCGTCCAGCCTCTCCCCGGACACCGGCCAGCCTCTCCCCGACACCGCCCAGCCTCTCCCCGGACACCGCCCAGCCTCTCCCCGACATCGCCCAGCCTCTCCCCGGACACCGCCCAGCCTCTCCCTGACACAGCCCAGCCTCTCCCCCGACACCGCCCAGCCTCTCTCCCGACACCGCCCAGCCTCCCCCCGACACCGCCCAGCCTCTCCCCCGACACCGCTCAGCCTCCCCCCGACACCGCCCAGCCTCTCCCCGACACCGCCCAGCCTCTCCCCCGACACCGCACAGCCTCTCCCCGACATCGCCCAGCCTCTCCCCGGACGCCGCCCAGCCTCTCCCCCGACACCGCCCAGCTTCTCCCCCGACACCGCCCAGCCTCTCCCCGACACCGCCCAGCCTCTCCCCGAACACCGGCCAGCCTCTCCCCGACACCGCCCAGCCTCTCCCCGGACACCGCCCAGCCTCTCCCCGGACACCGCCCAGCCTCTCCCCGACATCGCCCAGCCTCTCCCCGGACACCGCCCAGCCTCTCCCTGACACAGCCCAGCCTCTCCCCCGACACCGCCCAGCCTCTCTCCCGACACCGCCCAGCCTCCCCCCCCGACACCGCCCAGCCTCTCCCCCGACACCGCCCAGCCTCTCCCCCGACACCGCCCAGCCTCTCCCCCGACACTGCCCAGCCTCTCCCCGGACACTGCCCAGCCTCTCCCCGGACACCGTCCAACTTCCTCCCCGACACCGCCCAGCCTCTACCCCGACACCGCCCAGCCTCTACCCCGACACGGCCCAGCCTACCCCCGACACGGCCCAGCCTCTCCCCGACACCGCCCAGCCTCTCCCCCGACACCGCACAGCCTCTCCCCGACATCGCCCAGCCTCTCCCCCGACACCGCCCAGCTACTCCCCCGACACCGCCCAGCTTCTCCCCCGACACCGCCCAGCCTCCTCCCGACACCGCCCAACCTCTCCCCCGACACCACCCAACTTCCGCCCCGACATCGCCCAGCTTCTCCCCCGACACCGCCCAGCCTCTCCCCGGACACTGCCCAGCTTCCTCCCCGACACCGCCCAGCCTCTCCCCGACACCGCCCAGCCTCTCCCCGGACACCGCCCAGCCTCTCCCCGACACCGCCCAGCCTCTCCCCGGACACCGCCCAGCCTCTCCCCGACATCGCACAGCCTCTCCCCGGACACCGCCCAGCCTCTCCCCCGACACCGCCCAGCCTCTCCCCGACACCGCCCAGCCTCTCCCCGGACACAGCCCAGCCTCTCCCTGACACCGCCCAGCCTCACCCCGGACACCGCCCAGCCTCTCCCCGACACCGCCCAGCCTCTCCCCGGACACCGCCCAGCCTATCCCCGACATCGCCCAGCCTCTCCCCGGACACCGCCCAGCCTCTCTCCCGACACCGCCCAGCCTCGACACGACACCGCCCAGCCTCTCCCCCGACACCGCCCAGCCTCTCCCCCGACACTGCCCAGCCTCTCCCCGGACACCGTCCAACTTCCTCCCCGACACCGCCCAGCCTCTCCCCCGACACCGCCCAGCCTCTCCCCCGACACGGCCCAGCCTCCCCCCGACACGGCCCAGCCTCTCCCCGACACCGCCCAGCCTCTCCCCCGACACCGCACAGCCTCTCCCCGACATCGCCCAGCCTCTCCCCGGACACCGCCCAGCCTCTCCCCCGACACTGCCCAGCCTCTCCCCGGACACCGTCCAACTTCCTCCCCGACACCGCCCAGCCTCTCCCACGACACCGCCCAGCTTCTCCCCCGACACCGCCCAGCCTCTCCCCGACACCGTCCAGCCTCTCCCCGGACACCGGCCAGCCTCTCCCCGACACCGCCCAGCCTCTCCCCGGACACCGCCCAGCCTCTCCCCGACATCGCCCAGCCTCTCCCCGGACACCGCCCAGCCTCTCCCTGACACAGCCCAGCCTCTCCCCCGACACCGCCCAGCCTCTCTCCCGACACCGCCCAGCCTCCCCCCGACACCGCCCAGCCTCTCCCCCGACACCGCTCAGCCTCCCCCCGACACCGCCCAGCCTCTCCCCGACACCGCCCAGCCTCTCCCCCGACACCGCACAGCCTCTCCCCGACAACGCCCAGCCTCTCCCCGGACGCCGCCCAGCCTCTCCCCCGACACCGCCCAGCTTCTCCCCCGACACCGCCCAGCCTCTCCCCGACACCGCCCAGCCTCTCCCCGAACACCGGCCAGCCTCTCCCCGACACCGCCCAGCCTCTCCCCGGACACCGCCCAGCCTCTCCCCGACATCGCCCAGCCTCTCCCCGGACACCGCCCAGCCTCTCCCTGACACAGCCCAGCCTCTCCCCCGACACCGCCCAGCCTCTCTCCCGACACCGCCCAGCCTCCCCCCCCGACACCGCCCAGCCTCTCCCCCGACACCGCCCAGCCTCTCCCCCGACACTGCCCAGCCTCTCCCCGGACACCGTCCAACTTCCTCCCCGACACCGCCCAGCCTCTCCCCCGACACCGCCCAGCCTCTCCCCCGACACGGCCCAGCCTCCCCCCGACACGGCCCAGCCTCTCCCCGACACCGCCCAGCCTCTCCCCCGACACCGCACAGCCTCTCCCCGACATCGCCCAGCCTCTCCCCCGACACCGCCCAGCTTCTCCCCCGACACCGCCCAGCTTCTCCCCCGACACCGCCCAGCCTCCTCCCGACACCGCCCAACCTCTCCCCCGACACCACCCAACTTCCGCCCCGACATCGCCCAGCTTCTCCCCCGACACCGCCCAGCCTGTCCCCGGACACTGCCCAGCTTCCTCCCCGACACCGCCCAGCCTCTCCCCGACACCGCCCAGCCTCTCCCCGGACACCGCCCAGCCTCTCCCCGACACCGCCCAGCCTCTCCCCGGACACCGCCCAGCCTCTCCCCGACATCGCCCAGCCTCTCCCCGGACACCGCCCAGCCTCTCCCCCGACACCGCCCAGCCTCTCCCCGACACCGCCCAGCCTCTCCCCGGACACAGCCCAGCCTCTCCCTGACACCGCCCAGCCTCACCCCGGACACCGCCCAGCCTCTCCCCGACATCGCCAGCCTCTCCCCGGACACCACCCAGCCTCACCCCGGACACCGCCCAGCCTCTCCCCCGACACCGCCCAGCTTCTCCCCCGACACCGCCCAGCCTCTCCCCGACACCGCCCAGCCTCTCCCCGGACACCGCCCAGCCTCTCCCCGACATCGCCCAGCCTCTCCCCGGACACCGCCCAGCCTCTCTCCCGACACCGCCCAGCCTCGACACGACACCGCCCAGCCTCTCCCTGACACAGCCCAGCCTCTCCCCCGACACCGCCCAGCCTCTCTCCCGACACCGCCCAGCCTCCCCCCGACACCGCCCAGCCTCTCCCCCGACACCGCTCAGCCTCCCCCCGACACCGCCCAGCCTCTCCCCGACACCGCCCAGCCTCTCCCCCGACACCGCACAGCCTCTCCCCGACATCGCCCAGCCTCTCCCCGGACGCCGCCCAGCCTCTCCCCCGACACCGCCCAGCTTCTCCCCCGACACCGCCCAGCCTCTCCCCGACACCGCCCAGCCTCTCCCCGAACACCGGCCAGCCTCTCCCCGACACCGCCCAGCCTCTCCCCGGACACCGCCCAGCCTCTCCCCGACATCGCCCAGCCTCTCCCCGGACACCGCCCAGCCTCTCCCTGACACAGCCCAGCCTCTCCCCCGACACCGCCCAGCCTCTCTCCCGACACCGCCCAGCCTCCCCCCCCGACACCGCCCAGCCTCTCCCCCGACACCGCCCAGCCTCTCCCCCGACACTGCCCAGCCACTCCCCGGACACCGTCCAACTTCCTCCCCGACACCGCCCAGCCTCTCCCCCGACACGGCCCAGCCTCCCCCCGACACGGCCCAGCCTCTCCCCGACACCGCCCAGCCTCTACCCCGACACCGCACAGCCTCTCCCCGACATCGCCCAGCCTCTCCCCGGACACCGCCCAGCCTCTCCCCCGACACCGCCCAGCCTCTCCCCGACACCGCCCAGCCTCTCCCCCGACACCGCACAGCCTCTCCCCGACATCGCCCAGCTACTCCCCCGACACCGCCCAGCTTCTCCCCCGACACCGCCCAGCCTCCTCCCGACACCGCCCAACCTCTCCCCCGACAGCACCCAACTTCCGCCCCGACATCGCCCAGCTTCTCCCCGACATCGCCCAGCCTCTCCCCGGACACCGCCCAGCCTCTCTCCCGACACCGCCCAGCCTCGACACGACACCGCCCAGCCTCTCCCCCGACACCGCCCAGCCTCTCCCCCGACACTGCCCAGCCTCTCCCCGGACACCGTCCAACTTCCTCCCCGACACCGCCCAGCCTCTACCCCGACACCGCCCAGCCTCTCCCCCGACACCGCCCAGCCTCTCCCCCGACACGGCCCAGCCTCCCCCCGACACGGCCCAGCCTCTCCCCGACACCGCCCAGCCTCTCCCCCGACACCGCACAGCCTCTCCCCGACATCGCCCAGCCTCTCCCCCGACACCGCCCAGCTTCTCCCCCGACACCGCCCAGCTTCTCCCCCGACACCGCCCAGCCTCCTCCCGACACCGCCCAACCTCTCCCCCGACACCACCCAACTTCCGCCCCGACATCGCCCAGCTTCTCCCCCGACACCGCCCAGCCTCTCCCCGGACACTGCCCAGCTTCCTCCCCGACACCGCCCAGCCTCTCCCCGACACCGCCCAGCCTCTCCCCGGACACCGCCCAGCCTCTCCCCGACACCGCCCA
Source organism: Scyliorhinus torazame (assembly GCF_047496885.1). NCBI lineage: Eukaryota > Metazoa > Chordata > Chondrichthyes > Carcharhiniformes > Scyliorhinidae > Scyliorhinus > Scyliorhinus torazame. The sequence goes on along the minus strand of NC_092709.1, from coordinate 70,303,265 downwards.
GCCTCTCCCCGGACACCGCCCAGCCTCTCCCCGACATCGCCCAGCCTCTCCCCGGACACCGCCCAGCCTCTCCCCCGACACCGCCCAGCCTCTCCCCGACACCGCCCAGCCTCTCCCCGGACACAGCCCAGCCTCTCCCTGACACCGCCCAGCCTCACCCCGGACACCGCCCAGCCTCTCCCCGACATCGCCAGCCTCTCCCCGGACACCACCCAGCCTCACCCCGGACACCGCCCAGCCTCTCCCCCGACACCGCCCAGCTTCTCCCCCGACACCGCCCAGCCTCTCCCCGACACCGCCCAGCCTCTCCCCGGACACCGCCCAGCCTCTCCCCGACATCGCCCAGCCTCTCCCCGGACACCGCCCAGCCTCTCTCCCGACACCGCCCAGCCTCGACACGACACCGCCCAGCCTCTCCCTGACACAGCCCAGCCTCTCCCCCGACACCGCCCAGCCTCTCTCCCGACACCGCCCAGCCTCCCCCCGACACCGCCCAGCCTCTCCCCCGACACCGCTCAGCCTCCCCCCGACACCGCCCAGCCTCTCCCCGACACCGCCCAGCCTCTCCCCCGACACCGCACAGCCTCTCCCCGACATCGCCCAGCCTCTCCCCGGACGCCGCCCAGCCTCTCCCCCGACACCGCCCAGCTTCTCCCCCGACACCGCCCAGCCTCTCCCCGACACCGCCCAGCCTCTCCCCGAACACCGGCCAGCCTCTCCCCGACACCGCCCAGCCTCTCCCCGGACACCGCCCAGCCTCTCCCCGACATCGCCCAGCCTCTCCCCGGACACCGCCCAGCCTCTCCCTGACACAGCCCAGCCTCTCCCCCGATACCGCCCAGCCTCTCTCCCGACACCGCCCAGCCTCCCCCCCCGACACCGCCCAGCCTCTCCCCCGACACCGCCCAGCCTCTCCCCCGACACTGCCCAGCCTCTCCCCGGACACCGTCCAACTTCCTCCCCGACACCGCCCAGCCTCTCCCCCGACACGGCCCAGCCTCCCCCCGACACGGCCCAGCCTCTCCCCGACACCGCCCAGCCTCTACCCCGACACCGCACAGCCTCTCCCCGACATCGCCCAGCCTCTCCCCGGACACCGCCCAGCCTCTCCCCCGACACCGCCCAGCTTCTCCCCCGACACCGCCCAGCCTCTCCCCGACACCGCCCAGCCTCTCCCCCGACACCGCACAGCCTCTCCCCGACATCGCCCAGCCTCTCCCCCGACACCGCCCAGCTACTCCCCCGACACCGCCCAGCTTCTCCCCCGACACCGCCCAGCCTCCTCCCGACACCGCCCAACCTCTCCCCCGACACCACCCAACTTCCGCCCCGACATCGCCCAGCTTCTCCCCGACATCGCCCAGCCTCTCCCCGGACACCGCCCAGCCTCTCTCCCGACACCGCCCAGCCTCGACACGACACCGCCCAGCCTCTCCCCCGACACCGCCCAGCCTCTCCCCCGACACTGCCCAACCTCTCCCCCGACACCACCCAACTTCCGCCCCGACATCGCCCAGCTTCTCCCCGACACCGCCCAGCCTCTCCCCGGACACTGCCCAGCTTCCTCCCCGACACCGCCCAGCCTCTCCCCGACACCGCCCAGCCTCTCCCCGGACACCGCCCAGCCTCTCCCCGACACCGCCCAGCCTCTCCCCGGACACCGCCCAGCCTCTCCCCGACATCGCCCAGCCTCTCCCCGGACACCGCCCAGCCTCTCCCCCGACACCGCCCAGCCTCTCCCCGACACCGCCCAGCCTCTCCCCGGACACAGCCCAGCCTCTCCCTGACACCGCCCAGCCTCACCCCGGACACCGCCCAGCCTCTCCCCGGACACCGCCCAGCCTCTCCCCGGACACCGCCCAGCCTCTCCCCGACATCGCCCAGCCTCTCCCCGGACACCGCCCAGCCTCTCCCTGACACAGCCCAGCCTCTCCCCCGACACAGCCCAGCCTCTCCCCCGACACCGCCCAGCCTCTCTCCCGACACCGCCCAGCCTCCCCCCCCGACACCGCCCAGCCTCTCCCCCGACACCGCCCAGCCTCTCCCCCGACACTGCCCAGCCTCTCCCCGGACACCGTCCAACTTCCTCCCCGACACCGCCCAGCCTCTCCCCCGACACGGCCCAGCCTCCCCCCGACACGGCCCAGCCTCTCCCCGACACCGCCCAGCCTCTCCCCCGACACCGCACAGCCTCTCCCCGACATCGCCCAGCCTCTCCCCGGACACCGCCCAGCCTCTCCCCCGACACCGCCCAGCTTCTCCCCCGACACCGCCCAGCCTCTCCCCGACACCGCCCAGCCTCTCCCCCGACACCGCACAGCCTCTCCCCGACATCGCCCAGCCTCTCCCCCGACACCGCCCAGCTACTCCCCCGACACCGCCCAGCTTCTCCCCCGACACCGCCCAGCCTCCTCCCGACACCGCCCAACCTCTCCCCCGACACCACCCAACTTCCGCCCCGACATCGCCCAGCTTCTCCCCCGACACCGCCCAGCCTCTCCCCGGACACTGCCCAGCTTCCTCCCCGACACCGCCCAGCCTCTCCCCGACACCGCCCAGCCTCTCCCCGGACACCGCCCAGCCTCTCCCCGACACCGCCCAGCCTCTCCCCGGACACCGCCCAGCCTCTCCCCGACATCGCCCAGCCTCTCCCCGGACACCGCCCAGCCTCTCCCCCGACACCGCCCAGCCTCTCCCCGACACCGCCCAGCCTCTCCCCGGACACAGCCCAGCCTCTCCCTGACACCGCCCAGCCTCACCCCGGACACCGCCCAGCCTCTCCCCGACACCGCCCAGCCTCTCCCCGGACACCGCCCAGCCTATCCCCGACATCGCCCAGCCTCTCCCCGGACACCGCCCAGCCTCTCTCCCGACACCGCCCAGCCTCGACACGACACCGCCCAGCCTCTCCCCCGACACCGCCCAGCCTCTCCCCCGACACTGCCCAGCCTCTCCCCGGACACCGTCCAACTTCCTCCCCGACACCGCCCAGCCTCTCCCCCGACACCGCCCAGCCTCTCCCCCGACACGGACCAGCCTCCCCCCGACACGGCCCAGCCTCTCCCCGACACCGCCCAGCCTCTCCCCCGACACCGCACAGCCTCTCCCCGACATCGCCCAGCCTCTCCCCGGACACCGCCCAGCCTCTCCCCCGACACCGCCCAGCTTCTCCCCCGACACCGCCCAGCCTCTCCCCGACACCGTCCAGCCTCTCCCCGGACACCGGCCAGCCTCTCCCCGACACCGCCCAGCCTCTCCCCGGACACCGCCCAGCCTCTCCCCGACATCGCCCAGCCTCTCCCCGGACACCGCCCAGCCTCTCCCTGACACAGCCCAGCCTCTCCCCCGACACCGCCCAGCCTCTCTCCCGACACCGCCCAGCCTCCCCCCGACACCGCCCAGCCTCTCCCCCGACACCGCTCAGCCTCCCCCCGACACCGCCCAGCCTCTCCCCGACACCGCCCAGCCTCTCCCCCGACACCGCACAGCCTCTCCCCGACATCGCCCAGCCTCTCCCCGGACGCCGCCCAGCCTCTCCCCCGACACCGCCCAGCTTCTCCCCCGACACCGCCCAGCCTCTCCCCGACACCGCCCAGCCTCTCCCCGAACACCGGCCAGCCTCTCCCCGACACCGCCCAGCCTCTCCCCGGACACCGCCCAGCCTCTCCCCGACATCGCCCAGCCTCTCCCCGGACACCGCCCAGCCTCTCCCTGACACAGCCCAGCCTCTCCCCCGACACCGCCCAGCCTCTCTCCCGACACCGCCCAGCCTCCCCCCCCGACACCGCCCAGCCTCTCCCCCGACACCGCCCAGCCTCTCCCCCGACACTGCCCAGCCTCTCCCCGGACACCGTCCAACTTCCTCCCCGACACCGCCCAGCCTCTCCCCCGACACCGCCCAGCCTCTCCCCCGACACGGCCCAGCCTCCCCCCGACACGGCCCAGCCTCTCCCCGACACCGCCCAGCCTCTCCCCCGACACCGCACAGCCTCTCCCCGACATCGCCCAGCCTCTCCCCCGACACCGCCCAGCTTCTCCCCCGACACCGCCCAGCTTCTCCCCCGACACCGCCCAGCCTCCTCCCGACACCGCCCAACCTCTCCCCCGACACCACCCAACTTCCGCCCCGACATCGCCCAGCTTCTCCCCCGACGCCTCCCAGCCTCTCCCCGGACACTGCCCAGCTTCCTCCCCGACACCGCCCAGCCTCTCCCCGACACCGCCCAGCCTCTCCCCGGACACCGCCCAGCCTCTCCCCGTCACCGCCCAGCCTCTCCCCGGACACCGCCCAGCCTCTCCCCGACATCGCCCAGCCTCTCCCCGGACACCGCCCAGCCTCTCCCCCGACACCGCCCAGCCTCTCCCCCGACACGGCCCAGCCTCCCCCCGACACGGCCCAGCCTCTCCCCGACACCGCCCAGCCTCTCCCCCGACACCGCACAGCCTCACCCCGACATCGCCCAGCCTCTCCCCGGACACCGCCCAGCCTCTCCCCCGACACCGCCCAGCTTCTCCCCCGACACCGCCCAGCCTCTCCCCGACACCGTCCAGCCTCTCCCCGGACACCGGCCAGCCTCTCCCCGACACCGCCCAGCCTCTCCCCGACATCGCCCAGCCTCTCCCCGGACACCGCCCAGCCTCTCTCCCGACACCGCCCAGCCTCGACACGACACCGCCCAGCCTCTCCCCCGACACCGCCCAGCCTCTCCCCCGACACTGCCCAGCCTCTCCCCGGACACCGTCCAACTTCCTCCCCGACACCGCCCAGCCTCTACCCCGACACCGCCCAGCCTCTCCCCCGACACGGCCCAGTCTCCCCCCGACACGGCCCAGCCTCTCCCCGACACCGCCCAGCCTCTCCCCGGACACCGCCCAGCCTCTCCCCGACATCGCCCAGCCTCTCCCCGGACACCGCCCAGCCTCTCCCTGACACAGCCCAGCCTCTCCCCCGACACCGCCCAGCCTCTCTCCCGACACCGCCCAGCCTCCCCCCCCGACACCGCCCAGCCTCTCCCCCGACACCGCCCAGCCTCTCCCCCGACACTGCCCAGCCTCTCCCCGGACACCGTCCAACTTCCTCCCCGACACCGCCCAGCCTCTCCCCCGACACCGCCCAGCCTCTCCCCCGACACGGCCCAGCCTCCCCCCAACACGGCCCAGCCTCTCCCCGACACCGCCCAGCCTCTCCCCCGACACCGCACAGCCTCTCCCCGACATCGCCCAGCCTCTCCCCCGACACCGCCCAGCTTCTCCCCCGACACCGCCCAGCTTCTCCCCCGACACCGCCCAGCCTCCTCCCGACACCGCCCAACCTCTCCCCCGACACCACCCAACTTCCGCCCCGACATCGCCCAGCTTCTCCCCCGACGCCTCCCAGCCTCTCCCCGGACACTGCCCAGCTTCCTCCCCGACACCGCCCAGCCTCTCCCCGACACCGCCCAGCCTCTCCCCGGACACCGCCCAGCCTCTCCCCGTCACCGCCCAGCCTCTCCCCGGACACCGCCCAGCCTCTCCCCGACATCGCCCAGCCTCTCCCCGGACACCGCCCAGCCTCTCCCCCGACACCGCCCAGCTTCTCCCCCGACACGGCCCAGCCTCCCCCCGACACGGCCCAGCCTCTCCCCGACACCGCCCAGCCTCTCCCCCGACACCGCACAGCCTCACCCCGACATCGCCCAGCCTCTCCCCGGACACCGCCCAGCCTCTCCCCCGACACCGCCCAGCTTCTCCCCCGACACCGCCCAGCCTCTCCCCGACACCGTCCAGCCTCTCCCCGGACACCGGCCAGCCTCTCCCCGACACCGCCCAGCCTCTCCCCGACATCGCCCAGCCTCTCCCCGGACACCGCCCAGCCTCTCTCCCGACACCGCCCAGCCTCGACACGACACCGCCCAGCCTCTCCCCCGACACCGCCCAGCCTCTCCCCCGACACTGCCCAGCCTCTCCCCGGACACCGTCCAACTTCCTCCCCGACACCGCCCAGCCTCTACCCCGACACCGCCCAGCCTCTCCCCCGACACGGCCCAGTCTCCCCCCGACACGGCCCAGCCTCTCCCCGACACCGCCCAGCCTCTCCCCCGACACCGCACAGCCTCTCCCCGACATCGCCCAGCCTCTCCCCCGACACCGCCCAGCTACTCCCCCGACACCGCCCAGCTTCTCCCCCGACACCGCCCAGCCTCCTCCCGACACCGCCCAACCTCTCCCCCGACACCACCCAACTTCCGCCCCGACATCGCCCAGCTTCTCCCCCGACACCGCCCAGCCTCTCCCCGGACACTGCCCAGCTTCCTCCCCGACACCGCCCAGCCTCTCCCCGACACCGCCCAGCCTCTCCCTGGACACCGCCCAGCCTCTCCCCGACACCGCCCAGCCTCTCCCCGGACACCGCCCAGCCTCTCCCCGACATCGCCCAGCCTCTCCCCGGACACCGCCCAGCCTCTCCCCCGACACCGCCCAGCCTCTCCCCGACACCGCCCAGCCTCTCCCCCGACACCGCACAGCCTCTCCCCGACATCGCCCAGCCTCTCCCCCGACACCGCCCAGCTACTCCCCCGACACCGCCCAGCTTCTCCCCCGACACCGCCCAGCCTCCTCCCGACACCGCCCAACCTCTCCCCCGACACCACCCAACTTCCGCCCCGACATCGCCCAGCTTCTCCACCGACACCGCCCAGCCTCTCCCCGGACACTGCCCAGCTTCCTCCCCGACACCGCCCAGCCTCTCCCCGACACCGCCCAGCCTCTCCCCGGACACCGCCCAGCCTCTCCCCGACACCGCCCAGCCTCTCCCCGGACACCGCCCAGCCTCTCCCCGACATCGCCCAGCCTCTCCCCGGACACCGCCCAGCCTCTCCCCCGACACCGCCCAGCCTCTCCCCGACACCGCCCAGCCTCTCCCCGGACACAGCCCAGCCTCTCCCTGACACCGCCCAGCCTCACCCCGGACACCGCCCAGCCTCTCCCCGACACCGCCCAGCCTCTCCCCGGACACCGCCCAGCCTATCCCCGACATCGCCCAGCCTCTCCCCCGACACCGCCCAGCCTCTCTCCCGACACCGCCCAGCCTCGACACGACACCGCCCAGCCTCTCCCCCGACACCGCCCAGCCTCTCCCCCGACACTGCCCAGCCTCTCCCCGGACACCGTCCAACTTCCTCCCCGACACCGCCCAGCCTCTCCCCCGACACCGCCCAGCCTCTCCCCCGACACGGCCCAGCCTCCCCCCGACACGGCCCAGCCTCTCCCCGACACCGCCCAGCCTCTCCCCCGACACCGCACAGCCTCACCCCGACATCGCCCAGCCTCTCCCCGGACACCGCCCAGCCTCTCCCCCGACACCGCCCAGCTTCTCCCCCGACACCGCCCAGCCTCTCCCCGACACCGTCCAGCCTCTCCCCGGACACCGGCCAGCCTCTCCCCGACACCGCCCAGCCTCTCCCCGGACACCGCCCAGCCTCTCCCCGACATCGCCCAGCCTCTCCCCGGACACCGCCCAGCCTCTCCCTGACACAGCCCAGCCTCTCCCCCGACACCGCCCAGCCTCTCTCCCGACACCGCCCAGCCTCCCCCCGACACCGCCCAGCCTCTCCCCCGACACCGCTCAGCCTCCCCCCGACACCGCCCAGCCTCTCCCCGACATCGCCCAGCCTCTCCCCGGACACCGCCCAGCCTCTCCCTGACACCGCCCAGCCTCTCCCCCGACACCGCCCAGCCTCTCTCCCGACACCGCCCAGCCTCCCCCCCCGACACCGCCCAGCCTCTCCCCCGACACTGCCCAGCCTCTCCCCGGACACCGTCCAACTTCCTCCCCGACACCGCCCAGCCTCTCCCCCGACACCGCCCAGCCTCTCCCCCGACACGGCCCAGCCTCCCCCCGACACGGCCCAGCCTCTCCCCGACACCGCCCAGCCTCTCCCCCGACACCGCCCAGCTTCTCCCCCGACACCGCCCAGCCTCCTCCCGACACCGCCCAGCCTCTCCCCCGACACCGCCCAGCTTCTCCCCCGACACGGCCCAGCCTCCCCCCGACACGGCCCAGCCTCTCCCCGACACCGCCCAGCCTCTCCCCCGACACCGCACAGCCTCACCCCGACATCGCCCAGCCTCTCCCCGGACACCGCCCAGCCTCTCCCCCGACACCGCCCAGCTTCTCCCCCGACACCGCCCAGCCTCTCCCCGACACCGTCCAGCCTCTCCCCGGACACCGGCCAGCCTCTCCCCGACACCGCCCAGCCTCTCCCCGGACACCGCCCAGCCTCTCCCCGACATCGCCCAGCCTCTCCCCGGACACCGCCCAGCCTCTCCCTGACACAGCCCAGCCTCTCCCCCGACACCGCCCAGCCTCTCTCCCGACACCGCCCAGCCTCCCCCCGACACCGCCCAGCCTCTCCCCCGACACCGCTCAGCCTCCCCCCGACACCGCCCAGCCTCTCCCCGACATCGCCCAGCCTCTCCCCGGACACCGCCCAGCCTCTCCCTGACACCGCCCAGCCTCTCCCCCGACACCGCCCAGCCTCTCTCCCGACACCGCCCAGCCTCCCCCCCCGACACCGCCCAGCCTCTCCCCCGACACTGCCCAGCCTCTCCCCGGACACCGTCCAACTTCCTCCCCGACACCGCCCAGCCTCTCCCCCGACACCGCCCAGCCTCTCCCCCGACACGGCCCAGCCTCCCCCCGACACGGCCCAGCCTCTCCCCGACACCGCCCAGCCTCTCCCCCGACACCGCACAGCCTCTCCCCGACATCGCCCAGCCTCTCCCCGGACACCGCCCAGCCTCTCCCCAGACACCGCCCAGCTTCTCCCCCGACACCGCCCAGCTTCTCCCCCGACACCGCCCAGCCTCCTCCCGACACCGCCCAGCCTCTCCCCCGACACCGCCCAGCTTCTCCCCCGACATCGCCCAGCTTCTCCCCCGACACCGCCCAGCCTCTCCCCGGACACTGCCCAGCTTCCTCCCCGACACCGCCCAGCCTCTCCCCGACACCGCCCAGCCTCTCCCCGGACACCGCCCAGCCTCTCCCCGACACCGCCCAGCCTCTCCCCGGACACCGCCCAGCCTCTCCCCGACATCGCCCAGCCTCTCCCCGGACACCGCCCAGCCTCTCCCCCGACACCGCCTAGCCTCTCCCCGACACCGCCCAGCCTCTCCCCGGACACAGCCCAGCCTCTCCCTGACACCGCCCAGCCTCACCCCGGACACCGCCCAGCCTCTCCCCGACAACGCCCAGCCTCTCCCCGGACACCGCCCAGCCTCTCCCCGACATCGCCCAGCCTCTCCCCGGACACCGCCCAGCCTCTCTCCCGACACCGCCCAGCCTCTCCCCCGACACTGCCCAGCCTCTCCCCGGACACCGTCCAACTTCCTCCCCGACACCGCCCAGCCTCTCCCCCGACACCGCCCAGCCTCTCCCCCGACACGGCCCAGCCTCCCCCCGACACGGCCCAGCCTCTCCCCGACACCGCCCAGCCTCTCCCCCGACACCGCACAGCCTCTCCCCGACATCGCCCAGCCTCTCCCCGGACACCGCCCAGCCTCTCCCCCGACACCGCCCAGCTTCTCCCCCGACACCGCCCAGCCTCTCCCCGACACCGTCCAGCCTCTCCCCCGACACCGCTCAGCCTCCCCCCGACACCGCCCAGCCTCTCCCCGACACCGCCCAGCCTCTCCCCCGACACCGCACAGCCTCTCCCCGACATCGCCCAGCCTCTCCCCGGACACCGCCCAGCCTCTCCCCCGACACCGCCCAGCTTCTCCCCCGACACCGCCCAGCCTCTCCCCGACACCGCCCAGCCTCTCCCCGAACACCGGCCAGCCTCTCCCCGACACCGCCCAGCCTCTCCCCGGACACCGCCCAGCCTCTCCCCGACATCGCCCAGCCTCTCCCCGGACACCGCCCAGCCTCTCCCTGACACAGCCCAGCCTCTCCCCCGACACCGCCCAGCCTCTCTCCCGACACCGCCCAGCCTCCCCCCCGACACCGCCCAGCCTCTCCCCCGACACCGCTCAGCCTCTCCCCCGACACCGCCCAGCCTCTCCCCCGACACCGCCCAGCCTCTCCCCCGACACCGCCCAGCCTCTCCCCGGACACCGCCCAGCCTCTCCCCGACACCGCCCAGCCTCTCCCCGACACCGCCCAGCCTCTCCCCGACACCGCCCAGCCTCTCCCCCGACACCGCCCAGCCTCTCCCCGACATCGCCCAGCCTCTCCCCGGACACCGCCCAGCCTCTCCCCCGACACCGCCCAGCTTCTCCCCCGACACCGCCCAGCTTCTCCCCGACACCGCCCAGCCTCTCCCCGAACACCGGCCAGCCTCTCCCCGACACCGCCCAGCCTCTCCCCGGACACCGCCCAGCCTCTCCCCGACATCGCCCAGCCTCTCCCCGGACACCGCCCAGCCTCTCCCTGACACAGCCCAGCCTCTCCCCCGACACCGCCCAGCCTCTCTCCCGACACCGCCCAGCCTCCCCCCCGACACCGCCCAGCCTCTCCCCGACATCGCCCAGCCTCTCCCCGGACACCGCCCAGCCTCTCCCCGGACACCGCCCAGCCTCTCCCCCGACACCGCCCAGCTTCTCCCCCGACACCGCCCAGCCTCTCCCCGACACCGTCCAGCCTCTCCCCGGACACCGGCCAGCCTCTCCCCGACACCGCCCAGCCTCTCCCCGGACACCGCCCAGCCTCTCCCCGGACACCGCCCAGCCTCTCCCCCGACACCGCCCAGCTGCTCCCCCGACACCGCCCAGCCTCTCCCGGACACCGCCCAGCCTCTCCCCGACATCGCCCAGCCTCTCCCCGGACACCGCCCAGCCTCTCTCCCGACACCGCCCAGCCTCGACACGACACCGCCCAGCCTCTCCCCCGACACCGCCCAGCCTCTCCCCCGACACTGCCCAGCCTCTCCCCGGACACCGTCCAACTTCCTCCCCGACACCGCCCAGCCTCTCCCCCGACACCGCCCAGCCTCTCTCCCGACACCGCCCAGCCTCGACACGACACCGCCCAGCCTCTCCCCCGACACCGCCCAGCCTCTCCCCCGACACCGCCCAGCCTCTCCCCGGACACCGTCCAACTTCCTCCCCGACACCGCCCAGCATCTCCCCCGACACCGCCCAGCCTCTCCCCCGACACCGCCCAGCCTCCCCCGACACGGCCCAGCCTCTCCCCGGACACCGCCCAGCCTCTCCCCCGACACCGCCCAGCTTCTCCCCCGACACCGCCCAGCCTCTCCCCGGACACCGCCCAGCCTCTCTCCCGACACCGCCCAGCCTCGACACGACACCGCCCAGCCTCTCCCCCGACACCGCCCAGCCTCTCCCCCGACACTGCCCAGCCTCTCCCCGGACACCGCCCAGCCTCTCCCCGACACCGTCCAGCCTCTCCCCGGACACCGGCCAGCCTCTCCCCGACACCGCCCAGCCTCTCCCCGGACACCGCCCAGCCTCTCCCCGACATCGCCCAGCCTCTCCCCGGACACCGCCCAGCCTCTCCCTGACACAGCCCAGCCTCTCCCCCGACACCGCCCAGCCTCTCTCCCGACACCGCCCAGCCTCCCCCCGACACCGCCCAGCCTCTCCCCCGACACCGCTCAGCCTCCCCCCGACACCGCCCAGCCTCTCCCCGACACCGCCCAGCCTCTCCCCCGACACCGCACAGCCTCTCCCCCGACACCGCCCAGCCTCTCCCCGACACCGCCCAGCCTCTCCCCGAACACCGGCCAGCCTCTCCCCGACACCGCCCAGCCTCTCCCCGGACACCGCCCAGCCTCTCCCCGACATCGCCCAGCCTCTCCCCGGACACCGCCCAGCCTCTCCCTGACACAGCCCAGCCTCTCCCCCGACACCGCCCAGCCTCTCTCCCGACACCGCCCAGCCTCCCCCCCCGACACCGCCCAGCCTCTCCCCCGACACCGCCCAGCCTCTCCCCCGACACTGCCCAGCCTCTCCCCGGACACCGTCCAACTTCCTCCCCGACACCGCCCAGCCTCTCCCCCGACACGGCCCAGCCTCCCCCCGACACGGCCCAGCCTCTCCCCGACACCGCCCAGCCTCTCCCCCGACACCGCACAGCCTCTCCCCGACATCGCCCAGCCTCTCCCCGGACACCGCCCAGCCTCTCCCCCGACACCGCCCAGCTTCTCCCCCGACACCGCCCAGCCTCTCCCCGACACCGCCCAGCCTCTCCCCCGACACCGCCCAACCTCTCCCCCGACACCACCCAACTTCCGCCCCGACATCGCCCAGCTTCTCCCCCGACACCGCCCAGCCTCTCCCCGGACACTGCCCAGCTTCCTCCCCGACACCGCCCAGCCTCTCCCCGACACCGCCCAGCCTCTCCCCGGACACCGCCCAGCCTCTCCCCGACACCGCCCAGCCTCTCCCCGGACACCGCCCAGCCTCTCCCCGACATCGCCCAGCCTCTCCCCGGACACCGCCCAGCCTCTCCCCCGACACCGCCCAGCCTCTCCCCGACACCGCCCAGCCTCTCCCCGGACACAGCCCAGCCTCTCCCTGACACCGCCCAGCCTCACCCCGGACACCGCCCAGCCTCTCCCCGACACCGCCCAGCCTCTCCCCGGACACCGCCCAGCCTATCCCCGACATCGCCCAGCCTCTCCCCGGACACCGCCCAGCCTCTCTCCCGACACCGCCCAGCCTCGACACGACACCGCCCAGCCTCTCCCCCGACACCGCCCAGCCTCTCCCCCGACACCGCCCAGCCTCTCCCCCGACACGGCCCAGCCTCCCCCCGACACGGCCCAGCCTCTCCCCGACACCGCCCAGCCTCTCCCCCGACACCGCACAGCCTCTCCCCGACATCGCCCAGCCTCTCCCCGGACACCGCCCAGCCTCTCCCCCGACACCGCCCAGCTTCTCCCCCGACACCGCCCAGCCTCTCCCCGACACCGTCCAGCCTGTCCCCGGACACCGGCCAGCCTCTCCCCGACACCGCCCAGCCTCTCCCCGGACACCGCCCAGCCTCTCCCCGACATCGCCCAGCCTCTCCCCGGACACCGCCCAGCCTCTCCCTGACACAGCCCAGCTTCTCCCCCGACACCGCCCAGCCTCTCTCCCGACACCGCCCAGCCTCCCCCCGACACCGCCCAGCCTCTCCCCCGACACCGCTCAGCCTCCCCCCGACACCGCCCAGCCTCTCCCCGACACCGCCCAGCCTCTCCCCCGACACCGCACAGCCTCTCCCCGACATCGCCCAGCCTCTCCCCGGACGCCGCCCAGCCTCTCCCCCGACACCGCCCAGCTTCTCCCCCGACACCGCCCAGCCTCTCCCCGACACCGCCCAGCCTCTCCCCGAACACCGGCCAGCCTCTCCCCGACACCGCCCAGCCTCTCCCCGGACACCGCCCAGCCTCTCCCCGACATCGCCCAGCCTCTCCCCGGACACCGCCCAGCCTCTCCCTGACACAGCCCAGCCTCTCCCCCGACACCGCCCAGCCTCTCTCCCGACACCGCCCAGCCTCCCCCCCCGACACCGCCCAGCCTCTCCCCCGACACCGCCCAGCCTCTCCCCCGACACTGCCCAGCCTCTCCCCGGACACCGTCCAACTTCCTCCCCGACACCGCCCAGCCTCTCCCCCGACACTGCCCAGCCTCTCCCCGGACACCGTCCAACTTCCTCCCCGACACCGCCCAGCCTCTCCCCCGACACGGCCCAGCCTCCCCCCGACACGGCCCAGCCTCTCCCCGACACCGCCCAGCCTCTCCCCCGACACCGCACAGCCTCTCCCCGACATCGCCCAGCCTCTCCCCGGACACCGCCCAGCCTCTCCCCCGACACCGCCCAGCTTCTCCCCCGACACCGCCCAGCCTCTCCCCGACACCGCCCAGCCTCTCCCCCGACACCGCACAGCCTCTCCCCGACATCGCCCAGCCTCTCCCCCGACACCGCCCAGCTACTCCCCCGACACCGCCCAGCTTCTCCCCCGACACCGCCCAGCCTCCTCCCGACACCGCCCAACCTCTCCCCCGACACCACCCAACTTCCGCCCCGACATCGCCCAGCTTCTCCCCCGACACCGCCCAGCCTCTCCCCGGACACTGCCCAGCTTCCTCCCCGACACCGCCCAGCCTCTCCCCGACACCGCCCAGCCTCTCCCCGGACACCGCCCAGCCTCTCCCCGACACCGCCCAGCCTCTCCCCGGACACCGCCCAGCCTCTCCCCGACATCGCCCAGCCTCTCCCCGGACACCGCCCAGCCTCTCCCCCGACACCGCCCAGCCTCTCCCCGACACCGCCCAGCCTCTCCCCGGACACAGCCCAGCCTCTCCCTGACACCGCCCAGCCTCACCCCGGACACCGCCCAGCCTCTCCCCGACACCGCCCAGCCTCTCCCCGGACACCGCCCAGCCTATCCCCGACATCGCCCAGCCTCTCCCCGGACACCGCCCAGCCTCTCTCCCGACACCGCCCAGCCTCGACACGACACCGCCCAGCCTCTCCCCCGACACGGCCCAGCCTCTCCCCGACACCGCCCAGCCTCTCCCCCGACACCGCACAGCCTCTCCCCGACATCGCCCAGCCTCTCCCCGGACACCGCCCAGCCTCTCCCCCGACACCGCCCAGCTTCTCCCCCGACACCGCCCAGCCTCTCCCCGACACCGTCCAGCCTCTCCCCGGACACCGGCCAGCCTCTCCCCGACACCGCCCAGCCTCTCCCCGGACACCGCCCAGCCTCTCCCCGACATCGCCCAGCCTCTCCCCGGACACCGCCCAGCCTCTCCCCCGACACGGCCCAGCCTCTCCCCGACACCGCCCAGCCTCTCCCCCGACACCGCACAGCCTCTCCCCGACATCGCCCAGCCTCTCCCCGGACACCGCCCAGCCTCTCCCCCGACACCGCCCAGCTTCTCCCCCGACACCGCCCAGCCTCTCCCCGACACCGCCCAGCCTCTCCCCCGACACCGCCCAACCTCTCCCCCGACACCACCCAACTTCCGCCCCGACATCGCCCAGCTTCTCCCCCGACACCGCCCAGCCTCTCCCCGGACACTGCCCAGCTTCCTCCCCGACACCGCCCAGCCTCTCCCCGACACCGCCCAGCCTCTCCCCGGACACCGCCCAGCCTCTCCCCGACACCGCCCAGCCTCTCCCCGGACACCGCCCAGCCTCTCCCCGACATCGCCCAGCCTCTCCCCGGACACCGCCCAGCCTCTCCCCCGACACCGCCCAGCCTCTCCCCGACACCGCCCAGCCTCTCCCCGGACACAGCCCAGCCTCTCCCTGACACCGCCCAGCCTCACCCCGGACACCGCCCAGCCTCTCCCCGACACCGCCCAGCCTCTCCCCGGACACCGCCCAGCCTATCCCCGACATCGCCCAGCCTCTCCCCGGACACCGCCCAGCCTCTCTCCCGACACCGCCCAGCCTCGACACGACACCGCCCAGCCTCTCCCCCGACACCGCCCAGCCTCTCCCCCGACACCGCCCAGCCTCTCCCCCGACACGGCCCAGCCTCCCCCCGACACGGCCCAGCCTCTCCCCGACACCGCCCAGCCTCTCCCCCGACACCGCACAGCCTCTCCCCGACATCGCCCAGCCTCTCCCCGGACACCGCCCAGCCTCTCCCCCGACACCGCCCAGCTTCTCCCCCGACACCGCCCAGCCTCTCCCCGACACCGTCCAGCCTGTCCCCGGACACCGGCCAGCCTCTCCCCGACACCGCCCAGCCTCTCCCCGGACACCGCCCAGCCTCTCCCCGACATCGCCCAGCCTCTCCCCGGACACCGCCCAGCCTCTCCCTGACACAGCCCAGCTTCTCCCCCGACACCGCCCAGCCTCTCTCCCGACACCGCCCAGCCTCCCCCCGACACCGCCCAGCCTCTCCCCCGACACCGCTCAGCCTCCCCCCGACACCGCCCAGCCTCTCCCCGACACCGCCCAGCCTCTCCCCCGACACCGCACAGCCTCTCCCCGACATCGCCCAGCCTCTCCCCGGACGCCGCCCAGCCTCTCCCCCGACACCGCCCAGCTTCTCCCCCGACACCGCCCAGCCTCTCCCCGACACCGCCCAGCCTCTCCCCGAACACCGCCCAGCCTCCCCCCCCGACACCGCCCAGCCTCTCCCCCGACACCGCCCAGCCTCTCCCCCGACACTGCCCAGCCTCTCCCCGGACACCGTCCAACTTCCTCCCCGACACCGCCCAGCCTCTCCCCCGACACTGCCCAGCCTCTCCCCGGACACCGTCCAACTTCCTCCCCGACACCGCCCAGCCTCTCCCCCGACACGGCCCAGCCTCCCCCCGACACGGCCCAGCCTCTCCCCGACACCGCCCAGCCTCTCCCCCGACACCGCACAGCCTCTCCCCGACATCGCCCAGCCTCTCCCCGGACACCGCCCAGCCTCTCCCCCGACACCGCCCAGCTTCTCCCCCGACACCGCCCAGCCTCTCCCCGACACCGCCCAGCCTCTCCCCCGACACCGCACAGCCTCTCCCCGACATCGCCCAGCCTCTCCCCCGACACCGCCCAGCTACTCCCCCGACACCGCCCAGCTTCTCCCCCGACACCGCCCAGCCTCCTCCCGACACCGCCCAACCTCTCCCCCGACACCACCCAACTTCCGCCCCGACATCGCCCAGCTTCTCCCCCGACACCGCCCAGCCTCTCCCCGGACACTGCCCAGCTTCCTCCCCGACACCGCCCAGCCTCTCCCCGACACCGCCCAGCCTCTCCCCGGACACCGCCCAGCCTCTCCCCGACACCGCCCAGCCTCTCCCCGGACACCGCCCAGCCTCTCCCCGACATCGCCCAGCCTCTCCCCGGACACCGCCCAGCCTCTCCCCCGACACCGCCCAGCCTCTCCCCGACACCGCCCAGCCTCTCCCCGGACACAGCCCAGCCTCTCCCTGACACCGCCCAGCCTCACCCCGGACACCGCCCAGCCTCTCCCCGACACCGCCCAGCCTCTCCCCGGACACCGCCCAGCCTATCCCCGACATCGCCCAGCCTCTCCCCGGACACCGCCCAGCCTCTCTCCCGACACCGCCCAGCCTCGACACGACACCGCCCAGCCTCTCCCCCGACACGGCCCAGCCTCTCCCCGACACCGCCCAGCCTCTCCCCCGACACCGCACAGCCTCTCCCCGACATCGCCCAGCCTCTCCCCGGACACCGCCCAGCCTCTCCCCCGACACCGCCCAGCTTCTCCCCCGACACCGCCCAGCCTCTCCCCGACACCGTCCAGCCTCTCCCCGGACACCGGCCAGCCTCTCCCCGACACCGCCCAGCCTCTCCCCGGACACCGCCCAGCCTCTCCCCGACATCGCCCAGCCTCTCCCCGGACACCGCCCAGCCTCTCCCCCGACACGGCCCAGCCTCTCCCCGACACCGCCCAGCCTCTCCCCCGACACCGCACAGCCTCTCCCCGACATCGCCCAGCCTCTCCCCGGACACCGCCCAGCCTCTCCCCCGACACCGCCCAGCTTCTCCCCCGACACCGCCCAGCCTCTCCCCGACACCGCCCAGCCTCTCCCCCGACACCGCCCAACCTCTCCCCCGACACCACCCAACTTCCGCCCCGACATCGCCCAGCTTCTCCCCCGACACCGCCCAGCCTCTCCCCGGACACTGCCCAGCTTCCTCCCCGACACCGCCCAGCCTCTCCCCGACACCGCCCAGCCTCTCCCCGGACACCGCCCAGCCTCTCCCCGACACCGCCCAGCCTCTCCCCGGACACCGCCCAGCCTCTCCCCGACATCGCCCAGCCTCTCCCCGGACACCGCCCAGCCTCTCCCCCGACACCGCCCAGCCTCTCCCCGACACCGCCCAGCCTCTCCCCGGACACAGCCCAGCCTCTCCCTGACACCGCCCAGCCTCACCCCGGACACCGCCCAGCCTCTCCCCGACACCGCCCAGCCTCTCCCCGGACACCGCCCAGCCTATCCCCGACATCGCCCAGCCTCTCCCCGGACACCGCCCAGCCTCTCTCCCGACACCGCCCAGCCTCGACACGACACCGCCCAGCCTCTCCCCCGACACCGCCCAGCCTCTCCCCCGACACCGCCCAGCCTCTCCCCCGACACGGCCCAGCCTCCCCCCGACACGGCCCAGCCTCTCCCCGACACCGCCCAGCCTCTCCCCCGACACCGCACAGCCTCTCCCCGACATCGCCCAGCCTCTCCCCGGACACCGCCCAGCCTCTCCCCCGACACCGCCCAGCTTCTCCCCCGACACCGCCCAGCCTCTCCCCGACACCGTCCAGCCTGTCCCCGGACACCGGCCAGCCTCTCCCCGACACCGCCCAGCCTCTCCCCGGACACCGCCCAGCCTCTCCCCGACATCGCCCAGCCTCTCCCCGGACACCGCCCAGCCTCTCCCTGACACAGCCCAGCTTCTCCCCCGACACCGCCCAGCCTCTCTCCCGACACCGCCCAGCCTCCCCCCGACACCGCCCAGCCTCTCCCCCGACACCGCTCAGCCTCCCCCCGACACCGCCCAGCCTCTCCCCGACACCGCCCAGCCTCTCCCCCGACACCGCACAGCCTCTCCCCGACATCGCCCAGCCTCTCCCCGGACGCCGCCCAGCCTCTCCCCCGACACCGCCCAGCTTCTCCCCCGACACCGCCCAGCCTCTCCCCGACACCGCCCAGCCTCTCCCCGAACACCGGCCAGCCTCTCCCCGACACCGCCCAGCCTCTCCCCGGACACCGCCCAGCCTCTCCCCGACATCGCCCAGCCTCTCCCCGGACACCGCCCAGCCTCTCCCTGACACAGCCCAGCCTCTCCCCCGACACCGCCCAGCCTCTCTCCCGACACCGCCCAGCCTCCCCCCCCGACACCGCCCAGCCTCTCCCCCGACACCGCCCAGCCTCTCCCCCGACACTGCCCAGCCTCTCCCCGGACACCGTCCAACTTCCTCCCCGACACCGCCCAGCCTCTCCCCCGACACTGCCCAGCCTCTCCCCGGACACCGTCCAACTTCCTCCCCGACACCGCCCAGCCTCTCCCCCGACACGGCCCAGCCTCCCCCCGACACGGCCCAGCCTCTCCCCGACACCGCCCAGCCTCTCCCCCGACACCGCACAGCCTCTCCCCGACATCGCCCAGCCTCTCCCCGGACACCGCCCAGCCTCTCCCCCGACACCGCCCAGCTTCTCCCCCGACACCGCCCAGCCTCTCCCCGACACCGCCCAGCCTCTCCCCCGACACCGCACAGCCTCTCCCCGACATCGCCCAGCCTCTCCCCCGACACCGCCCAGCTACTCCCCCGACACCGCCCAGCTTCTCCCCCGACACCGCCCAGCCTCCTCCCGACACCGCCCAACCTCTCCCCCGACACCACCCAACTTCCGCCCCGACATCGCCCAGCTTCTCCCCCGACACCGCCCAGCCTCTCCCCGGACACTGCCCAGCTTCCTCCCCGACACCGCCCAGCCTCTCCCCGACACCGCCCAGCCTCTCCCCGGACACCGCCCAGCCTCTCCCCGACACCGCCCAGCCTCTCCCCGGACACCGCCCAGCCTCTCCCCGACATCGCCCAGCCTCTCCCCGGACACCGCCCAGCCTCTCCCCCGACACCGCCCAGCCTCTCCCCGACACCGCCCAGCCTCTCCCCGGACACAGCCCAGCCTCTCCCTGACACCGCCCAGCCTCACCCCGGACACCGCCCAGCCTCTCCCCGACACCGCCCAGCCTCTCCCCGGACACCGCCCAGCCTATCCCCGACATCGCCCAGCCTCTCCCCGGACACCGCCCAGCCTCTCTCCCGACACCGCCCAGCCTCGACACGACACCGCCCAGCCTCTCCCCCGACACGGCCCAGCCTCTCCCCGACACCGCCCAGCCTCTCCCCCGACACCGCACAGCCTCTCCCCGACATCGCCCAGCCTCTCCCCGGACACCGCCCAGCCTCTCCCCCGACACCGCCCAGCTTCTCCCCCGACACCGCCCAGCCTCTCCCCGACACCGTCCAGCCTCTCCCCGGACACCGGCCAGCCTCTCCCCGACACCGCCCAGCCTCTCCCCGGACACCGCCCAGCCTCTCCCCGACATCGCCCAGCCTCTCCCCGGACACCGCCCAGCCTCTCCCTGACACAGCCCAGCCTCTCCCCCGACACCGCCCAGCCTCGACACGACACCGCCCAGCCTCTCCCCCGACACCGCCCAGCCTCTCCCCGGACACCGCCCAGCCTCTCCCCCGACACCGCCCAGCTTCTCCCCCGACACCGCCCAGCCTCTCCCCGACACCGTCCAGCCTCTCCCCGGACACCGGCCAGCCTCTCCCCGACACCGCCCAGCCTCTCCCCGGACACCGCCCAGCCTCTCCCCGACATCGCCCAGCCTCTCCCCGGACACCGCCCAGCCTCTCCCCGACACCGCCCAGCCTCTCCCCGGACACCGCCCAGCCTATCCCCGACATCGCCCAGCCTCTCCCCGGACACCGCCCAGCCTCTCTCCCGACACCGCCCAGCCTCGACACGACACCGCCCAGCCTCTCCCCCGACACGGCCCAGCCTCTCCCCGACACCGCCCAGCCTCTCCCCCGACACCGCACAGCCTCTCCCCGACATCGCCCAGCCTCTCCCCGGACACCGCCCAGCCTCTCCCCCGACACCGCCCAGCTTCTCCCCCGACACCGCCCAGCCTCTCCCCGACACCGTCCAGCCTCTCCCCGGACACCGGCCAGCCTCTCCCCGACACCGCCCAGCCTCTCCCCGGACACCGCCCAGCCTCTCCCCGACATCGCCCAGCCTCTCCCCGGACACCGCCCAGCCTCTCCCTGACACAGCCCAGCCTCTCCCCCGACACCGCCCAGCCTCGACACGACACCGCCCAGCCTCTCCCCCGACACCGCCCAGCCTCTCCCCGGACACCGCCCAGCCTCTCCCCCGACACCGCCCAGCTTCTCCCCCGACACCGCCCAGCCTCTCCCCGACACCGTCCAGCCTCTCCCCGGACACCGGCCAGCCTCTCCCCGACACCGCCCAGCCTCTCCCCGGACACCGCCCAGCCTCTCCCCGACATCGCCCAGCCTCTCCCCGGACACCGCCCAGCCTCTCCCTGACACAGCCCAGCCTCTCCCCCGACACCGCCCAGCCTCTCTCCCGACACCGCCCAGCCTCCCCCCGACACCGCCCAGCCTCTCCCCCGACACCGCTCAGCCTCCCCCCGACACCGCCCAGCCTCTCCCCGACACCGCCCAGCCTCTCCCCCGACACCGCACAGCCTCTCCCCGACATCGCCCAGCCTCTCCCCGGACGCCGCCCAGCCTCTCCCCCGACACCGCCCAGCTTCTCCCCCGACACCGCCCAGCCTCTCCCCGACACCGCCCAGCCTCTCCCCGAACACCGGCCAGCCTCTCCCCGACACCGCCCAGCCTCTCCCCGGACACCGCCCAGCCTCTCCCCGACATCGCCCAGCCTCTCCCCGGACACCGCCCAGCCTCTCCCTGACACAGCCCAGCCTCTCCCCCGACACCGCCCAGCCTCACCCCGGACACCGCCCAGCCTCTCCCCCGACACCGCCCAGCCTCTCTCCCGACACCGCCCAGCCTCCCCCCCCGACACCGCCCAGCCTCTCCCCCGACACCGCCCAGCCTCTCCCCCGACACTGCCCAGCCTCTCCCCGGACACCGTCCAACTTCCTCCCCGACACCGCCCAGCCTCTCCCCCGACACTGCCCAGCCTCTCCCCGGACACCGTCCAACTTCCTCCCCGACACCGCCCAGCCTCTCCCCCGACACGGCCCAGCCTCCCCCCGACACGGCCCAGCCTCTCCCCGACACCGCCCAGCCTCTCCCCCGACACCGCACAGCCTCTCCCCGACATCGCCCAGCCTCTCCCCCGACACCGCCCAGCTTCTCCCCCGACACCGCCCAGCCTCTCCCCGACACCGCCCAGCCTCTCCCCCGACACCGCACAGCCTCTCCCCGACATCGCCCAGCCTCTCCCCCGACACCGCCCAGCTACTCCCCCGACACCGCCCAGCTTCTCCCCCGACACCGCCCAGCCTCCTCCCGACACCGCCCTCGACATCGCCCAGCTTCTCCCCCGACACCGCCCAGCCTCTCCCCGGACACTGCCCAGCTTCCTCCCCGACACCGCCCAGCCTCTCCCCGACACCGCCCAGCCTCTCCCCGGACACCGCCCAGCCTCTCCCCGACACCGCCCAGCCTCTCCCCGGACACCGCCCAGCCTCTCCCCGACATCGCCCAGCCTCTCCCCGGACACCGCCCAGCCTCTCCCCCGACACCGCCCAGCCTCTCCCCGACACCGCCCAGCCTCTCCCCGGACACAGCCCAGCCTCTCCCTGACACCGCCCAGCCTCACCCCGGACACCGCCCAGCCTCTCCCCGACACCGCCCAGCCTCTCCCCGGACACCGCCCAGCCTATCCCCGACATCGCCCAGCCTCTCCCCGGACACCGCCCAGCCTCTCTCCCGACACCGCCCAGCCTCGACACGACACCGCCCAGCCTCTCCCCCGACACCGCCCAGCCTCTCCCCCGACACTGCCCAGCCTCTCCCCGGACACCGTCCAACTTCCTCCCCGACACCGCCCAGCCTCTCCCCCGACACCGCCCAGCCTCTCCCCCGACACGGCCCAGCCTCCCCCCGACACGGCCCAGCCTCTCCCCGACACCGCCCAGCCTCTCCCCCGACACCGCACAGCCTCTCCCCGACATCGCCCAGCCTCTCCCCGGACACCGCCCAGCCTCTCCCCCGACACCGCCCAGCTTCTCCCCCGACACCGCCCAGCCTCTCCCCGACACCGTCCAGCCTCTCCCCGGACACCGGCCAGCCTCTCCCCGACACCGCCCAGCCTCTCCCCGGACACCGCCCAGCCTCTCCCCGACATCGCCCAGCCTCTCCCCGGACACCGCCCAGCCTCTCCCTGACACAGCCCAGCCTCTCCCCCGACACCGCCCAGCCTCTCTCCCGACACCGCCCAGCCTCCCCCCGACACCGCCCAGCCTCTCCCCCGACACCGCTCAGCCTCCCCCCGACACCGCCCAGCCTCTCCCCGACACCGCCCAGCCTCTCCCCCGACACCGCACAGCCTCTCCCCGACATCGCCCAGCCTCTCCCCGGACACCGCCCAGCCTCTCCCCCGACACCGCCCAGCTTCTCCCCCGACACCGCCCAGCCTCTCCCCGACACCGGCCAGCCTCTCCCCGAACACCGGCCAGCCTCTCCCCGACACCGCCCAGCCTCTCCCCGGACACCGCCCAGCCTCTCCCCGACATCGCCCAGCCTCTCCCCGGACACCGCCCAGCCTCTCCCTGACACAGCCCAGCCTCTCCCCCGACACCGCCCAGCCTCTCTCCCGACACCGCCCAGCCTCCCCCCCCGACACCGCCCAGCCTCTCCCCCGACACCGCCCAGCCTCTCCCCCGACACTGCCCAGCCTCTCCCCGGACACCGTCCAACTTCCTCCCCGACACCGCCCAGCCTCTCCCCCGACACCGCCCAGCCTCTCCCCCGACACGGCCCAGCCTCCCCCCGACACGGCCCAGCCTCTCCCCGACACCGCCCAGCCTCTCCCCCGACACCGCACAGCCTCTCCCCGACATCGCCCAGCCTCTCCCCGGACACCGCCCAGCCTCTCCCCCGACACCGCCCAGCTTCTCCCCCGACACCGCCCAGCTTCTCCCCCGACACCGCCCAGCCTCCTCCCGACACCGCCCAACCTCTCCCCCGACACCACCCAACTTCCGCCCCGACATCGCCCAGCTTCTCCCCCGACACCGCCCAGCCTCTCCCCGGACACTGCCCAGCTTCCTCCCCGACACCGCCCAGCCTCTCCCCGACACCGCCCAGCCTCTCCCCGACACCGCCCAGCCTCTCCCCGGACACAGCCCAGCCTCTCCCTGACACCGCCCAGCCTCACCCCGGACACCGCCCAGCCTCTCCCCGACATCGCCAGCCTCTCCCCGGACACCACCCAGCCTCACCCCGGACACCGCCCAGCCTCTCCCCCGACACCGCCCAGCTTCTCCCCCGACACCGCCCAGCCTCTCCCCGACACCGCCCAGCCTCTCCCCGGACACCGCCCAGCCTCTCCCCGACATCGCCCAGCCTCTCCCCGGACACCGCCCAGCCTCTCTCCCGACACCGCCCAGCCTCGACACGACACCGCCCAGCCTCTCCCCCGACACCGCCCAGCCTCTCCCCCGACACTGCCCAGCCTCTCCCCGGACACCGTCCAACTTCCTCCCCGACACCGCCCAGCCTCTACCCCGACACCGCCCAGCCTCTCCCCCGACACGGCCCAGTCTCCCCCCGACACGGCCAAGCCTCTCCCCGACACCGCCCAGCCTCTCCCCCGACACCGCACAGCCTCTCCCCGACATCGCCCAGCCTCTCCCCCGACACCGCCCAGCTACTCCCCCGACACCGCCCAGCTTCTCCCCCGACACCGCCCAGCCTCCTCCCGACACCGCCCAACCTCTCCCCCGACACCACCCAACTTCCGCCCCGACATCGCCCAGCTTCTCCCCCGACACCGCGCAGCCTCTCCCCGGACACTGCCCAGCTTCCTCCCCGACACCGCCCAGCCTCTCCCCGACACCGCCCAGCCTCTCCCCGGACACCGCCCAGCCTCTCCCCGACACCGCCCAGCCTCTCCCCGGACACCGCCCAGCCTCTCCCCGACATCGCCCAGCCTCTCCCCGGACACCGCCCAGCCTCTCCCCCGACACCGCCCAGCCTCTCCCCGACACCGCCCAGCCTCTCCCCCGACACCGCACAGCCTCTCCCCGACATCGCCCAGCCTCTCCCCCGACACCGCCCAGCTACTCCCCCGACACCGCCCAGCTTCTCCCCCGACACCGCCCAGCCTCCTCCCGACACCGCCCAACCTCTCCCCCGACACCACCCAACTTCCGCCCCGACATCGCCCAGCTTCTCCCCCGACACCGCCCAGCCTCTCCCCGGACACTGCCCAGCTTCCTCCCCGACACCGCCCAGCCTCTCCCCGACACCGCCCAGCCTCTCCCCGGACACCGCCCAGCCTCTCCCCGACACCGCCCAGCCTCTCCCCGGACACCGTCCAACTTCCTCCCCGACACCGCCCAGCCTCTCCCCCGACACCGCCCAGCCTCTCCCCCGACACGGCCCAGCCTCCCCCCGACACGGCCCAGCCTCTCCCCGACACCGCCCAGCCTCTCCCCCGACACCGCACAGCCTCTCCCCGACATCGCCCAGCCTCTCCCCGGACACCGCCCAGCCTCTCCCCCGACACCGCCCAGCTTCTCCCCCGACACCGCCCAGCCTCTCCCCGACACCGTCCAGCCTCTCCCCGGACACCGGCCAGCCTCTCCCCGACACCGCCCAGCCTCTCCCCGGAAACCGCCCAGCCTCTCCCCGACATCGCCCAGCCTCTCCCCGGACACCGCCCAGCCTCTCCCTGACACAGCCCAGCCTCTCCCCCGACACCGCCCAGCCTCTCCCCCGACACCGCCCAGCCTCTCCCCCGACACTGCCCAGCCTCTCCCCGGACACCGTCCAACTTCCTCCCCGACACCACCCAGCCTCTCCCCCGACACCGCCCAGCCTCTCCCCCGACACGGCCCAGCCTCCCCCCGACACGGCCCAGCCTCTCCCCGACACCGCCCAGCCTCTCCCCCGACACCGCACAGCCTCTCCCCGACATCGCCCAGCCTCTCCCCGACACCGCCCAGCCTCTCCCCGGACACCGCCCAGCCTCTCCCCGACATCGCCCAGCCTCTCCCCGGACACCGCCCAGCCTCTCTCCCGACACCGCCCAGCCTCGACACGACACCGCCCAGCCTCTCCCCCGACACCGCCCAGCCTCTCCCCCGACACTGCCCAGCCTCTCCCCGGACACCGTCCAACTTCCTCCCCGACACCGCCCAGCCTCTACCCCGACACCGCCCAGCCTCTCCCCCGACACGGCCCAGTCTCCCCCCGACACGGCCAAGCCTCTCCCCGACACCGCCCAGCCTCTCCCCCGACACCGCACAGCCTCTCCCCGACATCGCCCAGCCTCTCCCCCGACACCGCCCAGCTACTCCCCCGACACCGCCCAGCTTCTCCCCCGACACCGCCCAGCCTCCTCCCGACACCGCCCAACCTCTCCCCCGACACCACCCAACTTCCGCCCCGACATCGCCCAGCTTCTCCCCCGACACCGCGCAGCCTCTCCCCGGACACTGCCCAGCTTCCTCCCCGACACCGCCCAGCCTCTCCCCGACACCGCCCAGCCTCTCCCCGGACACCGCCCAGCCTCTCCCCGACACCGCCCAGCCTCTCCCCGGACACCGCCCAGCCTCTCCCCGACATCGCCCAGCCTCTCCCCGGACACCGCCCAGCCTCTCCCCCGACACCGCCCAGCCTCTCCCCGACACCGCCCAGCCTCTCCCCCGACACCGCACAGCCTCTCCCCGACATCGCCCAGCCTCTCCCCCGACACCGCCCAGCTACTCCCCCGACACCGCCCAGCTTCTCCCCCGACACCGCCCAGCCTCCTCCCGACACCGCCCAACCTCTCCCCCGACACCACCCAACTTCCGCCCCGACATCGCCCAGCTTCTCCCCCGACACCGCCCAGCCTCTCCCCGGACACTGCCCAGCTTCCTCCCCGACACCGCCCAGCCTCTCCCCGACACCGCCCAGCCTCTCCCCGGACACCGCCCAGCCTCTCCCCGACACCGCCCAGCCTCTCCCCGGACACCGTCCAACTTCCTCCCCGACACCGCCCAGCCTCTCCCCCGACACCGCCCAGCCTCTCCCCCGACACGGCCCAGCCTCCCCCCGACACGGCCCAGCCTCTCCCCGACACCGCCCAGCCTCTCCCCCGACACCGCACAGCCTCTCCCCGACATCGCCCAGCCTCTCCCCGGACACCGCCCAGCCTCTCCCCCGACACCGCCCAGCTTCTCCCCCGACACCGCCCAGCCTCTCCCCGACACCGTCCAGCCTCTCCCCGGACACCGGCCAGCCTCTCCCCGACACCGCCCAGCCTCTCCCCGGAAACCGCCCAGCCTCTCCCCGACATCGCCCAGCCTCTCCCCGGACACCGCCCAGCCTCTCCCTGACACAGCCCAGCCTCTCCCCCGACACCGCCCAGCCTCTCCCCCGACACCGCCCAGCCTCTCCCCCGACACTGCCCAGCCTCTCCCCGGACACCGTCCAACTTCCTCCCCGACACCACCCAGCCTCTCCCCCGACACCGCCCAGCCTCTCCCCCGACACGGCCCAGCCTCCCCCCGACACGGCCCAGCCTCTCCCCGACACCGCCCAGCCTCTCCCCCGACACCGCACAGCCTCTCCCCGACATCGCCCAGCCTCTCCCCGGACACCGCCCAGCCTCTCCCCCGACACCGCCCAGCTTCTCCCCCGACACCGCCCAGCCTCTCCCCGACACCGTCCAGCCTCTCCCCGGACACCGGCCAGCCTCTCCCCGACACCGCCCAGCCTCTCCCCGGACACCGCCCAGCCTCTCCCCGACATCGCCCAGCCTCTCCCCGGACACCGCCCAGCCTCTCCCTGACACAGCCCAGCCTCTCCCCCGACACCGCCCAGCCTCTCTCCCGACACCGCCCAGCCTCCCCCCGACACCGCCCAGCCTCTCCCCCGACACCGCTCAGCCTCCCCCCGACACCGCCCAGCCTCTCCCCGACACCGCCCAGCCTCTCCCCCGACACCGCACAGCCTCTCCCCGACATCGCCCAGCCTCTCCCCGGACGCCGCCCAGCCTCTCCCCCGACACCGCCCAGCTTCTCCCCCGACACCGCCCAGCCTCTCCCCGACACCGCCCAGCCTCTCCCCGAACACCGGCCAGCCTCTCCCCGACACCGCCCAGCCTCTCCCCGGACACCGCCCAGCCTCTCCCCGACATCGCCCAGCCTCTCCCCGGACACCGCCCAGCCTCTCCCTGACACAGCCCAGCCTCTCCCCCGACACCGCCCAGCCTCTCTCCCGACACCGCCCAGCCTCCCCCCCCGACACCGCCCAGCCTCTCCCCCGACACCGCCCAGCCTCTCCCCCGACACTGCCCAGCCTCTCCCCGGACACCGTCCAACTTCCTCCCCGACACCGCCCAGCCTCTCCCCCGACACTGCCCAGCCTCTCCCCGGACACCGTCCAACTTCCTCCCCGACACCGCCCAGCCTCTCCCCCGACACGGCCCAGCCTCCCCCCGACACGGCCCAGCCTCTCCCCGACACCGCCCAGCCTCTCCCCCGACACCGCACAGCCTCTCCCCGACATCGCCCAGCCTCTCCCCGGACACCGCCCAGCCTCTCCCCCGACACCGCCCAGCTTCTCCCCCGACACCGCCCAGCCTCTCCCCGACACCGCCCAGCCTCTCCCCCGACACCGCACAGCCTCTCCCCGACCTCGCCCAGCCTCTCCCCCGACACCGCCCAGCTACTCCCCCGACACCGCCCAGCTTCTCCCCCGACACCGCCCAGCCTCCTCCCGACACCGCCCAACCTCTCCCCCGACACCACCCAACTTCCGCCCCGACATCGCCCAGCTTCTCCCCCGACACCGCCCAGCCTCTCCCCGGACACTGCCCAGCTTCCTCCCCGACACCGCCCAGCCTCTCCCCGACACCGCCCAGCCTCTCCCCGGACACCGCCCAGCCTCTCCCCGACACCGCCCAGCCTCTCCCCGGACACCGCCCAGCCTCTCCCCGACATCGCCCAGCCTCTCCCCGGACACCGCCCAGCCTCTCCCCCGACACCGCCCAGCCTCTCCCCGACACCGCCCAGCCTCTCCCCGGACACAGCCCAGCCTCTCCCTGACACCGCCCAGCCTCACCCCGGACACCGCCCAGCCTCTCCCCGACACCGCCCAGCCTCTCCCCGGACACCGCCCAGCCTATCCCCGACATCGCCCAGCCTCTCCCCGGACACCGCCCAGCCTCTCTCCCGACACCGCCCAGCCTCGACACGACACCGCCCAGCCTCTCCCCCGACACCGCCCAGCCTCTCCCCCGACACTGCCCAGCCTCTCCCCGGACACCGTCCAACTTCCTCCCCGACACCGCCCAGCCTCTCCCCCGACACCGCCCAGCCTCTCCCCCGACACGGCCCAGCCTCCCCCGACACGGCCCAGCCTCTCCCCGACACCGCCCAGCCTCTCCCCCGACACCGCACAGCCTCTCCCCGACATCGCCCAGCCTCTCCCCGGACACCGCCCAGCCTCTCCCCCGACACCGCCCAGCTTCTCCCCCGACACCGCCCAGCCTCTCCCCGACACCGTCCAGCCTCTCCCCGGACACCGGCCAGCCTCTCCCCGACATCGCCCAGCCTCTCCCCGGACACCGCCCAGCCTCTCCCCGACATCGCCCAGCCTCTCCCCGGACACCGCCCAGCCTCTCCCTGACACAGCCCAGCCTCTCCCCCGACACCGCCCAGCCTCTCTCCCGACACCGCCCAGCCTCCCCCCGACACCGCCCAGCCTCTCCCCCGACACTGCTCAGCCTCCCCCCGACACCGCCCAGCCTCTCCCCGACACCGCCCAGCCTCTCCCCCGACACCGCACAGCCTCTCCCCGACATCGCCCAGCCTCTCCCCGGACGCCGCCCAGCCTCTCCCCCGACACCGCCCAGCTTCTCCCCCGACACCGCCCAGCCTTTCCCCGACACCGGCCAGCCTCTCCCCGAACACCGGCCAGCCTCTCCCCGACACCGCCCAGCCTCTCCCCGGACACCGCCCAGCCTCTCCCCGACATCGCCCAGCCTCTCCCCGGACACCGCCCAGCCTCTCCCTGACACAGCCCAGCCTCTCCCCCGACACCGCCCAGCCTCTCTCCCGACACCGCCCAGCCTCCCCCCCCGACACCGCCCAGCCTCTCCCCCGACACCGCCCAGCCTCTCCCCCGACACTGCCCAGCCTCTCCCCGGACACCGTCCAACTTCCTCCCCGACACCGCCCAGCCTCTCCCCCGACACCGCCCAGCCTCTCCCCCGACACGGCCCAGCCTCCCCCCGACACGGCCCAGCCTCTCCCCGACACCGCCCAGCCTCTCCCCCGACACCGCACAGCCTCTCCCCGACATCGCCCAGCCTCTCCCCGGACACCGCCCAGCCTCTCCCCCGACACCGCCCAGCTTCTCCCCCGACACCGCCCAGCCTCTCCCCGACACCGCCCAGCCTCTCCCCCGACACCGCACAGCCTCTCCCCGACATCGCCCAGCCTCTCCCCCGACACCGCCCAGCTACTCCCCCGACACCGCCCAGCTTCTCCCCCGACACCGCCCAGCCTCCTCCCGACACCGCCCAACCTCTCCCCCGACACCACCCAACTTCCGCCCCGACATCGCCCAGCTTCTCCCCCGACACCGCCCAGCCTCTCCCCGGACACTGCCCAGCTTCCTCCCCGACACCGCCCAGCCTCTCCCCGACACCGCCCAGCCTCTCCCCGGACACCGCCCAGCCTCTCCCCGACACCGCCCAGCCTCTCCCCGGACACCGCCCAGCCTCTCCCCGACATCGCCCAGCCTCTCCCCGGACACCGCCCAGCCTCTCCCCCGACACCGCCCAGCCTCTCCCCGACACCGCCCAGCCTCTCCCCGGACACAGCCCAGCCTCTCCCTGACACCGCCCAGCCTCACCCCGGACACCGCCCAGCCTCTCCCCGACACCGCCCAGCCTCTCCCCGGACACCGCCCAGCCTATCCCCGACATCGCCCAGCCTCTCCCCGGACACCGCCCAGCCTCTCTCCCGACACCGCCCAGCCTCGACACGACACCGCCCAGCCTCTCCCCCGACACCGCCCAGCCTCTCCCCCGACACTGCCCAGCCTCTCCCCGGACACCGTCCAACTTCCTCCCCGACACCGCCCAGCCTCTCCCCCGACACCGCCCAGCCTCTCCCCCGACACGGCCCAGCCTCCCCCGACACGGCCCAGCCTCTCCCCGACACCGCCCAGCCTCTCCCCCGACACCGCACAGCCTCTCCCCGACATCGCCCAGCCTCTCCCCGGACACCGCCCAGCCTCTCCCCCGACACCGCCCAGCTTCTCCCCCGACACCGCCCAGCCTCTCCCCGACACCGTCCAGCCTCTCCCCGGACACCGGCCAGCCTCTCCCCGACATCGCCCAGCCTCTCCCCGGACACCGCCCAGCCTCTCCCCGACATCGCCCAGCCTCTCCCCGGACACCGCCCAGCCTCTCCCTGACACAGCCCAGCCTCTCCCCCGACACCGCCCAGCCTCTCTCCCGACACCGCCCAGCCTCCCCCCGACACCGCCCAGCCTCTCCCCCGACACTGCTCAGCCTCCCCCCGACACCGCCCAGCCTCTCCCCGACACCGCCCAGCCTCTCCCCCGACACCGCACAGCCTCTCCCCGACATCGCCCAGCCTCTCCCCGGACGCCGCCCAGCCTCTCCCCCGACACCGCCCAGCTTCTCCCCCGACACCGCCCAGCCTTTCCCCGACACCGTCCAGCCTCTCCCCGAACACCGGCCAGCCTCTCCCCGACACCGCCCAGCCTCTCCCCGGACACCGCCCAGCCTCTCCCCGACATCGCCCAGCCTCTCCCCGGACACCGCCCAGCCTCTCCCTGACACAGCCCAGCCTCTCCCCCGACACCGCCCAGCCTCTCTCCCGACACCGCCCAGCCTCCCCCCCCGACACCGCCCAGCCTCTCCCCCGACACCGCCCAGCCTCTCCCCCGACACTGCCCAGCCTCTCCCCGGACACCGTCCAACTTCCTCCCCGACACCGCCCAGCCTCTCCCCCGACACCGCCCAGCCTCTCCCCCGACACGGCCCAGCCTCCCCCCGACACGGCCCAGCCTCTCCCCGACACCGCCCAGCCTCTCCCCCGACACCGCACAGCCTCTCCCCGACATCGCCCAGCCTCTCCCCGGACACCGCCCAGCCTCTCCCCCGACACCGCCCAGCTTCTCCCCCGACACCGCCCAGCTTCTCCCCCGACACCGCCCAGCCTCCTCCCGACACCGCCCAACCTCTCCCCCGACACCACCCAACTTCCGCCCCGACATCGCCCAGCTTCTCCCCCGACACCGCCCAGCCTCTCCCCGGACACTGCCCAGCTTCCTCCCCGACACCGCCCAGCCTCTCCCCGACACCGCCCAGCCTCTCCCCGGACACCGCCCAGCCTCTCCCCGACACCGCCCAGCCTCTCCCCGACATCGCCCAGCCTCTCCCCGGACACCGCCCAGCCTCTCCCCCGACACCGCCCAGCCTCTCCCCGACACCGCCCAGCCTCTCCCCGGACACAGCCCAGCCTCTCCCTGACACCGCCCAGCCTCACCCCGGACACCGCCCAGCCTCTCCCCGACATCGCCAGCCTCTCCCCGGACACCACCCAGCCTCACCCCGGACACCGCCCAGCCTCTCCCCCGACACCGCCCAGCTTCTCCCCCGACACCGCCCAGCCTCTCCCCGACACCGCCCAGCCTCTCCCCGGACACCGCCCAGCCTCTCCCCGACATCGCCCAGCCTCTCCCCGGACACCGCCCAGCCTCTCTCCCGACACCGCCCTGCCTCTCCCTGACACAGCCCAGCCTCTCCCCCGACACCGCCCAGCCTCTCTCCCGACACCGCCCAGCCTCCCCCCGACACCGCCCAGCCTCTCCCCCGACACCGCTCAGCCTCCCCCCGACACCGCCCAGCCTCTCCCCGACACCGCCCAGCCTCTCCCCCGACACCGCACAGCCTCTCCCCGACATCGCCCAGCCTCTCCCCGGACGCCGCCCAGCCTCTCCCCCGACACCGCCCAGCTTCTCCCCCGACACCGCCCAGCCTCTCCCCGACACCGGCCAGCCTCTCCCCGAACACCGGCCAGCCTCTCCCCGACACCGCCCAGCCTCTCCCCGGACACCGCCCAGCCTCTCCCCGACATCGCCCAGCCTCTCCCCGGACACCGCCCAGCCTCTCCCTGACACAGCCCAGCCTCTCCCCCGACACCGCCCAGCCTCTCTCCCGACACCGCCCAGCCTCCCCCCCCGACACCGCCCAGCCTCTCCCCCGACACCGCCCAGCCTCTCCCCCGACACTGCCCAGCCTCTCCCCGGACACCGTCCAACTTCCTCCCCGACACCGCCCAGCCTCTCCCCCGACACCGCCCAGCCTCTCCCCCGACACGGCCCAGCCTCCCCCCGACACGGCCCAGCCTCTCCCCGACACCGCCCAGCCTCTCCCCCGACACCGCACAGCCTCTCCCCGACATCGCCCAGCCTCTCCCCGGACACCGCCCAGCCTCTCCCCCGACACCGCCCAGCTTCTCCCCCGACACCGCCCAGCTTCTCCCCCGACACCGCCCAGCCTCCTCCCGACACCGCCCAACCTCTCCCCCGACACCACCCAACTTCCGCCCCGACATCGCCCAGCTTCTCCCCCGACACCGTCCAGCCTCTCCCCGGACACTGCCCAGCTTCCTCCCCGACACCGCCCAGCCTCTCCCCGACACCGCCCAGCCTCTCCCCGGACACCGCCCAGCCTCTCCCCGACACCGCCCAGCCTCTCCCCGGACACCGCCCAGCCTCTCCCCGACACCGCCCAGCCTCTCCCCGGACACCGCCCAGCCTCTCCCCGACATCGCCCAGCCTCTCCCCGGACACCGCCCAGCCTCTCCCCCGACACCGCCCAGCCTCTCCCCGACACCGCCCAGCCTCTCCCCGGACACAGCCCAGCCTCTCCCTGACACCGCCCAGCCTCACCCCGGACACCGCCCAGCCTCTCCCCGACATCGCCAGCCTCTCCCCGGACACCACCCAGCCTCACCCCGGACACCGCCCAGCCTCTCCCCCGACACCGCCCAGCTTCTCCCCCGACACCGCCCAGCCTCTCCCCGACACCGCCCAGCCTCTCCCCGGACACCGCCCAGCCTCTCCCCGACATCGCCCAGCCTCTCCCCGGACACCGCCCAGCCTCTCTCCCGACACCGCCCAGCCTCGACACGACACCGCCCAGCCTCTCCCCCGACACCGCCCAGCCTCTCCCCCGACACTGCCCAGCCTCTCCCCGGACACCGTCCAACTTCCTCCCCGACACCGCCCAGCCTCTACCCCGACACCGCC
Organism: Scyliorhinus torazame; assembly: GCF_047496885.1. Taxonomy (NCBI): domain Eukaryota; kingdom Metazoa; phylum Chordata; class Chondrichthyes; order Carcharhiniformes; family Scyliorhinidae; genus Scyliorhinus; species Scyliorhinus torazame. The sequence continues at coordinate 70,269,288 of NC_092709.1, read as the reverse complement.
CAGCCTCTCCCCCGACACGGCCCAGTCTCCCCCCGACACGGCCCAGCCTCTCCCCGACACCGCCCAGCCTCTCCCCCGACACCGCACAGCCTCTCCCCGACATCGCCCAGCCTCTCCCCCGACACCGCCCAGCTACTCCCCCGACACCGCCCAGCTTCTCCCCCGACACCGCCCAGCCTCCTCCCGACACCGCCCAACCTCTCCCCCGACACCACCCAACTTCCGCCCCGACATCGCCCAGCTTCTCCCCCGACACCGCGCAGCCTCTCCCCGGACACTGCCCAGCTTCCTCCCCGACACCACCCAGCCTCTCCCCGACACCGCCCAGCCTCTCCCCGGACACCGCCCAGCCTCTCCCCGACACCGCCCAGCCTCTCCCCGGACACCGCCCAGCCTCTCCCCGACATCGCCCAGCCTCTCCCCGGACACCGCCCAGCCTCTCCCCCGACACCGCCCAGCCTCTCCCCGACACCGCCCAGCCTCTCCCCCGACACCGCACAGCCTCTCCCCGACATCGCCCAGCCTCTCCCCCGACACCGCCCAGCTACTCCCCCGACACCGCCCAGCTTCTCCCCCGACACCGCCCAGCCTCCTCCCGACACCGCCCAACCTCTCCCCCGACACCACCCAACTTCCGCCCCGACATCGCCCAGCTTCTCCCCCGACACCGCCCAGCCTCTCCCCGGACACTGCCCAGCTTCCTCCCCGACACCGCCCAGCCTCTCCCCGACACCGCCCAGCCTCTCCCCGGACACCGCCCAGCCTCTCCCCAACACCGCCCAGCCTCTCCCCGGACACCGCCCAGCCTCTCCCCGACATCGCCCAGCCTCTCCCCGGACACCGCCCAGCCTCTCCCCCGACACCGCCCAGCCTCTCCCCGACACCGCCCAGCCTCTCCCCGGACACAGCCCAGCCTCTCCCTGACACCGCCCAGCCTCACCCCGGACACCGCCCAGCCTCTCCCCGACACCGCCCAGCCTCTCCCCGGACACCGCCCAGCCTATCCCCGACATCGCCCAGCCTCTCCCCGGACACCGCCCAGCCTCACTCCCGACACCGCCCAGCCTCGACACGACACCGCCCAGCCTCTCCCCCGACACCGCCCAGCCTCTCCCCCGACACCGCCCAGCCTCTCCCCCGACACCGCCCAGCTGCTCCCCCGACACCGCCCAGCCTCTCCCGGACACCGCCCAGCCTCTCCCCGACATCGCCCAGCCTCTCCCCGGACACCGCCCAGCCTCTCTCCCGACACCGCCCAGCCTCGACACGACACCGCCCAGCCTCTCCCCCGACACTGCCCAGCCTCTCCCCGGACACCGTCCAACTTCCTCCCCGACACCGCCCAGCCTCTCCCCCGACACCGCCCAGCCTCTCTCCCGAAACCGCCCAGCCTCGACACGACACCGCCCAGCCTCTCCCCCGACACCGCCCAGCCTCTCCCCCGACACCGCCCAGCCTCTCCCCGGACACCGTCCAACTTCCTCCCCGACACCGCCCAGCCTCTCCCCCGACACCGCCCAGCCTCTCCCCCGACACCGCCCAGCCTCCCCCCGACACGGCCCAGCCTCTCCCCGACACCGCCCAGCCTCTCCCCCGACACCGAACAGCCTCTCCCCGACATCGCCCAGCCTCTCCCCGGACACCGCCCAGCCTCTCCCCCGACACCGCCCAGCTTCTCCCCCGACACCGCCCAGCCTCTCCCCGACACCGTCCAGCCTCTCCCCGGACACCGGCCAGCCTCTCCCCGACACCGCCCAGCCTCTCCCCGGACACCGCCCAGCCTCTCCCCGACATCGCCCAGCCTCTCCCCGGACACCGCCCAGCCTCTCCCTGACACAGCCCAGCCTCTCCCCCGACACCGCCCAGCCTCTCTCCCGACACCGCCCAGCCTCCCCCCCGACACCGCCCAGCCTCTCCCCCGACACCGCTCAGCCTCCCCCCGACACCGCCCAGCCTCTCCCCGACACCGCCCAGCCTCTCCCCGGACACCGCCCAGCCTCTCCCCGACATCGCCCAGCCTCTCCCCGGACACCGCCCAGCCTCTCTCCCGACACCGCCCTGCCTCTCCCTGACACAGCCCAGCCTCTCCCCCGACACCGCCCAGCCTCTCTCCCGACACCGCCCAGCCTCCCCCCGACACCGCCCAGCCTCTCCCCCGACACCGCTCAGCCTCCCCCCGACACCGCCCAGCCTCTCCCCGACACCGCCCAGCCTCTCCCCCGACACCGCACAGCCTCTCCCCGACATCGCCCAGCCTCTCCCCGGACGCCGCCCAGCCTCTCCCCCGACACCGCCCAGCTTCTCCCCCGACACCGCCCAGCCTCTCCCCGACACCGGCCAGCCTCTCCCCGAACACCGGCCAGCCTCTCCCCGACACCGCCCAGCCTCTCCCCGGACACCGCCCAGCCTCTCCCCGACATCGCCCAGCCTCTCCCCGGACACCGCCCAGCCTCTCCCTGACACAGCCCAGCCTCTCCCCCGACACCGCCCAGCCTCTCTCCCGACACCGCCCAGCCTCCCCCCCCGACACCGCCCAGCCTCTCCCCCGACACCGCCCAGCCTCTCCCCCGACACTGCCCAGCCTCTCCCCGGACACCGTCCAACTTCCTCCCCGACACCGCCCAGCCTCTCCCCCGACACCGCCCAGCCTCTCCCCCGACACGGCCCAGCCTCCCCCCGGCACGACCCAGCCTCTCCCCGACACCGCCCAGCCTCTCCCCCGACACCGCACAGCCTCTCCCCGACATCGCCCAGCCTCTCCCCGGACACCGCCCAGCCTCTCCCCCGACACCGCCCAGCTTCTCCCCCGACACCGCCCAGCTTCTCCCCCGACACCGCCCAGCCTCCTCCCGACACCGCCCAACCTCTCCCCCGACACCACCCAACTTCCGCCCCGACATCGCCCAGCTTCTCCCCCGACACCGCCCAGCCTCTCCCCGGACACTGCCCAGCTTCCTCCCCGACACCGCCCAGCCTCTCCCCGACACCGCCCAGCCTCTCCCCGGACACCGCCCAGCCTCTCCCCGACACCGCCCAGCCTCTCCCCGGACACCGCCCAGCCTCTCCCCGACATCGCCCAGCCTCTCCCCGGACACCGCCCAGCCTCTCCCCCGACACCGCCCAGCCTCTCCCCGACACCGCCCAGCCTCTCCCCCGACACCGCCCAGCCTCTCCCCGACACCGCCCAGCCTCTCCCCGGACACAGCCCAGCCTCTCCCTGACACCGCCCAGCCTCACCCCGGACACCGCCCAGCCTCTCCCCGACATCGCCAGCCTCTCCCCGGACACCACCCAGCCTCACCCCGGACACCGCCCAGCCTCTCCCCCGACACCGCCCAGCTTCTCCCCCGACACCGCCCAGCCTCTCCCCGACACCGCCCAGCCTCTCCCCGGACACCGCCCAGCCTCTCCCCGACATCGCCCAGCCTCTCCCCGGACACCGCCCAGCCTCTCTCCCGACACCGCCCAGCCTCGACACGACACCGCCCAGCCTCTCCCCCGACACCGCCCAGCCTCTCCCCCGACACTGCCCAGCCTCTCCCCGGACACCGTCCAACTTCCTCCCCGACACCGCCCAGCCTCTACCCCGACACCGCCCAGCCTCTCCCCCGACACGGCCCAGTCTCCCCCCGACACGGCCCAGCCTCTCCCCGACACCGCCCAGCCTCTCCCCCGACACCGCACAGCCTCTCCCCGACATCGCCCAGCCTCTCCCCCGACACCGCCCAGCTACTCCCCCGACACCGCCCAGCTTCTCCCCCGACACCGCCCAGCCTCCTCCCGACACCGCCCAACCTCTCCCCCGACACCACCCAACTTCCGCCCCGACATCGCCCAGCTTCTCCCCCGACACCGCGCAGCCTCTCCCCGGACACTGCCCAGCTTCCTCCCCGACACCACCCAGCCTCTCCCCGACAACGCCCAGCCTCTCCCCGGACACCGCCCAGCCTCTCCCCGACACCGCCCAGCCTCTCCCCGGACACCGCCCAGCCTCTCCCCGACATCGCCCAGCCTCTCCCCGGACACCGCCCAGCCTCTCCCCCGACACCGCCCAGCCTCTCCCCGACACCGCCCAGCCTCTCCCCCGACACCGCACAGCCTCTCCCCGACATCGCCCAGCCTCTCCCCCGACACCGCCCAGCTACTCCCCCGACACCGCCCAGCTTCTCCCCCGACACCGCCCAGCCTCCTCCCGACACCGCCCAACCTCTCCCCCGACACCACCCAACTTCCGCCCCGACATCGCCCAGCTTCTCCCCCGACACCGCCCAGCCTCTCCCCGGACACTGCCCAGCTTCCTCCCCGACACCGCCCAGCCTCTCCCCGACACCGCCCAGCCTCTCCCCGGACACCGCCCAGCCTCTCCCCAACACCGCCCAGCCTCTCCCCGGACACCGCCCAGCCTCTCCCCGACATCGCCCAGCCTCTCCCCGGACACCGCCCAGCCTCTCCCCCGACACCGCCCAGCCTCTCCCCGACACCGCCCAGCCTCTCCCCGGACACAGCCCAGCCTCTCCCTGACACCGCCCAGCCTCACCCCGGACACCGCCCAGCCTCTCCCCGACACCGCCCAGCCTCTCCCCGGACACCGCCCAGCCTATCCCCGACATCGCCCAGCCTCTCCCCGGACACCGCCCAGCCTCACTCCCGACACCGCCCAGCCTCGACACGACACCGCCCAGCCTCTCCCCCGACACCGCCCAGCTGCTCCCCCGACACCGCCCAGCCTCTCCCGGACACCGCCCAGCCTCTCCCCGACATCGCCCAGCCTCTCCCCGGACACCGCCCAGCCTCTCTCCCGACACCGCCCAGCCTCGACACGACACCGCCCAGCCTCTCCCCCGACACTGCCCAGCCTCTCCCCGGACACCGTCCAACTTCCTCCCCGACACCGCCCAGCCTCTCCCCCGACACCGCCCAGCCTCTCTCCCGAAACCGCCCAGCCTCGACACGACACCGCCCAGCCTCTCCCCCGACACCGCCCAGCCTCTCCCCCGACACCGCCCAGCCTCTCCCCGGACACCGTCCAACTTCCTCCCCGACACCGCCCAGCCTCTCCCCCGACACCGCCCAGCCTCTCCCCCGACACCGCCCAGCCTCCCCCCGACACGGCCCAGCCTCTCCCCGACACCGCCCAGCCTCTCCCCCGACACCGAACAGCCTCTCCCCGACATCGCCCAGCCTCTCCCCGGACACCGCCCAGCCTCTCCCCCGACACCGCCCAGCTTCTCCCCCGACACCGCCCAGCCTCTCCCCGACACCGTCCAGCCTCTCCCCGGACACCGGCCAGCCTCTCCCCGACACCGCCCAGCCTCTCCCCGGACACCGCCCAGCCTCTCCCCGACATCGCCCAGCCTCTCCCCGGACACCGCCCAGCCTCTCCCTGACACAGCCCAGCCTCTCCCCCGACACCGCCCAGCCTCTCTCCCGACACCGCCCAGCCTCCCCCCCGACACCGCCCAGCCTCTCCCCCGACACCGCTCAGCCTCCCCCCGACACCGCCCAGCCTCTCCCCGACACCGCCCAGCCTCTCCCCGGACACCGCCCAGCCTCTCCCCGACATCGCCCAGCCTCTCCCCGGACACCGCCCAGCCTCTCTCCCGACACCGCCCTGCCTCTCCCTGACACAGCCCAGCCTCTCCCCCGACACCGCCCAGCCTCTCTCCCGACACCGCCCAGCCTCCCCCCGACACCGCCCAGCCTCTCCCCCGACACCGCTCAGCCTCCCCCCGACACCGCCCAGCCTCTCCCCGACACCGCCCAGCCTCTCCCCCGACACCGCACAGCCTCTCCCCGACATCGCCCAGCCTCTCCCCGGACGCCGCCCAGCCTCTCCCCCGACACCGCCCAGCTTCTCCCCCGACACCGCCCAGCCTCTCCCCGACACCGGCCAGCCTCTCCCCGAACACCGGCCAGCCTCTCCCCGACACCGCCCAGCCTCTCCCCGGACACCGCCCAGCCTCTCCCCGACATCGCCCAGCCTCTCCCCGGACACCGCCCAGCCTCTCCCTGACACAGCCCAGCCTCTCCCCCGACACCGCCCAGCCTCTCTCCCGACACCGCCCAGCCTCCCCCCCCGACACCGCCCAGCCTCTCCCCCGACACCGCCCAGCCTCTCCCCCGACACTGCCCAGCCTCTCCCCGGACACCGTCCAACTTCCTCCCCGACACCGCCCAGCCTCTCCCCCGACACCGCCCAGCCTCTCCCCCGACACGGCCCAGCCTCCCCCCGGCACGACCCAGCCTCTCCCCGACACCGCCCAGCCTCTCCCCCGACACCGCACAGCCTCTCCCCGACATCGCCCAGCCTCTCCCCGGACACCGCCCAGCCTCTCCCCCGACACCGCCCAGCTTCTCCCCCGACACCGCCCAGCTTCTCCCCCGACACCGCCCAGCCTCCTCCCGACACCGCCCAACCTCTCCCCCGACACCACCCAACTTCCGCCCCGACATCGCCCAGCTTCTCCCCCGACACCGCCCAGCCTCTCCCCGGACACTGCCCAGCTTCCTCCCCGACACCGCCCAGCCTCTCCCCGACACCGCCCAGCCTCTCCCCGGACACCGCCCAGCCTCTCCCCGACACCGCCCAGCCTCTCCCCGGACACCGCCCAGCCTCTCCCCGACATCGCCCAGCCTCTCCCCGGACACCGCCCAGCCTCTCCCCCGACACCGCCCAGCCTCTCCCCGACACCGCCCAGCCTCTCCCCCGACACCGCCCAGCCTCTCCCCGACACCGCCCAGCCTCTCCCCGGACACAGCCCAGCCTCTCCCTGACACCGCCCAGCCTCACCCCGGACACCGCCCAGCCTCTCCCCGACATCGCCAGCCTCTCCCCGGACACCACCCAGCCTCACCCCGGACACCGCCCAGCCTCTCCCCCGACACCGCCCAGCTTCTCCCCCGACACCGCCCAGCCTCTCCCCGACACCGCCCAGCCTCTCCCCGGACACCGCCCAGCCTCTCCCCGACATCGCCCAGCCTCTCCCCGGACACCGCCCAGCCTCTCTCCCGACACCGCCCAGCCTCGACACGACACCGCCCAGCCTCTCCCCCGACACCGCCCAGCCTCTCCCCCGACACTGCCCAGCCTCTCCCCGGACACCGTCCAACTTCCTCCCCGACACCGCCCAGCCTCTACCCCGACACCGCCCAGCCTCTCCCCCGACACGGCCCAGTCTCCCCCCGACACGGCCCAGCCTCTCCCCGACACCGCCCAGCCTCTCCCCCGACACCGCACAGCCTCTCCCCGACATCGCCCAGCCTCTCCCCCGACACCGCCCAGCTACTCCCCCGACACCGCCCAGCTTCTCCCCCGACACCGCCCAGCCTCCTCCCGACACCGCCCAACCTCTCCCCCGACACCACCCAACTTCCGCCCCGACATCGCCCAGCTTCTCCCCCGACACCGCGCAGCCTCTCCCCGGACACTGCCCAGCTTCCTCCCCGACACCACCCAGCCTCTCCCCGACACCGCCCAGCCTCTCCCCGGACACCGCCCAGCCTCTCCCCGACACCGCCCAGCCTCTCCCCGGACACCGCCCAGCCTCTCCCCGACATCGCCCAGCCTCTCCCCGGACACCGCCCAGCCTCTCCCCCGACACCGCCCAGCCTCTCCCCGACACCGCCCAGCCTCTCCCCCGACACCGCACAGCCTCTCCCCGACATCGCCCAGCCTCTCCCCCGACACCGCCCAGCTACTCCCCCGACACCGCCCAGCTTCTCCCCCGACACCGCCCAGCCTCCTCCCGACACCGCCCAACCTCTCCCCCGACACCACCCAACTTCCGCCCCGACATCGCCCAGCTTCTCCCCCGACACCGCCCAGCCTCTCCCCGGACACTGCCCAGCTTCCTCCCCGACACCGCCCAGCCTCTCCCCGACACCGCCCAGCCTCTCCCCGGACACCGCCCAGCCTCTCCCCAACACCGCCCAGCCTCTCCCCGGACACCGCCCAGCCTCTCCCCGACATCGCCCAGCCTCTCCCCGGACACCGCCCAGCCTCTCCCCCGACACCGCCCAGCCTCTCCCCGACACCGCCCAGCCTCTCCCCGGACACAGCCCAGCCTCTCCCTGACACCGCCCAGCCTCACCCCGGACACCGCCCAGCCTCTCCCCGACACCGCCCAGCCTCTCCCCGGACACCGCCCAGCCTATCCCCGACATCGCCCAGCCTCTCCCCGGACACCGCCCAGCCTCACTCCCGACACCGCCCAGCCTCGACACGACACCGCCCAGCCTCTCCCCCGACACCGCCCAGCTGCTCCCCCGACACCGCCCAGCCTCTCCCGGACACCGCCCAGCCTCTCCCCGACATCGCCCAGCCTCTCCCCGGACACCGCCCAGCCTCTCTCCCGACACCGCCCAGCCTCGACACGACACCGCCCAGCCTCTCCCCCGACACTGCCCAGCCTCTCCCCGGACACCGTCCAACTTCCTCCCCGACACCGCCCAGCCTCTCCCCCGACACCGCCCAGCCTCTCTCCCGAAACCGCCCAGCCTCGACACGACACCGCCCAGCCTCTCCCCCGACACCGCCCAGCCTCTCCCCCGACACCGCCCAGCCTCTCCCCGGACACCGTCCAACTTCCTCCCCGACACCGCCCAGCCTCTCCCCCGACACCGCCCAGCCTCTCCCCCGACACCGCCCAGCCTCCCCCCGACACCGCCCAGCCTCTCCCCGACACCGCCCAGCCTCTCCCCCGACACCGAACAGCCTCTCCCCGACATCGCCCAGCCTCTCCCCGGACACCGCCCAGCCTCTCCCCCGACACCGCCCAGCTTCTCCCCCGACACCGCCCAGCCTCTCCCCGACACCGTCCAGCCTCTCCCCGGACACCGGCCAGCCTCTCCCCGACACCGCCCAGCCTCTCCCCGGACACCGCCCAGCCTCTCCCCGACATCGCCCAGCCTCTCCCCGGACACCGCCCAGCCTCTCCCTGACACAGCCCAGCCTCTCCCCCGACACCGCCCAGCCTCTCTCCCGACACCGCCCAGCCTCCCCCCCGACACCGCCCAGCCTCTCCCCCGACACCGCTCAGCCTCCCCCCGACACCGCCCAGCCTCTACCCGACACCGCCCAGCCTCTCCCCCGACACCGCACAGCCTCTCCCCGACATCGCCCAGCCTCTCCCCGGACACCGCCCAGCCTCTCCCCCGACACCGCCCAGCTTCTCCCCCGACACCGCCCAGCCTCTCCCCGACACCGTCCAGCCTCTCCCCGGACACCGGCCAGCCTCTCCCCGACACCGCCCAGCCTCTCCCCGGACACCGCCCAGCCTCTCCCCGACATCGCCCAGCCTCTCCCCGGACACCGCCCAGCCTCTCCCCCGACACCGCCCAGCCTCTCCCCCGACATCGCCCAGCCTCTCCCCGGACACCGCCCAGCCTCTCCCCGACACCGCCCAGCCTCTCCCCGACACCGCCCAGCCTCACCCCGGACACCGCCCAGCCTCTCCCCGACATCGCCCAGCCTCTCCCCGGACACCGCCCAGCCTCTCCCTCGACACCGCCCAGCTGCTCCCCCGACACCGCCCAGCCTCTCCCGGACACCGCCCAGCCTCTCCCCGACATCGCCCAGCCTCTCCCCGGACACCGCCCAGCCTCTCTCCCGACACCGCCCAGCCTCGACACGACACCGCCCAGCCTCTCCCCCGACACCGCCCAGCCTCTCCCCCGACACTGCCCAGCCTCTCCCCGGACACCGTCCAACTTCCTCCCCGACACCGCCCAGCCTCTCCCCCGACACCGCCCAGCCTCTCTCCCGAAACCGCCCAGCCTCGACACGACACCGCCCAGCCTCTCCCCGACACCGCCCAGCCTCTCCCCCGATACCGCACAGCCTCTCCCCGACATCGCCCAGCCTCTCCCCGGACACCGCCCAGCCTCTCCCCCGACACCGCCCAGCTTCTCCCCCGACACCGCCCAGCTTCTCCCCCGACACCGCCCAGCCTCCTCCCGACACCGCCCAACCTCTCCCCCGACACCACCCAACTTCCGCCCCGACATCGCCCAGCTTCTCCCCCGACACCGCCCAGCCTCTCCCCGGACACTGCCCAGCTTCCTCCCCGACACCGCCCAGCCTCTCCCCGACACCGCCCAGCCTCTCCCCGGACACCGCCCAGCCTCTCCCCGACACCGCCCAGCCTCTCCCCGGACACCGCCCAGCCTCTCCCCGACATCGCCCAGCCTCTCCCCGGACACCGCCCAGCCTCTCCCCCGACACCGCCTAGCCTCTCCCCGACACCGCCCAGCCTCTCCCCGGACACAGCCCAGCCTCTCCCTGACACCGCCCAGCCTCTCCCCGACACCGCCCAGCCTCTCCCCCGACACCGCACAGCCTCTCCCCGACATCGCCCAGCCTCTCCCCGGACACCGCCCAGCCTCTCCCCCGACACCGCCCAGCTTCTCCCCCGACACCGCCCAGCCTCTCCCCGACACCGCCCAGCCTCTCCCCGAACACCGGCCAGCCTCTCCCCGACACCGCCCAGCCTCTCCCCGGACACCGCCCAGCCTCTCCCCGACATCGCCCAGCCTCTCCCCGGACACCGCCCAGCCTCTCCCTGACACAGCCCAGCCTCTCCCCCGACACCGCCCAGCCTCTCTCCCGACACCGCCCAGCCTCCCCCCCGACACCGCCCAGCCTCTCCCCCGACACCGCTCAGCCTCTCCCCCGACACCGCCCAGCCTCTCCCCCGACACCGCCCAGCCTCTCCCCCGACACCGCCCAGCCTCTCCCCGGACACCGCCCAGCCTCTCCCCGACACCGCCCAGCCTCTCCCCGACACCGCCCAGCCTCTCCCTGGACACCGCCCAGCCTCTCCCCGACATCGCCCAGCCTCACCCCGGACACCGCCCAGCCTCTCCCCGACATCGCCCAGCCTCTCCCCGGACACCGCCCAGCCTCTCCCCCGACACCGCCCAGCTGCTCCCCCGACACCGCCCAGCCTCTCCCGGACACCGCCCAGCCTCTCCCCGACATCGCCCAGCCTCTCCCCGGACACCGCCCAGCCTCTCTCCCGACACCGCCCAGCCTCGACACGACACCGCCCAGCCTCTCCCCCGACACCGCCCAGCCTCTCCCCCGACACTGCCCAGCCTCTCCCCGGACACCGTCCAACTTCCTCCCCGACACCGCCCAGCCTCTCCCCCGACACCGCCCAGCCTCTCTCCCGAAACCGCCCAGCCTCGACACGACACCGCCCAGCCTCTCCCCCGACACCGCCCAGCCTCTCCCCCGACACCGCCCAGCCTCTCCCCGGACACCGTCCAACTTCCTCCCCGACACCGCCCAGCCTCTCCCCCGACACCGCCCAGCCTCTCCCCCGACACCGCCCAGCCTCCCCCCGACACGGCCCAGCCTCTCCCCGACACGGCCCAGCCTCTCCCCCGACACCGAACAGCCTCTCCCCGACATCGCCCAGCCTCTCCCCGGACACCGCCCAGCCTCTCCCCCGACACCGCCCAGCTTCTCCCCCGACACCGCCCAGCCTCTCCCCGACACCGTCCAGCCTCTCCCCGGACACCGGCCAGCCTCTCCCCGACACCGCCCAGCCTCTCCCCGGACACCGCCCAGCCTCTCCCCGACATCGCCCAGCCTCTCCCCGGACGCCGCCCAGCCTCTCCCTGACACAGCCCAGCCTCTCCCCCGACACCGCCCAGCCTCTCTCCCGACACCGCCCAGCCTCCCCCCCGACACCGCCCAGCCTCTCCCCCGACACCGCCCAGCCTCTCCCCGACACCGCCCAGCCTCACCCCGGACACCGCCCAGCCTCTCCCCGACATCGCCCAGCCTCTCCCCGGACACCGCCCAGCCTCTCCCTCGACACCGCCCAGCTGCTCCCCCGACACCGCCCAGCCTCTCCCGGACACCGCCCAGCCTCTCCCCGACATCGCCCAGCCTCTCCCCGGACACCGCCCAGCCTCTCTCCCGACACCGCCCAGCCTCGACACGACACCGCCCAGCCTCTCCCCCGACACCGCCCAGCCTCTCCCCCGACACTGCCCAGCCTCTCCCCGGACACCGTCCAACTTCCTCCCCGACACCGCCCAGCCTCTCCCCCGACACCGCCCAGCCTCTCTCCCGAAACCGCCCAGCCTCGACACGACACCGCCCAGCCTCTCCCCCGACACCGCCCAGCCTCTCCCCCGACACCGCCCAGCCTCTCCCCGGACACCGTCCAACTTCCTCCCCGACACCGCCCAGCCTCCCCCGACACGGCCCAGCCTCTCCCCGACACCGCCCAGCCTCTCCCCCGACACCGCACAGCCTCTCCCCGACATCGCCCAGCCTCTCCCCGGACACCGCCCAGCCTCTCCCCCGACACCGCCCAGCTTCTCCCCCGACACCGCCCAGCCTCTCCCCGACACCGTCCAGCCTCTCCCCGGACACCGGCCAGCCTCTCCCCGACACCGCCCAGCCTCTCCCCGGACACCGCCCAGCCTCTCCCCGACATCGCCCAGCCTCTCCCCGGACACCGCCCAGCCTCTCCCTGACACAGCCCAGCCTCTCCCCCGACACCGCCCAGCCTCTCTCCCGACACCGCCCAGCCTCCCCCCCGACACCGCCCAGCCTCTCCCCCGACACCGCTCAGCCTCCCCCCGACACCGCCCAGCCTCTCCCCGACACCGCCCAGCCTCTCTCCCGACACCGCCCAGCCTCCCCCCCGACACCGCCCAGCCTCTCCCCCGACACCGCTCAGCCTCCCCCCGACACCGCCCAGCCTCTCCCCGACACCGCCCAGCCTCTCCCCCGACACCGCCCAGCCTCTCCCCGGACACCGCCCAGCCTCTCCCCCGACACCGCCCAGCTTCTCCCCCGACACCGCCCAGCTTCTCCCCCGACACCGCCCAGCCTCTCCCCGACACCGTCCAGCCTCTCCCCGGACACCGGCCAGCCTCTCCCCGACACCGCCCAGCCTCTCCCCGGACACCGCCCAGCCTCTCCCCGACATCGCCCAGCCTCTCCCCGGACACCGCCCAGCCTCTCCCTGACACAGCCCAGCCTCTCCCCCGACACCGCCCAGCCTCGCTCCCGACACCGCCCAGCCTCCCCCCCGACACCGCCCAGCCTCTCCCCCGACACCGCTCAGCCTCCCCCCGACACCGCCCAGCCTCTCCCCGACACCGCCCAGCCTCTCCCCCGACACCGCACAGCCTCTCCCCGACATCGCCCAGCCTCTCCCCGGACACCGCCCAGCCTCTCCCCCGACACCGCCCAGCTTCTCCCCCGACACCGCCCAGCCTCTCCCCGACACCGCCCAGCCTCTCCCCGAACACCGGCCAGCCTCTCCCCGACACCGCCCAGCCTCTCCCCGGACACCGCCCAGCCTCTCCCCGACATCGCCCAGCCTCTCCCCGGACACCGCCCAGCCTCTCCCTGACACAGCCCAGCCTCTCCCCCGACACCGCCCAGCCTCTCTCCCGACACCGCCCAGCCTCCCCCCCGACACCGCCCAGCCTCTCCCCGACATCGCCCAGCCTCTCCCCGGACACCGCCCAGCCTCTCCCCGGACACCGCCCAGCCTCTCCCCCGACACCGCCCAGCCTCTCCCCCGACACCACCCAGCTTCCTCCCCGACACTGCCCAGCCTCTCCCCCGACAGCACCCAGCCTCTCCCCGGACACCGCCCAGCCTCTCCCTGACACAGCCCAGCCTCTCCCCCGACACCGCCCAGCCTCTCTCCCGACACCGCCCAGCCTCCCCCCCGACACCGCCCAGCCTCTCCCCCGACACCGCTCAGCCTCTCCCCCGACACCGCTCAGCCTCCCCCCGACACCGCCCAGCCTCTCCCCGGACACCGTCCAACTTCCTCCCCGACACCGCCCAGCCTCCCCCGACACGGCCCAGCCTCTCCCCGACACCGCCCAGCCTCTCCCCCGACACCGCACAGCCTCTCCCCGACATCGCCCAGCCTCTCCCCGGACACCGCCCAGCCTCTCCCCCGACACCGCCCAGCTTCTCCCCCGACACCGCCCAGCCTCTCCCCGACACCGTCCAGCCTCTCCCCGGACACCGGCCAGCCTCTCCCCGACACCGCCCAGCCTCTCCCCGGACACCGCCCAGCCTCTCCCCGACATCGCCCAGCCTCTCCCCGGACACCGCCCAGCCTCTCCCTGACACAGCCCAGCCTCTCCCCCGACACCGCCCAGCCTCTCTCCCGACACCGCCCAGCCTCCCCCCCGACACCGCCCAGCCTCTCCCCCGACACCGCTCAGCCTCCCCCCGACACCGCCCAGCCTCTCCCCGACACCGCCCAGCCTCTCCCCCGACACCGCACAGCCTCTCCCCGACATCGCCCAGCCTCTCCCCGGACACCGCCCAGCCTCTCCCCCGACACCGCCCAGCTTCTCCCCCGACACCGCCCAGCTTCTCCCCCGACACCGCCCAGCCTCTCCCCGACACCGTCCAGCCTCTCCCCGGACACCGGCCAGCCTCTCCCCGACACCGCCCAGCCTCTCCCCGGACACCGCCCAGCCTCTCCCCGACATCGCCCAGCCTCTCCCCGGACACCGCCCAGCCTCTCCCTGACACAGCCCAGCCTCTCCCCCGACACCGCCCAGCCTCGCTCCCGACACCGCCCAGCCTCCCCCCCGACACCGCCCAGCCTCTCCCCCGACACCGCTCAGCCTCCCCCCGACACCGCCCAGCCTCTCCCCGACACCGCCCAGCCTCTCCCCCGACACCGCACAGCCTCTCCCCGACATCGCCCAGCCTCTCCCCGGACACCGCCCAGCCTCTCCCCCGACACCGCCCAGCTTCTCCCCCGACACCGCCCAGCCTCTCCCCGACACCGCCCAGCCTCTCCCCGAACACCGGCCAGCCTCTCCCCGACACCGCCCAGCCTCTCCCCGGACACCGCCCAGCCTCTCCCCGACATCGCCCAGCCTCTCCCCGGACACCGCCCAGCCTCTCCCTGACACAGCCCAGCCTCTCCCCCGACACCGCCCAGCCTCTCTCCCGACACCGCCCAGCCTCCCCCCCGACACCGCCCAGCCTCTCCCCGACATCGCCCAGCCTCTCCCCGGACACCGCCCAGCCTCTCCCCGGACACCGCCCAGCCTCTCCCCCGACACCGCCCAGCCTCTCCCCCGACACCACCCAGCTTCCTCCCCGACACTGCCCAGCCTCTCCCCCGACAGCACCCAGCCTCTCCCCGGACACCGCCCAGCCTCTCCCTGACACAGCCCAGCCTCTCCCCCGACACCGCCCAGCCTCTCTCCCGACACCGCCCAGCCTCCCCCCCGACACCGCCCAGCCTCTCCCCCGACACCGCTCAGCCTCTCCCCCGACACCGCCCAGCCTCTCCCCCGACACCGCCCAGCCTCTCCCTCGACACAGCCCAGCCTCTCCCTCGACACCGCCCAGCCTCTCCCTCGACACCGCCCAGCCTCTCCCTCGACACAGCCCAGCCTCTCCCCTGACACCGCCCAGCCACTCCCCCGACACCGCCCAGCTTCCTCCCCGACACTGGCCAGCCTCTCCCCCGACAACGCCCAGCCTCCTCCCCGACACCGCCCAGCCTCTCCCCCGACACCGCCCAACTTCCTTGTGACACCGCCCAGCTTCCTCCCCGACACCGCCCAGCCTCTCCCCCGACACCGCCCAGCCTCTCCCCCGACACCGCCCAGCCTCTCTCCCGACACCGCCCAGCCTCGACACGACACCGCCCAGCCTCTCCCCCGACACCGCCCAGCCTCTCCCCCGACACTGCCCAGCCTCTCCCCAGACACCGTCCAACTTCCTCCCCGACACCGCCCAGCCTCTCCCCCGACACCGCTCAGCCTCTCCCCCGACACCGCCCAGCCTCTCCCCCGACACCACCCAGCTTCCTCCCCGACACTGCCCAGCCTCTCCCCCGACAGCACCCAGCCTCTCCCCGGACACCGCCCAGCCTCTCCCTGACACAGCCCAGCCTCTCCCCCGACACCGCCCAGCCTCTCTCCCGACACCGCCCAGCCTCCCCCCCGACACCGCCCAGCCTCTCCCCCGACACCGCTCAGCCTCTCCCCCGACACCGCCCAGCCTCTCCCCCGACACCGCCCAGCCTCTCCCTCGACACAGCCCAGCCTCTCCCTCGACACCGCCCAGCCTCTCCCTCGACACCGCCCAGCCTCTCCCTCGACACAGCCCAGCCTCTCCCCTGACACCGCCCAGCCACTCCCCCGACACCGCCCAGCTTCCTCCCCGACACTGGCCAGCCTCTCCCCCGACAACGCCCAGCCTCCTCCCCGACACCGCCCAGCCTCTCCCCCGACACCGCCCAACTTCCTCCTGACACCGCCCAGCTTCCTCCCCGACACCGCCCAGCCTCTCCCCCGACACCGCCCAGCCTCTCCCCCGACACCGCCCAGCCTCTCCCCCGACACCGCCCAGCCTCTCCCCCGACACCGCCCAGCCTCTCCCCCGACACCGCCCAGCCTCTCCCCCGACACCGCCCAGCCTCTCCCCCGACACCGCCCAGCCTCTCCCCCGACACCGCCCAGCCTCTCCCCCGACACCGCCCAGCCTCTCCCCCGAAACCGCCCAGCCTCTCCCCCGAAACCGCCCAGCTTCTCCCCCGACACCGCCCAGCCTCCTCCCGACACCGCCCAACCTCTCCCCCGACACCACCCAGCTTCCTCCCCGACACCGCCCAGCCTCTCCCCGACACCGCCCAGCCTGTCCGCCAACACCTCCCAGCCTCTCCCCGGACACCGCCCAGCTTCCTCCCCAACACCGCCCAGCCTCTTTCCCGACACCGCACAGCCTCTCCCACGACACCGCCCAGCCTCCTCCCGACACCGCCCAGCCTCTCCCCCGACACCGCCCAGGCTCTCCCCCGACACCGCTCAGCTTCCTGCCCGACACTGCCCAGCCTCTCCCCAGACACCGCCCAGTCTATCCCCCGACACCGCCCAAACTCTCCCTGTGACACCACCCAGCCTCTCCCTCTACACCACCCAGACTCTCCCCCTACACCGCCCAGACTCTCCCCCGACACCGCCCAGCCTCTCCCCCGACACCGCCCAGCCTCTCCCCCGACACCGCCCAGCCTCTCCCCCGACACCGCCCAGTCTCTCCCCCGACACCGCCCAGCCTCCACCCGACACCGCCCAGCTTCTCCCCCGACACCGCCCAGCCTCTCCCCCGACACCGCCCAGCCTCTCCCCCGACACCGCCCAGCATCTCCCCCGACACCGCCCAGCATCTCCCCCGACACCGACCAGCCTCTCCCCCGACACCGACCAGCCTCTCCCCCGACACCGCCCAGCCTCTCCCCCGACACCGCCCAGCCTCTCCCCCGACACCGCCCAGCCTCTCCACGGACACCGCCCAGCTTCCTCCCCGACATCGCCCAGCCTCTCCCCTGTCACCGGCCAGCCTCTCACCCGACACCGCCCAGCTTCTCCCCGGACACCGCTCAGCTTCCTGCCCGACACTGCCCAGCCTCTCCCCAGACACCGCCCAGTCTATCCCCCGACACCGCCCAAACTCTCCCTGTGACACCACCCAGCCTCTCCCCCTACACCACCCAGACTCTCCCCCTACACCGCCCAGCCTCCTCCCGACACCGCCCTGCCTCTCCCCCGACACGGCCCAGCCTGTCCCCCAACACCGCCCAGCCTCTCCCCCGACACCGCCCAGCCTCTCACCGACATCGCCCAGCTTCTCCCTGTGACACCACCCAGCCTCTCCCCGACACCGCCCAGACTCTCCCCCTACACCGCTCAGCCTCTCCCCCGACACCGCCCAGCCTCTCCCCCGACACCGCCCAGCCTCTCCCCCGACACCGCCCAGCCTCTCCCCGGACACCGCCCAGCCTCTCCCCGACACCGCCCAGCCTCTCCCCGACACCGCCCAGCCTCTCCCTGGACACCGCCCAGCCTCTGCCCGACATCGCCCAGCCTCTCCCCGGACACCGCCCAGCCTCTCCCCCGACATCGCCCAGCCTCTCCCCGGACACAGCCCAGCCTCTCCCCGACACCGCCCAGCCTCACCCCGGACACCGCCCAGCCTCTCCCCGACATCGCCCAGCCTCTCCCCGGACACCGCCCAGCCTCTCCCCCGACACCGCCCAGCTGCTCCCCCGACACCGCCCAGCCTCTCCCGGACACCGCCCAGCCTCTCCCCGACATCGCCCAGCCTCTCCCCGGACACCGCCCAGCCTCTCTCCCGACACCGCCCAGCCTCGACACGACACCGCCCAGCCTCTCCCCCGACACCGCCCAGCCTCTCCCCCGACACTGCCCAGCCTCTCTCCCGACACCGCCCAGCCTCTCTCCCGACACTGCCCAGCCTCTCCCCCGACACTGCCCAGCCTCTCCCCGGACACCGTCCAACTTCCTCCCCGACACCGCCCAGCCTCTCCCCCGACACCGCCCAGCCTCTCTCCCGAAACCGCCCAGCCTCGACACGACACCGCCCAGCCTCTCCCCCGACACCGCCCAGCCTCTCCCCCGACACCGCCCAGCCTCTCCCCGGACACCGTCCAACTTCCTCCCCGACACCGCCCAGCCTCTCCCCCGACACCGCCCAGCCTCTCCCCCGACACCGCCCAGCCTCCCCCCGACACGGCCCAGCCTCTCCCCGACACCGCCCAGCCTCTCTCCCGAAACCGCCCAGCCTCGACACGACACCGCCCAGCCTCTCCCCCGACACCGCCCAGCCTCCCCCCGACACCGTCCAGCCTCTCCCCCGACACCGTCCAGCCTCTCCCCCGACACCGTCCAGCCTCTCCCCGACACCGCCCAGCCTCTCCCCGGACACCGCCCAGCCTCTCCCCGACATCGCCCAGCCTCTCCCCGGACACCGCCCAGCCTCTCCCCCGACACCGCCCAGCCTCTCTCCCGACACCGCCCAGCCTCTCCCCCGACACCGCCCAGCCTCTCTCCCGACACCGCCCAGATTCCTGCACGACACCGCCCAGCCTCTCCCCCGACACCGCCCAGCCTCTCCCCGACACCGTCCAGCCTCTCCCCGACAACGCCCAGCCTCTCCCCCGACACCGCCCAGCCTCTCCCCGACACCGTCCAGCCTCTCCCCGACAACGCCCAGCCTCTCCCCCGACACCGCCCAGCCTCTCCCCCGACATCGCCCAGCCTCTCCCCGGACACCGCCCAGCCTCTCCCCGACACCGCCCAGCCTCTCCCCGACACCGCCCAGCCTCTCCCCCGACACCGCCCAGCTTCTCCCCCGACACCGCCCAGCCTCCCCCCCGACACCGCCCAGCCTCTCCCCGGACACCGCCCAGCCTCTCCCGGACACCGCCCAGCTGCTCCCCCGACACCGCCCAGCCTCTCCCGGACACCGCCCAGCCTCTCCCCCGACACCGCCCAGCCTCTCCCGGACACCGCCCAGCCTCTCCCTCGACACCGCCCAGCTGCTCCCCCGACACCGCCCAGCCTCTCCCGGACACCGCCCAGCCTCTCCCCCGACACTGCCCAGCCTCTCCCCGGACACCGCCCAGCCTCTCCCCGACATCGCCCAGCCTCTCCCCGGACACCGCCCAGCCTCTCTCCCGACACCGCCCAGCCTCGACACGACACCGCCCAGCCTCTCCCCCGACACCGCCCAGCCTCTCCCCCGACACTGCCCAGCCTCTCCCCGGACACCGTCCAACTTCGTCCCCGACACCGCCCAGCCTCTCCCCCGACACCGCCCAGCCTCTCTCCCGAAACCGCCCAGCCTCGACACGACACCGCCCAGCCTCTCCCCCGACACCGCCCAGCCTCTCCCCCGACACCGCCCAGCCTCTCCCCGGACACCGTCCAACTTCCTCCCCGACACCGCCCAGCCTCCCCCGACACGGCCCAGCCTCTCCCCGACACCGCCCAGCCTCTCCCCCGACACCGCACAGCCTCTCCCCGACATCGCCCAGCCTCTCCCCGGACACCGCCCAGCCTCTCCCCCGACACCGCCCAGCTTCTCCCCCGACACCGCCCAGCCTCTCCCCGACACCGTCCAGCCTCTCCCCGGACACCGGCCAGCCTCTCCCCGACACCGCCCAGCCTCTCCCCGGACACCGCCCAGCCTCTCCCCGACATCGCCCAGCCTCTCCCCGGACACCGCCCAGCCTCTCCCTGACACAGCCCAGCCTCTCCCCCGACACCGCCCAGCCTCTCTCCCGACACCGCCCAGCCTCCCCCCCGACACCGCCCAGCCTCTCCCCCGACACCGCTCAGCCTCCCCCCGACACCGCCCAGCCTCTCCCCGACACCGCCCAGCCTCTCCCCCGACACCGCACAGCCTCTCCCCGACATCGCCCAGCCTCTCCCCGGACACCGCCCAGCCTCTCCCCCGACACCGCCCAGCTTCTCCCCCGACACCGCCCAGCTTCTCCCCCGACACCGCCCAGCCTCTCCCCGACACCGTCCAGCCTCTCCCCGGACACCGGCCAGCCTCTCCCCGACACCGCCCAGCCTCTCCCCGGACACCGCCCAGCCTCTCCCCGACATCGCCCAGCCTCTCCCCGGACACCGCCCAGCCTCCCCCCGACACGGCCCAGCCTCTCCCCGACACCGCCCAGCCTCTCTCCCGAAACCGCCCAGCCTCGACACGACACCGCCCAGCCTCTCCCCCGACACCGCCCAGCCTCCCCCCGACACCGTCCAGCCTCTCCCCCGACACCGTCCAGCCTCTCCCCCGACACCGTCCAGCCTCTCCCCGACACCGCCCAGCCTCTCCCCGGACACCGCCCAGCCTCTCCCCGACATCGCCCAGCCTCTCCCCGGACACCGCCCAGCCTCTCCCCCGACACCGCCCAGCCTCTCTCCCGACACCGCCCAGCCTCTCCCCCGACACCGCCCAGCCTCTCTCCCGACACCGCCCAGATTCCTGCACGACACCGCCCAGCCTCTCCCCCGACACCGCCCAGCCTCTCCCCGACACCGTCCAGCCTCTCCCCGACAACGCCCAGCCTCTCCCCCGACACCGCCCAGCCTCTCCCCGACACCGTCCAGCCTCTCCCCGACAACGCCCAGCCTCTCCCCCGACACCGCCCAGCCTCTCCCCCGACATCGCCCAGCCTCTCCCCGGACACCGCCCAGCCTCTCCCCGACACCGCCCAGCCTCTCCCCGACACCGCCCAGCCTCTCCCCCGACACCGCCCAGCTTCTCCCCCGACACCGCCCAGCCTCCCCCCCGACACCGCCCAGCCTCTCCCCGGACACCGCCCAGCCTCTCCCGGACACCGCCCAGCTGCTCCCCCGACACCGCCCAGCCTCTCCCGGACACCGCCCAGCCTCTCCCCCGACACCGCCCAGCCTCTCCCGGACACCGCCCAGCCTCTCCCTCGACACCGCCCAGCTGCTCCCCCGACACCGCCCAGCCTCTCCCGGACACCGCCCAGCCTCTCCCCCGACACTGCCCAGCCTCTCCCCGGACACCGCCCAGCCTCTCCCCGACATCGCCCAGCCTCTCCCCGGACACCGCCCAGCCTCTCTCCCGACACCGCCCAGCCTCGACACGACACCGCCCAGCCTCTCCCCCGACACCGCCCAGCCTCTCCCCCGACACTGCCCAGCCTCTCCCCGGACACCGTCCAACTTCGTCCCCGACACCGCCCAGCCTCTCCCCCGACACCGCCCAGCCTCTCTCCCGAAACCGCCCAGCCTCGACACGACACCGCCCAGCCTCTCCCCCGACACCGCCCAGCCTCTCCCCCGACACCGCCCAGCCTCTCCCCGGACACCGTCCAACTTCCTCCCCGACACCGCCCAGCCTCCCCCGACACGGCCCAGCCTCTCCCCGACACCGCCCAGCCTCTCCCCCGACACCGCACAGCCTCTCCCCGACATCGCCCAGCCTCTCCCCGGACACCGCCCAGCCTCTCCCCCGACACCGCCCAGCTTCTCCCCCGACACCGCCCAGCCTCTCCCCGACACCGTCCAGCCTCTCCCCGGACACCGGCCAGCCTCTCCCCGACACCGCCCAGCCTCTCCCCGGACACCGCCCAGCCTCTCCCCGACATCGCCCAGCCTCTCCCCGGACACCGCCCAGCCTCTCCCTGACACAGCCCAGCCTCTCCCCCGACACCGCCCAGCCTCTCTCCCGACACCGCCCAGCCTCCCCCCCGACACCGCCCAGCCTCTCCCCCGACACCGCTCAGCCTCCCCCCGACACCGCCCAGCCTCTCCCCGACACCGCCCAGCCTCTCCCCCGACACCGCACAGCCTCTCCCCGACATCGCCCAGCCTCTCCCCGGACACCGCCCAGCCTCTCCCCCGACACCGCCCAGCTTCTCCCCCGACACCGCCCAGCTTCTCCCCCGACACCGCCCAGCCTCTCCCCGACACCGTCCAGCCTCTCCCCGGACACCGGCCAGCCTCTCCCCGACACCGCCCAGCCTCTCCCCGGACACCGCCCAGCCTCTCCCCGACATCGCCCAGCCTCTCCCCGGACACCGCCCAGCCTCTCCCTGACACAGCCCAGCCTCTCCCCCGACACCGCCCAGCCTCGCTCCCGACACCGCCCAGCCTCCCCCCCGACACCGCCCAGCCTCTCCCCCGACACCGCTCAGCCTCCCCCCGACACCGCCCAGCCTCTCCCCGACACCGCCCAGCCTCTCCCCCGACACCGCACAGCCTCTCCCCGACATCGCCCAGCCTCTCCCCGGACACCGCCCAGCCTCTCCCCCGACACCGCCCAGCTTCTCCCCCGACACCGCCCAGCCTCTCCCCGACACCGCCCAGCCTCTCCCCGAACACCGGCCAGCCTCTCCCCGACACCGCCCAGCCTCTCCCCGGACACCGCCCAGCCTCTCCCCGACATCGCCCAGCCTCTCCCCGGACACCGCCCAGCCTCTCCCTGACACAGCCCAGCCTCTCCCCCGACACCGCCCAGCCTCTCTCCCGACACCGCCCAGCCTCCCCCCCGACACCGCCCAGCCTCTCCCCGACATCGCCCAGCCTCTCCCCGGACACCGCCCAGCCTCTCCCCGGACACCGCCCAGCCTCTCCCCCGACACCGCCCAGCCTCTCCCCCGACACCACCCAGCTTCCTCCCCGACACTGCCCAGCCTCTCCCCCGACAGCACCCAGCCTCTCCCCGGACACCGCCCAGCCTCTCCCTGACACAGCCCAGCCTCTCCCCCGACACCGCCCAGCCTCTCTCCCGACACCGCCCAGCCTCCCCCCCGACACCGCCCAGCCTCTCCCCCGACACCGCTCAGCCTCTCCCCCGACACCGCCCAGCCTCTCCCCCGACACCGCCCAGCCTCTCCCTCGACACAGCCCAGCCTCTCCCTCGACACCGCCCAGCCTCTCCCTCGACACCGCCCAGCCTCTCCCTCGACACAGCCCAGCCTCTCCCCTGACACCGCCCAGCCACTCCCCCGACACCGCCCAGCTTCCTCCCCGACACTGGCCAGCCTCTCCCCCGACAACGCCCAGCCTCCTCCCCGACACCGCCCAGCCTCTCCCCCGACACCGCCCAACTTCCTTGTGACACCGCCCAGCTTCCTCCCCGACACCGCCCAGCCTCTCCCCCGACACCGCCCAGCCTCTCCCCCGACACCGCCCAGCCTCTCTCCCGACACCGCCCAGCCTCGACACGACACCGCCCAGCCTCTCCCCCGACACCGCCCAGCCTCTCCCCCGACACTGCCCAGCCTCTCCCCGGACACCGTCCAACTTCCTCCCCGACACCGCCCAGCCTCTCCCCCGACACCGCTCAGCCTCTCCCCCGACACCGCCCAGCCTCTCCCCCGACACCACCCAGCTTCCTCCCCGACACTGCCCAGCCTCTCCCCCGACAGCACCCAGCCTCTCCCCGGACACCGCCCAGCCTCTCCCTGACACAGCCCAGCCTCTCCCCCGACACCGCCCAGCCTCTCTCCCGACACCGCCCAGCCTCCCCCCCGACACCGCCCAGCCTCTCCCCCGACACCGCTCAGCCTCTCCCCCGACACCGCCCAGCCTCTCCCCCGACACCGCCCAGCCTCTCCCTCGACACAGCCCAGCCTCTCCCTCGACACCGCCCAGCCTCTCCCTCGACACCGCCCAGCCTCTCCCTCGACACAGCCCAGCCTCTCCCCTGACACCGCCCAGCCACTCCCCCGACACCGCCCAGCTTCCTCCCCGACACTGGCCAGCCTCTCCCCCGACAACGCCCAGCCTCCTCCCCGACACCGCCCAGCCTCTCCCCCGACACCGCCCAACTTCCTCCTGACACCGCCCAGCTTCCTCCCCGACACCGCCCAGCCTCTCCCCCGACACCGCCCAGCCTCTCCCCCGACACCGCCCAGCCTCTCCCCCGACACCGCCCAGCCTCTCCCCCGACACCGCCCAGCCTCTCCCCCGACACCGCCCAGCCTCTCCCCCGACACCGCCCAGCCTCTCCCCCGACACCGCCCAGCCTCTCCCCCGACACCGCCCAGCCTCTCCCCCGACACCGCCCAGCCTCTCCCCCGAAACCGCCCAGCCTCTCCCCCGAAACCGCCCAGCTTCTCCCCCGACACCGCCCAGCCTCCTCCCGACACCGCCCAACCTCTCCCCCGACACCACCCAGCTTCCTCCCCGACACCGCCCAGCCTCTCCCCGACACCGCCCAGCCTGTCCGCCAACACCTCCCAGCCTCTCCCCGGACACCGCCCAGCTTCCTCCCCAACACCGCCCAGCCTCTTTCCCGACACCGCACAGCCTCTCCCACGACACCGCCCAGCCTCCTCCCGACACCGCCCAGCCTCTCCCCCGACACCGCCCAGGCTCTCCCCCGACACCGCTCAGCTTCCTGCCCGACACTGCCCAGCCTCTCCCCAGACACCGCCCAGTCTATCCCCCGACACCGCCCAAACTCTCCCTGTGACACCACCCAGCCTCTCCCTCTACACCACCCAGACTCTCCCCCTACACCGCCCAGACTCTCCCCCGACACCGCCCAGCCTCTCCCCCGACACCGCCCAGCCTCTCCCCCGACACCGCCCAGCCTCTCCCCCGACACCGCCCAGCCTCTCCCCCGACACCGCCCAGTCTCTCCCCCGACACCGCCCAGCCTCCACCCGACACCGCCCAGCTTCTCCCCCGACACCGCCCAGCCTCTCCCCCGACACCGCCCAGCCTCTCCCCCGACACCGCCCAGCCTCTCCCCCGACACCGCCCAGCATCTCCCCCGACACCGACCAGCCTCTCCCCCGACACCGACCAGCCTCTCCCCCGACACCGCCCAGCCTCTCCCCCGACACCGCCCAGCCTCTCCCCCGACACCGCCCAGCCTCTCCACGGACACCGCCCAGCTTCCTCCCCGACATCGCCCAGCCTCTCCCCTGTCACCGGCCAGCCTCTCACCCGACACCGCCCAGCTTCTCCCCGGACACCGCTCAGCTTCCTGCCCGACACTGCCCAGCCTCTCCCCAGACACCGCCCAGTCTATCCCCCGACACCGCCCAAACTCTCCCTGTGACACCACCCAGCCTCTCCCCCTACACCACCCAGACTCTCCCCCTACACCGCCCAGCCTCCTCCCGACACCGCCCTGCCTCTCCCCCGACACGGCCCAGCCTGTCCCCCAACACCGCCCAGCCTCTCCCCCGACACCGCCCAGCCTCTCACCGACATCGCCCAGCTTCTCCCTGTGACACCACCCAGCCTCTCCCCGACACCGCCCAGACTCTCCCCCTACACCGCCCAGACTCTCCCCCGACACCGCCCAGCCTCTCCCCCGACACCGCCCAGCCTCTCCCCCGACACCGCCCAGCCTCTCCCCCGACACCGCCCAGCCTCCACCCGACACCGCCCAGCTTCTCCCCCGACACCGCCCAGCCTCTCCCCCACACCGCCCAGCCTCTCCCCCGACACCGCCCAGCATCTCCCCCGACACCGCCCAGCATCTCCCCCGACACCGCCCAGCATCTCCCTCGACACCGACCAGCCTCTCCCCCGACACCGACCAGCCTCTCCCCCGACACCGCCCAGCCTCTCCCCCGACACCGCCCAGCCTCCTCCCGACACCGCCCAGCCTCTCCCCCGACACCGCCCAGCCTCTCCCCCGACACCACCCAGCCTCTCCCCAGGCACGGTCCAGCCTCTCCCCCGACACCGCCCAGCCTCTCCCTCGACACAGCCCAGCCTCTCCCTCGACACGCCCAGCCTCTCCCTCGACACCGCCCAGCCTCTCCCTCGACACAGCCCAGCCTCTCCCCTGACACCGCCCAGCCACTCCCCCGACACCGCCCAGCTTCCTCCCCGACACTGGCCAGCCTCTCCCCCGACACCGCCCAGCCTCCTCCCCGACACCGCCCAGCCTCTCCCCCGACACCGCCCAGGCTCTCCCCCGACACCGCCCAGCCTCTCCCCCGACACCGCCCAGCCTCTCCCCCGAAACCGCCCAGCCTCTCCCCCGAAACCGCCCAGCTTCTCCCCCGACACCGCCCAGCCTCTCCCCGACACCGCCCAGCCTGTCCGCCAACACCTCCCAGCCTCTCCCCGGACACCGCCCAGCTTCCTCCCCAACACCGCCCAGCCTCTTTCCCGACACCGCACAGCCTCTCCCACGACACCGCCCAGCCTCCTCCCGACACCGCCCTGCCTCTCCCCCGACACGGCCCAGCCTGTCCCCCAACACCGCCCAGCCTCTCCCCCGACACCGCCCAGCCTCTCACCGACATCGCCCAGCTTCTCCCTGTGACACCACCCAGCCTCTCCCCGACACCGCCCAGACTCTCCCCCGACACCGCCCAGCCTCTCCCCCGACACCGCCCAGTCTCTCCCCCGACACCGCCCAGCCTCCACCCGACACCGCCCAGCTTCTCCCCCGACACCGCCCAGCCTCTCCCCCACACCGCCCAGCCTCTCCCCCGACACCGCCCAGCATCTCCCCCGACACCGCCCAGCATCTCCCCCGACACCGACCAGCCTCTCCCCCGACACCGACCAGCCTCTCCCCCGACACCGCCCAGCCTCTCCCCCGACACCGCCCAGCCTCCTCCCGACACCACCCAGCCTCTCCCCCGACACCGCCCAGCCTCTCCCCCGACACCACCCAGCCTCTTCCCCAGGCACGGTCCAGCCTCTCCCCCGACACCGCCCAGCCTCTCCCTCGACACAGCCCAGCCTCTCCCTCGACACCGCCCAGCCTCTCCCTCGACACCGCCCAGCCTCTCCCTCGACACAGCCCAGCCTCTCCCCTGACACCGCCCAGCCACTCCCCCGACACCGCCCAGCTTCCTCCCCGACACTGGCCAGCCTCTCCCCCGACAACGCCCAGCCTCCTCCCCGACACCGCCCAGCCTCTCCCCCGACACCGCCCAACTTCCTCCTGACACCGCCCAGCTTCCTCCCCGACACCGCCCATCCTCTCCCCCGACACCGCCCAGCCTCTCCCCCGACACCGCCCAGCCTCTCCCCCGACACCGCCCAGCCTCTCCCCCGACACCGCCCAGCCTCTCCCCCGACACCGCCCAGCCTCTCCCCCGACACCGCCCAGCCTCTCCCCCGACACCGCCCAGCCTCTCCCCCGACACCGCCCAGCCTCTCCCCCGACACCGCCCAGCCTCTCCCCCGACACCGCCCAGCCTCTCCCCCGAAACCGCCCAGCCTCTCCCCCGAAACCGCCCAGCTTCTCCCCCGACACCGCCCAGCCTCCTCCAGACACCGCCCAACCTCTCCCCCGACACCACCCAGCTTCCTCCCCGACACCGCCCAGCCTCTCCCCGACACCGCCCAGCCTGTCCGCCAACACCTCCCAGCCTCTCCCCGGACACCGCCCAGCTTCCTCCCCAACACCGCCCAGCCTCTTTCCCGACACCGCACAGCCTCTCCCACGACACCGCCCAGCCTCCTCCCGACACCGCCCAGCCTCTCCCCCGACACCGCCCAGGCTCTCCCCCGACACCGCTCAGCTTCCTGCCCGACACTGCCCAGCCTCTCCCCAGACACCGCCCAGTCTATCCCCCGACACCGCCCAAACTCTCCCTGTGACACCACCCAGCCTCTCCCTCTACACCGCCCAGCCACTCCCCCGACACCGCCCAGCTTCCTCCCCGACACTGGCCAGCCTCTCCCCCGACAACGCCCAGCCTCCTCCCCGACACCGCCCAGCCTCTCCCCCGACACCGCCCAACTTCCTCCTGACACCGCCCAGCTTCCTCCCCGACACCGCCCAGCCTCTCCCCCGACACCGCCCAGCCTCTCCCCCGACACCGCCCAGCCTCTCCCCCGACACCGCCCAGCCTCTCCCCCGACACCGCCCAGCCTCTCCCCCGACACCGCCCAGCCTCTCCCCCGACACCGCCCAGCCTCTCCCCCGACACCGCCCAGCCTCTCCCCCGACACCGCCCAGCCTCTCCCCCGACACCGCCCAGCCTCTCCCCCGAAACCGCCCAGCCTCTCCCCCGAAACCGCCCAGCTTCTCCCCCGACACCGCCCAGCCTCCTCCAGACACCGCCCAACCTCTCCCCCGACACCACCCAGCTTCCTCCCCGACACCGCCCAGCCTCTCCCCGACACCGCCCAGCCTGTCCGCCAACACCTCCCAGCCTCTCCCCGGACACCGCCCAGCTTCCTCCCCAACACCGCCCAGCCTCTTTCCCGACACCGCACAGCCTCTCCCACGACACCGCCCAGCCTCCTCCCGACACCGCCCAACCTCTCCCCCGACACCGCCCAGGCTCTCCCCCGACACCGCTCAGCTTCCTGCCCGACACTGCCCAGCCTCTCCCCAGACACCGCCCAGTCTATCCCCCGACACCGCCCAAACTCTCCCTGTGACACCACCCAGCCTCTCCCTCTACACCGCCCAGACTCTCCCCCGACACCGCCCAGCCTCTCCCCCGACACCGCCCAGCCTCTCCCCCGACACCGCCCAGCCTCTCCCCCGACACCGCCCAGCCTCTCCCCCGACACCGCCCAGCCTCTCCCCCGACACCGCCCAGCCTCTCCCCCGACACCGCCCAGCCTCTCCCCCGACACCGCCCAGCCTCTCCCCCGACACCGCCCAGCCTCTCCCCCGAAACCGCCCAGCCTCTCCCCCGAAACCGCCCAGCTTCTCCCCCGACACCGCCCAGCCTCCTCCAGACACCGCCCAACCTCTCCCCCGACACCACCCAGCTTCCTCCCCGACACCGCCCAGCCTCTCCCCGACACCGCCCAGCCTGTCCGCCAACACCTCCCAGCCTCTCCCCGGACACCGCCCAGCTTCCTCCCCAACACCGCCCAGCCTCTTTCCCGACACCGCACAGCCTCTCCCACGACACCGCCCAGCCTCCTCCCGACACCGCCCAGCCTCTCCCCCGACACCGCCCAGGCTCTCCCCCGACACCGCTCAGCTTCCTGCCCGACACTGCCCAGCCTCTCTCCAGACACCGCCCAGTCTATCCCCCGACACCGCCCAAACTCTCCCTGTGACACCACCCAGCCTCTCCCTCTACACCGCCCAGACTCTCCCCCGACACCGCCCAGCCTCTCCCCCGACACCGCCCAGCCTCTCCCCCGACACCGCCCAGCCTCTCCCCCGACACCGCCCAGCCTCTCCCCCGACACCGCCCAGCCTCTCCCCCGACACCGCCCAGTCTCTCCCCCGACACCGCCCAGCCTCCACCCGACACCGCCCAGCTTCTCCCCCGACACCGCCCAGCCTCTCCCCCGACACCGCCCAGCCTCTCCCCCGACACCGCCCAGCATCTCCCCCGACACCGCCCAGCATCTCCCCCGACACCGACCAGCCTCTCCCCCGACACCGCCCAGCCTCTCCCCCGACACCGCCCAGTCTCTCCCCCGACACCGCCCAGCCTCCACCCGACACCGCCCAGCCTCTCCACGGACACCGCCCAGCTTCCTCCCCGACATCGCCCAGCCTCTCCCCTGTCACCGGCCAGCCTCTCACCCGACACCGCCCAGCTTCTCCCCGGACACCGCTCAGCTTCCTGCCCGACACTGCCCAGCCTCTCCCCAGACACCGCCCAGTCTATCCCCCGACACCGCCCAAACTCTCCCTGTGACACCACCCAGCCTCTCCCCCTACACCACCCAGACTCTCCCCCTACACCGCCCAGACTCTCCCCCGACACCGCCCAGCCTCTCCCCCGACACCGCCCAGCCTCTCCCCCGACACCGCCCAGCCTCTCCCCCGACACCGCCCAGCCTCTCCCCCGACACCGCCCAGCCTCTCCCCCGACACCGCCCAGTCTCTCCCCCGACACCGCCCAGCCTCCACCCGACACCGCCCAGCTTCTCCCCCGACACCGCCCAGCCTCTCCCCCGACACCGCCCAGCCTCTCCCCCGACACCGCCCAGCATCTCCCCCGACACCGCCCAGCATCTCCCCCGACACCGACCAGCCTCTCCCCCGACACCGACCAGCCTCTCCCCCGACACCGACCAGCCTCTCCCCCGACACCGCCCAGCCTCTCCCCCGACACCGCCCAGCCTCCTCCCGACACCGCCCAGCCTCTCCCCCGACACCGCCCAGCCTCTCCCCCGACACCGCCCAGCCTCTCCCCCGACACCACCCAGCCTCTCCCTAGGCACGGTCCAGCCTCTCCCCCGACACCGCCCAGCCTCTCCCCGGACACCGCTCAGCTTCCTCCCCGACACTGCCCAGCCTCTCCCCAGACACCGCCCAGTCTATCCCCCGACACCGCCCAAACTCTCCCTGTGACACCACCCAGCCTCTCCCCCTACACCACCCAGACTCTACCCCTACACCGCCCAGACTCTCCCCGACACCGCCCAGCCTCTCCCCCGACACCGCCCAGCCTCTCCGCCGACACCGCCCAGCCTCTCCCCCGACACCGCCCAGTCTCTCCCCCGACACCGCCCAGCCTTCACCCGACACCGCCCAGCTTCTCCCCCGACACCGCCCAGCCTCTCCCCCACACCGCCCAGCCTCTCCCCCGACACCGCCCAGCATCTCCCCCGACACCGCCCAGCATCTCCCCCGACACCGACCAGCCTCTCCCCCGACACCGACCAGCCTCTCCCCCGACACCGCCCAGCCTCTCCCCCGACACCGCCCAGCCTCCTCCCGACACCACCCAGCCTCTCCCCCGACACCGCCCAGCCTCTCCCCCGACACCACCCAGCCTCTCCCCAGGCACGGTCCAGCCTCTCCCCCGACACCGCCCAGCCTCTCCCTCGACACAGCCCAGCCTCTCCCTCGACACCGCCCAGCCTCTCCCCAGGCACGGCCCAGCCTGTCCCCCAACACCGCCCAGCCTCTCACCCGACATCGCCAAGCTCCTCCCTGGACACCGCCCAGCCTCGACACGACACCGCCCTGCCTCTCCCCCGACACAGCCCAGCCTCTCCCCCGACACCGACCAGCCTCTCCCCCGACACCGCCCAGCCTCTCCCCCGACACCGCCCAGCCTCCTCACGACACAGCCCAGCCTCTCCCCCGACACCACCCAGCCTCTCCCCCGACACCGCCCAGCCTCTCCCCCGACACCGCCCAGCCTCTCCCCCGACACCGCCCAGCCTCTCCCCCGAAACCGCCCAGCCTCTCCCCCGAAACCGCCCAGCTTCTCCCCCGACACCGCCCAGCCTCCTCCCGACACCGCCCAACCTCTCCCCCGACACCACCCAGCTTCCTCCCCGACACCGCCCAGCCTCTCCCCCGACACCGCCCATCCTCTCCCCGACACGGCCTAGCCTCTCCCCCGACACCGCCCAGCCTCCTCACGACACAGCCCAGCCTCTCCCCCGACACCGCCCAGTCTCTCCCCCGACACCGCCCAGCCTCCACCCGACACCGCCCAGCTTCTCCCCCGACACCGCCCAGCCTCTCCCCCACACCGCCCAGCCTCTCCCCCGACACCGCCCAGCATCTCCCCCGACACCGCCCAGCATCTCCCCCGACACCGCCCAGCATCTCCCCCGACACCGACCAGCCTCTCCCCCGACACCGACCAGCCTCTCCCCCGACACCGCCCAGCCTCTCCCCCGACACCGCCCAGCCTCCTCCCGACACCACCCAGCCTCTCCCCCGACACCGCCCAGCCTCTCCCCCGACACCACCCAGCCTCTCCCCAGGCACGGTCCAGCCTCTCCCCCGACACCGCCCAGCCTCTCCCTCGACACAGCCCAGCCTCTCCCTCGACACCGCCCAGCCTCTCCCTCGACACCGCCCAGCCTCTCCCTCGACACAGCCCAGCCTCTCCCCCGACACCGCCCAGCATCTCCCCCGACACCGACCAGCCTCTCCCCCGACACCGACCAGCCTCTCCCCCGACACCGCCCAGCCTCTCCCCCGACACCGCCCAGCCTCCTCACGACACAGCCCAGCCTCTCCCCCGACACCACCCAGCCTCTCCCCCGACACCGCTCAGCCTCTCCTCCGACACCACCCAGCCTCTCACCCGACACCGCCCAGCCCCTCCTCCGACACCGCACAGCCTCTCCCACGACACCGACCAGCCTCTCCCCCGACACCGCCCAGCCTCTCCCCCGACACCGCCCAGCCTCTCCCCCGACACCGCCCAGCCTCTCCCCCGACACCGCCCAGCCTCTCCCCCGAAACCGCCCAGCCTCTCCCTCGACACCGCCCAGCCTCTCCCCAGGCACGGCCCAGCCTGTCCCCCGACACCGCCCAGCCTCTCCCCCGACACCGCCCAGCCTCTCCCCCGACACCGCCCAGCCTCTCCCCCGACACCGCCCAGTCTCTCCCCCGACACCGCCCAGCCTCCACCCGACACCGCCCAGCTTCTCCCCCGACACCGCCCAGCCTCTCCCCCGACACCGCCCAGCCTCTCCCCCGACACCGCCCAGCATCTCCCCCGACACCGCCCAGCATCTCCCCCGACACCGACCAGCCTCTCCCCCGACACCGACCAGCCTCTCCCCCGACACCGACCAGCCTCTCCCCCGACACCGCCCAGCCTCTCCCCCGACACCGCCCAGCCTCCTCCCGACACCGCCCAGCCTCTCCCCCGACACCGCCCAGCCTCTCCCCCGACACCGCCCAGCCTCTCCCCCGACACCACCCAGCCTCTCCCTAGGCACGGTCCAGCCTCTCCCCCGACACCGCCCAGCCTCTCCCCGGACACCGCTCAGCTTCCTCCCCGACACTGCCCAGCCTCTCCCCAGACACCGCCCAGTCTATCCCCCGACACCGCCCAAACTCTCCCTGTGACACCACCCAGCCTCTCCCCCTACACCACCCAGACTCTACCCCTACACCGCCCAGACTCTCCCCGACACCGCCCAGCCTCTCCCCCGACACCGCCCAGTCTCTCCCCCGACACCGCCCAGCCTTCACCCGACACCGCCCAGCTTCTCCCCCGACACCGCCCAGCCTCTCCCCCACACCGCCCAGCCTCTCCCCCGACACCGCCCAGCATCTCCCCCGACACCGCCCAGTCTCTCCCCCGACACCGCCCAGCCTCCACCCGACACCGCCCAGCTTCTCCCCCGACACCGCCCAGCCTCTCCCCCACACCGCCCAGCCTCTCCCCCGACACCGCCCAGCATCTCCCCCGACACCGCCCAGCATCTCCCCCGACACCGCCCAGCATCTCCCCCGACACCGACCAGCCTCTCCCCCGACACCGACCAGCCTCTCCCTCGAAACCGCCCAGCCTCTCCCTCGACACCGCCCAGCCTCTCCCTCGACACAGCCCAGCCTCTCCCCCGACACCGCCCAGCATCTCCCCCGACACCGACCAGCCTCTCCCCCGACACCGACCAGCCTCTCCCCCGACACCGCCCAGCCTCTCCCCCGACACCGCCCAGCCTCCTCACGACACAGCCCAGCCTCTCCCCCGACACCACCCAGCCTCTCACCCGACACCGCCCAGCCCCTCCTCCGACACCGCACAGCCTCTCCCACGACACCGACCAGCCTCTCCCCCGACACCGCCCAGCCTCTCCCCCGACACCGCCCAGCCTCTCCCCCGACACCGCCCAGCCTCTCCCCCGACACCGCCCAGCCTCTCCCCCGAAACCGCCCAGCCTCTCCCCCGAAACCGCCCAGCTTCTCCCCCGACACCGCCCAGCCTCCTCCCGACACCGCCCAACCTCTCCCCCGACACCACCCAGCTTCCTCCCCGACACCGCCCAGCCTCTCCCCGACACCGCCCAGCCTGTCCGCCAACACCTCCCAGCCTCTCCCCCGACATCGCCAAGCTCCTCCCTGGACACCGCCCAGCCTCGACACGACACCGCCCTGCCTCTCCCCCGACACAGCCCAGCCTCTCCCCCGACACCGCCCAGCCTCTCCCCCGAAACCGCCCAGCCTCTCCCCCGACACCGCCCAGCCTCTCCCTCGACACAGCCCAGCCTCTCCCCTGACACCGCCCAGCCACTCCCCCGACACCGCCCAGCTTCCTCCCCGACACTGGCCAGCCTCTCCCCCGACAACGCCCAGCCTCCTCCCCGACACCGCCCAGCCTCTCCCCCGACACCGCCCAACTTCCTCCTGACACCGCCCAGCTTCCTCCCCGACACCGCCCATCCTCTCCCCCGACACCGCCCAGCCTCTCCCCCGACACCGCCCAGCCTCTCCCCCGACACCGCCCAGCCTCTCCCCCGACACCGCCCAGCCTCTCCCCCGACACCGCCCAGCCTCTCCCCCGACACCGCCCAGCCTCTCCCCCGACACCGCCCAGCCTCTCCCCCGACACCGCCCAGCCTCTCCCCCGACACCGCCCAGCCTCTCCCCCGAAACCGCCCAGCCTCTCCCCCGAAACCGCCCAGCTTCTCCCCCGACACCGCCCAGCCTCCTCCAGACACCGCCCAACCTCTCCCCCGACACCACCCAGCTTCCTCCCCGACACCGCCCAGCCTCTCCCCGACACCGCCCAGCCTGTCCGCCAACACCTCCCAGCCTCTCCCCGGACACCGCCCAGCTTCCTCCCCAACACCGCCCAGCCTCTTTCCCGACACCGCACAGCCTCTCCCACGACACCGCCCAGCCTCCTCCCGACACCGCCCAGCCTCTCCCCCGACACCGCCCAGGCTCTCCCCCGACACCGCTCAGCTTCCTGCCCGACACTGCCCAGCCTCTCCCCAGACACCGCCCAGTCTATCCCCCGACACCGCCCAAACTCTCCCTGTGACACCACCCAGCCTCTCCCTCTACACCGCCCAGACTCTCCCCCGACACCGCCCAGCCTCTCCCCCGACACCGCCCAGCCTCTCCCCCGACACAGCCCAGCCTCTCCCCTGACACCGCCCAGCCACTCCCCCGACACCGCCCAGCTTCCTCCCCGACACTGGCCAGCCTCTCCCCCGACAACGCCCAGCCTCCTCCCCGACACCGCCCAGCCTCTCCCCCGACACCGCCCAACTTCCTCCTGACACCGCCCAGCTTCCTCCCCGACACCGCCCAGCCTCTCCCCCGACACCGCCCAGCCTCTCCCCCGACACCGCCCAGCCTCTCCCCCGACACCGCCCAGCCTCTCCCCCGACACCGCCCAGCCTCTCCCCCGACACCGCCCAGCCTCTCCCCCGACACCGCCCAGCCTCTCCCCCGACACCGCCCAGCCTCTCCCCCGACACCGCCCAGCCTCTCCCCCGACACCGCCCAGCCTCTCCCCCGAAACCGCCCAGCCTCTCCCCCGAAACCGCCCAGCTTCTCCCCCGACACCGCCCAGCCTCCTCCAGACACCGCCCAACCTCTCCCCCGACACCACCCAGCTTCCTCCCCGACACCGCCCAGCCTCTCCCCGACACCGCCCAGCCTGTCCGCCAACACCTCCCAGCCTCTCCCCGGACACCGCCCAGCTTCCTCCCCAACACCGCCCAGCCTCTTTCCCGACACCGCACAGCCTCTCCCACGACACCGCCCAGCCTCCTCCCGACACCGCCCAGCCTCTCCCCCGACACCGCCCAGGCTCTCCCCCGACACCGCTCAGCTTCCTGCCCGACACTGCCCAGCCTCTCCCCAGACACCGCCCAGTCTATCCCCCGACACCGCCCAAACTCTCCCTGTGACACCACCCAGCCTCTCCCTCTACACCGCCCAGACTCTCCCCCGACACCGCCCAGCCTCTCCCCCGACACCGCCCAGCCTCTCCCCCGACACCGCCCAGCCTCTCCCCCGACACCGCCCAGCCTCTCCCCCGACACCGCCCAGCCTCTCCCCCGACACCGCCCAGCCTCTCCCCCGACACCGCCCAGTCTCTCCCCCGACACCGCCCAGCCTCCACCCGACACCGCCCAGCTTCTCCCCCGACACCGCCCAGCCTCTCCCCCGACACCGCCCAGCCTCTCCCCCGACACCGCCCAGCATCTCCCCCGACACCGCCCAGCATCTCCCCCGACACCGACCAGCCTCTCCCCCGACACCGACCAGCCTCTCCCCCGACACCGCCCAGCCTCTCCCCCGACACCGCCCAGCCTCTCCCCCGACACCGCCCAGCCTCTCCACGGACACCGCCCAGCTTCCTCCCCGACATCGCCCAGCCTCTCCCCTGTCACCGGCCAGCCTCTCACCCGACACCGCCCAGCTTCTCCCCGGACACCGCTCAGCTTCCTGCCCGACACTGCCCAGCCTCTCCCCAGACACCGCCCAGTCTATCCCCCGACACCGCCCAAACTCTCCCTGTGACACCACCCAGCCTCTCCCCCTACACCACCCAGACTCTCCCCCTACACCGCCCAGACTCTCCCCCGACACCGCCCAGCCTCTCCCCCGACACCGCCCAGCCTCTCCCCCGACACCGCCCAGCCTCTCCCCCGACACCGCCCAGCCTCTCCCCCGACACCGCCCAGCCTCTCCCCCGACACCGCCCAGTCTCTCCCCCGACACCGCCCAGCCTCCACCCGACACCGCCCAGCTTCTCCCCCGACACCGCCCAGCCTCTCCCCCGACACCGCCCAGCCTCTCCCCCGACACCGCCCAGCATCTCCCCCGACACCGCCCAGCATCTCCCCCGACACCGACCAGCCTCTCCCCCGACACCGACCAGCCTCTCCCCCGACACCGACCAGCCTCTCCCCCGACACCGCCCAGCCTCTCCCCCGACACCGCCCAGCCTCCTCCCGACACCGCCCAGCCTCTCCCCCGACACCGCCCAGCCTCTCCCCCGACACCACCCAGCCTCTCCCCCGACACCACCCAGCCTCTCCCTAGGCACGGTCCAGCCTCTCCCCCGACACCGCCCAGCCTCTCCCCGGACACCGCTCAGCTTCCTCCCCGACACTGCCCAGCCTCTCCCCAGACACCGCCCAGTCTATCCCCCGACACCGCCCAAACTCTCCCTGTGACACCACCCAGCCTCTCCCCCTACACCACCCAGACTCTACCCCTACACCGCCCAGACTCTCCCCGACACCGCCCAGCCTCTCCCCCGACACCGCCCAGCCTCTCCGCCGACACCGCCCAGCCTCTCCCCCGACACCGCCCAGTCTCTCCCCCGACACCGCCCAGCCTTCACCCGACACCGCCCAGCTTCTCCCCCGACACCGCCCAGCCTCTCCCCCACACCGCCCAGCCTCTCCCCCGACACCGCCCAGCATCTCCCCCGACACCGCCCAGCATCTCCCCCGACACCGACCAGCCTCTCCCCCGACACCGACCAGCCTCTCCCCCGACACCGCCCAGCCTCTCCCCCGACACCGCCCAGCCTCCTCCCGACACCACCCAGCCTCTCCCCCGACACCGCCCAGCCTCTCCCCCGACACCACCCAGCCTCTCCCTCGACACAGCCCAGCCTCTCCCTCGACACCGCCCAGCCTCTCCCCAGGCACGGCCCAGCCTGTCCCCCAACACCGCCCAGCCTCTCACCCGACATCGCCAAGCTCCTCCCTGGACACCGCCCAGCCTCGACACGACACCGCCCTGCCTCTCCCCCGACACAGCCCAGCCTCTCCCCCGACACCGACCAGCCTCTCCCCCGACACCGCCCAGCCTCTCCCCCGACACCGCCCAGCCTCCTCACGACACAGCCCAGCCTCTCCCCCGACACCACCCAGCCTCTCCCCCGACACCGCCCAGCCTCTCCCCCGACACCGCCCAGCCTCTCCCCCGACACCGCCCAGCCTCTCCCCCGAAACCGCCCAGCCTCTCCCCCGAAACCGCCCAGCTTCTCCCCCGACACCGCCCAGCCTCCTCCCGACACCGCCCAACCTCTCCCCCGACACCACCCAGCTTCCTCCCCGACACCGCCCAGCCTCTCCCCCGACACCGCCCATCCTCTCCCCGACACGGCCTAGCCTCTCCCCCGACACCGCCCAGCCTCCTCACGACACAGCCCAGCCTCTCCCCCGACACCGCCCAGTCTCTCCCCCGACACCGCCCAGCCTCTCCCCCACACCGCCCAGCCTCTCCCCCGACACCGCCCAGCATCTCCCCCGACACCGCCCAGCATCTCCCCCGACACCGCCCAGCATCTCCCCCGACACCGACCAGCCTCTCCCCCGACACCGCCCAGCCTCCTCACGACACAGCCCAGCCTCCACCCGACACCGCCCAGCTCCTCCCCCGACACCGCCCAGCCTCTCCCCCACACCGCCCAGCCTCTCCCCCGACACCGCCCAGCATCTCCCCCGACACCGCCCAGCATCTCCCCCGACACCGCCCAGCATCTCCCCCGACACCGACCAGCCTCTCCCCCGACACCGACCAGCCTCTCCCCCGACACCGCCCAGCCTCTCCCCCGACACCGCCCAGCCTCCTCCCGACACCACCCAGCCTCTCCCCCGACACCGCCCAGCCTCTCCCCCGACACCACCCAGCCTCTCCCCAGGCACGGTCCAGCCTCTCCCCCGACACCGCCCAGCCTCTCCCTCGACACAGCCCAGCCTCTCCCTCGACACCGCCCAGCCTCTCCCTCGACACCGCCCAGCCTCTCCCTCGACACAGCCCAGCCTCTCCCCCGACACCGCCCAGCATCTCCACCGACACCGACCAGCCTCTCCCCCGACACCGACCAGCCTCTCCCCCGACACCGCCCAGCCTCTCCCCCGACACCGCCCAGCCTCCTCACGACACAGCCCAGCCTCTCCCCCGACACCACCCAGCCTCTCCCCCGACACCGCTCAGCCTCTCCTCCGACACCACCCAGCCTCTCACCCGACACCGCCCAGCCCCTCCTCCGACACCGCACAGCCTCTCCCACGACACCGACCAGCCTCTCCCCCGACACCGCCCAGCCTCTCCCCCGACACCGCCCAGCCTCTCCCCCGACACCGCCCAGCCTCTCCCCCGACACCGCCCAGCCTCTCCCCCGAAACCGCCCAGCCTCTCCCTCGACACCGCCCAGCCTCTCCCCAGGCACGGCCCAGCCTGTCCCCCGACACCGCCCAGCCTCTCCCCCGACACCGCCCAGCCTCTCCCCCGACACCGCCCAGCCTCTCCCCCGACACCGCCCAGTCTCTCCCCCGACACCGCCCAGCCTCCACCCGACACCGCCCAGCTTCTCCCCCGACACCGCCCAGCCTCTCCCCCGACACCGCCCAGCCTCTCCCCCGACACCGCCCAGCATCTCCCCCGACACCGCCCAGCATCTCCCCCGACACCGACCAGCCTCTCCCCCGACACCGACCAGCCTCTCCCCCGACACCGACCAGCCTCTCCCCCGACACCGCCCAGCCTCTCCCCCGACACCGCCCAGCCTCCTCCCGACACCGCCCAGCCTCTCCCCCGACACCGCCCAGCCTCTCCCCCGACACCGCCCAGCCTCTCCCCCGACACCACCCAGCCTCTCCCTAGGCACGGTCCAGCCTCTCCCCCGACACCGCCCAGCCTCTCCCCGGACACCGCTCAGCTTCCTCCCCGACACTGCCCAGCCTCTCCCCAGACACCGCCCAGTCTATCCCCCGACACCGCCCAAACTCTCCCTGTGACACCACCCAGCCTCTCCCCCTACACCACCCAGACTCTACCCCTACACCGCCCAGACTCTCCCCGACACCGCCCAGCCTCTCCCCCGACACCGCCCAGTCTCTCCCCCGACACCGCCCAGCCTTCACCCGACACCGCCCAGCTTCTCCCCCGACACCGCCCAGCCTCTCCCCCACACCGCCCAGCCTCTCCCCCGACACCGCCCAGCATCTCCCCCGACACCGCCCAGCATCTCCCCCGACACCGACCAGCCTCTCCCCCGACACCGACCAGCCTCTCCCCCGACACCGCCCAGCCTCTCCCCCGACACCGCCCAGCCTCCTCCCGACACCACCCAGCCTCTCCCCCGACACCGCCCAGCCTCTCCCCCGACACCACCCAGCCTCTCCCCAGGCACGGTCCAGCCTCTCCCCCGACACCGCCCAGCCTCTCCCTCGACACAGCCCAGCCTCTCCCTCGACACCGCCCAGCCTCTCCCCAGGCACGGCCCAGCCTGTCCCCCAACACCGCCCAGCCTCTCACCCGACATCGCCAAGCTCCTCCCTGGACACCGCCCAGCCTCGACACGACACCGCCCTGCCTCTCCCCCGACACAGCCCAGCCTCTCCCCCGACACCGACCAGCCTCTCCCCCGACACCGCCCAGCCTCTCCCCCGACACCGCCCAGCCTCCTCACGACACAGCCCAGCCTCTCCCCCGACACCACCCAGCCTCTCCCCCGACACCGCCCAGCCTCTCCCCCGACACCGCCCAGCCTCTCCCCCGACACCGCCCAGCCTCTCCCCCGAAACCGCCCAGCCTCTCCCCCGAAACCGCCCAGCTTCTCCCCCGACACCGCCCAGCCTCCTCCCGACACCGCCCAACCTCTCCCCCGACACCACCCAGCTTCCTCCCCGACACCGCCCAGCCTCTCCCCCGACACCGCCCATCCTCTCCCCGACACGGCCTAGCCTCTCCCCCGACACCGCCCAGCCTCCTCACGACACAGCCCAGCCTCTCCCCCGACACCGCCCAGTCTCTCCCCCGACACCGCCCAGCCTCCACCCGACACCGCCCAGCTTCTCCCCCGACACCGCCCAGCCTCTCCCCCACACCGCCCAGCCTCTCCCCCGACACCGCCCAGCATCTCCCCCGACACCGCCCAGCATCTCCCCCGACACCGCCCAGCATCTCCCCCGACACCGACCAGCCTCTCCCCCGACACCGACCAGCCTCTCCCCCGACACCGCCCAGCCTCTCCCCCGACACCGCCCAGCCTCCTCCCGACACCACCCAGCCTCTCCCCCGACACCGCCCAGCCTCTCCCCCGACACCACCCAGCCTCTCCCCAGGCACGGTCCAGCCTCTCCCCCGACACCGCCCAGCCTCTCCCTCGACACAGCCCAGCCTCTCCCTCGACACCGCCCAGCCTCTCCCTCGACACCGCCCAGCCTCTCCCTCGACACAGCCCAGCCTCTCCCCCGACACCGCCCAGCATCTCCCCCGACACCGATCAGCCTCTCCCCCGACACCGACCAGCCTCTCCCCCGACACCGACCAGCCTCTCCCCCGACACCGCCCAGCCTCTCCCCCGACACCGCCCAGCCTCCTCACGACACAGCCCAGCCTCTCCCCCGACACCACCCAGCCTCTCCCCCGACACCGCTCAGCCTCTCCTCCGACACCACCCAGCCTCTCACCCGACACCGCCCAGCCCCTCCTCCGACACCGCACAGCCTCTCCCACGACACCGACCAGCCTCTCCCCCGACACCGCCCAGCCTCTCCCCCGACACCGCCCAGCCTCTCCCCCGACACCGCCCAGCCTCTCCCCCGACACCGCCCAGCCTCTCCCCCGACACCGCCCAGCCTCTCCCCCGAAACCGCCCAGCCTCTCCCCCGAAACCGCCCAGCTTCTCCCCCGACACCGCCCAGCCTCCTCCCGACACCGCCCAACCTCTCCCCCGACACCACCCAGCTTCCTCCCCGACACCGCCCAGCCTCTCCCCGACACCGCCCAGCCTGTCCGCCAACACCTCCCAGCCTCTCCCCCGACATCGCCAAGCTCCTCCCTGGACACCGCCCAGCCTCGACACGACACCGCCCTGCCTCTCCCCCGACACAGCCCAGCCTCTCCCCCGACACCGCCCAGCCTCTCCCCCGACACCGCCCAGCCTCTCCCCCGACACCGCCCAGCCTCTCCCCCGAAACCGCCCAGCCTCTCCCCCGACACCGCCCAGCCTCTCCCCCGACACCGCCCAGCCTCTCCCCCGACACCGCCCAGCCTCTCCCCCGAAACCGCCCAGCCTCTCCCCCGAAACCGCCCAGCTTCTCCCCCGACACCGCCCAGCCTCCTCCCGACACCGCCCAACCTCTCCCCCGACACCACCCAGCTTCCTCCCCGACACCGCCCAGCCTCTCCCCCGACACCGCCCATCCTCTCCCCGACACGGCCTAGCCTCTCCCCCGACACCGCCCAGCCTCCTCACGACACAGCCCAGCCTCTCCCCCGACACCGCCCAGTCTCTCCCCCGACACCGCCCAGCCTCCACCCGACACCGCCCAGCCTCTCCCCCGACACCGCCCAGCCTCTCCCCCGACACCGCCCAGTCTCTCCCCCGACACCGCCCAGCTTCTCCCCCGACACCGCCCAGCCTCTCCCCCACACCGCCCAGCCTCTCCCCCGACACCGCCCAGCCTCTCCCCCGACACCGCCCAGCATCTCCCCCGAAACCGCCCAGCCTCTCCCCCGAAACCGCCCAGCTTCTCCCCCGACACCGCCCAGCCTCCTCCCGACACCGCCCAACCTCTCCCCCGACACCACCCAGCTTCCTCCCCGACACCGCCCAGCCTCTCCCCGACACCGCCCAGCCTGTCCGCCAACACCTCCCAGCCTCTCCCCCGACATCGCCAAGCTCCTCCCTGGACACCGCCCAGCCTCGACACGACACCGCCCTGCCTCTCCCCCGACACAGCCCAGCCTCTCCCCCGACACCGCCCAGCCTCTCCCCCGACACCGCCCAGCCTCTCCCCCGACACCGCCCAGCCTCTCCCCCGAAACCGCCCAGCCTCTCCCCCGACACCGCCCAGCCTCTCCCCCGACACCGCCCAGC
Source organism: Scyliorhinus torazame (assembly GCF_047496885.1). Taxonomy (NCBI): domain Eukaryota; kingdom Metazoa; phylum Chordata; class Chondrichthyes; order Carcharhiniformes; family Scyliorhinidae; genus Scyliorhinus; species Scyliorhinus torazame. Next base: position 70,226,503 of record NC_092709.1, on the reverse strand, counting down.
CTCTCCCCCGACACCGCCCAGCCTCTCCCCCGACACCGCCCAGCCTCTCCCCCGAAACCGCCCAGCTTCTCCCCCGACACCGCCCAGCCTCCTCCCGACACCGCCCAGCCTCTCCCCCGACACCGCCCATCCTCTCCCCGACACGGCCTAGCCTCTCCCCCGACACCGCCCAGCCTCCTCACGACACAGCCCAGCCTCTCCCCCGACACCGCCCAGTCTCTCCCCCGACACCGCCCAGCCTCCACCCGACACCGCCCAGCTTCTCCCCCGACACCGCCCAGCCTCTCCCCCAAACCGCCCAGCCTCTCCCCCGACACCGCCCAGTCTCTCCCCCGACACCGCCCAGCCTCCACCCGACACCACCCAGCTTCCTCCCCGACACCGCCCAGCCTCTCCCCGACACCGCCCAGCCTGTCCGCCAACACCTCCCAGCCTCTCCCCCGACATCGCCAAGCTCCTCCCTGGACACCGCCCAGCCTCGACACGACACCGCCCTGCCTCTCCCCCGACACAGCCCAGCCTCTCCCCCGACACCGCCCAGCCTCTCCCCCGACACCGCCCAGCCTCTCCCCCGACACCGCCCAGCCTCTCCCCCGAAACCGCCCAGCCTCTCCCCCGACACCGCCCAGCCTCTCCCCCGACACCGCCCAGCCTCTCCCCCGACACCGCCCAGCCTCTCCCCCGAAACCGCCCAGCCTCTCCCCCGAAACCGCCCAGCTTCTCCCCCGACACCGCCCAGCCTCCTCCCGACACCGCCCAGCCTCTCCCCCGACACCGCCCATCCTCTCCCCGACACGGCCTAGCCTCTCCCCCGACACCGCCCAGCCTCCTCACGACACAGCCCAGCCTCTCCCCCGACACCGCCCAGTCTCTCCCCCGACACCGCCCAGCCTCCACCCGACACCGCCCAGCTTCTCCCCCAACACCGCCCAGCCTCTCTCCCACACCGCCCAGCCTCTCCCCCGACACCGCCCAGCATCTCCCCCGACACCGCCCAGCATCTCCCCCGACACCGCCCAGCCTCTCCCCCGACACCGCCCAGCCTCTCCCCCGACACCGCCCAGCCTCTCCCCCGACACCGCCCAGCCTCTCCCCCGAAACCGCCCAGCCTCTCCCCCGACACCGCCCAGCCTCTCCCCCGACACCGCCCAGCCTCTCCCCCGACACCGCCCAGCCTCTCCCCCGAAACCGCCCAGCCTCTCCCCCGAAACCGCCCAGCTTCTCCCCCGACACCGCCCAGCCTCCTCCCGACACCGCCCAACCTCTCCCCCGACACCACCCAGCTTCCTCCCCGACACCGCCCAGCCTCTCCCCCGACACCGCCCATCCTCTCCCCGACACGGCCTAGCCTCTCCCCCGACACCGCCCAGCCTCCTCACGACACAGCCCAGCCTCTCCCCCGACACCGCCCAGTCTCTCCCCCGACACCGCCCAGCCTCCACCCGACACCGCCCAGCTTCTCCCCCGACACCGCCCAGCCTCTTCCCCACACCGCCCAGCCTCTCCCCCGACACCGCCCAGCCTCTCCCCCGACACCGCCCAGCCTCTCCCCCGAAACCGCCCAGCCTCTCCCCCGAAACCGCCCAGCTTCTCCCCCGACACCGCCCAGCCTCCTCCCGACACCGCCCAACCTCTCCCCCGACACCACCCAGCTTCCTCCCCGACACCGCCCAGCCTCTCCCCGACACCGCCCAGCCTGTCCGCCAACACCTCCCAGCCTCTCCCCCGACATCGCCAAGCTCCTCCCTGGACACCGCCCAGCCTCGACACGACACCGCCCTGCCTCTCCCCCGACACAGCCCAGCCTCTCCCCCGACACCGCCCAGCCTCTCCCCCGACATCGCCCAGCCTCTCCCCCGACACCGCCCAGCCTCTCCCCCGAAACCGCCCAGCCTCTCCCCCGACACCGCCCAGCCTCTCCCCCGACACCGCCCAGCCTCTCCCCCGAAACCGCCCAGCCTCTCCCCCGAAACCGCCCAGCTTCTCCCCCGACACCGCCCAGCCTCCTCCCGACACCGCCCAGCCTCTCCCCCGACACCGCCCATCCTCTCCCCGACACGGCCTAGCCTCTCCCCCGACACCGCCCAGCCTCCTCACGACACAGCCCAGCCTCTCCCCCGACACCGCCCAGTCTCTCCCCCGACACCGCCCAGCCTCCTCACGACACAGCCCAGCCTCTCCCCCGACACCGCCCAGCCTCTCCCCCGACACCGCTCAGCCTCTCCTCCGACACCGCCCAGCCTCTCACCCGACACCGCCCAGCCCCTCCTCCGACACCGCACAGCCTCTCCCACGACACCGCCCAGCCTCCTCCCGACACCGCCCTGCCTCTCCCCCGACACGGCCCAGCCTGTCCCCCAACACCGCCCAGCCTCTCCCCCGACATCGCCAAGCTCCTCCCTGGACACCGCCCAGCCTCGACACGACACCGCCCTGCCTCTCCCCCGACACAGCCCAGCCTCTCCCCCGACACCGCCCAGCCTCTCCCCCGACACCGCCCAGCCTCTCCCCCGACACCGCCCAGCCTCTCCCCCGACACCGCCCAGCCTCTCCCCCGACACCGCCCAGCCTCTCCCCCGACACCGCCCAGCCTCTCCCCCGACACCGCCCAGCCTCTCCCCCGACACCGCCCAGCCTCTCCCCCGAAACCGCCCAGCTTCTCCCCCGACACCGCCCAGCCTCCTCCCGACACCGCCCAACCTCTCCCCCGACACCACCCAGCTTCCTCCCCGACACCGCCCAGCCTCTCCCCGACACCGCCCAGCCTGTCCGCCAACACCTCCCAGCCTCTCCCCCGACATCGCCAAGCTCCTCCCTGGACACCGCCCAGCCTCGACACGACACCGCCCTGCCTCTCCCCGACACAGCCCAGCCTCTCCCCCGACACCGCCCAGCCTCTCCCCCGACACCGCCCAGCCTCTCCCCCGACACCGCCCAGCCTCTCCCCCGAAACCGCCCAGCCTCTCCCCCGACACCGCCCAGCCTCTCCCCCGACACCGCCCAGCCTCTCCCCCGACACCGCCCAGCCTCTCCCCCGAAACCGCCCAGCCTCTCCCCCGAAACCGCCCAGCTTCTCCCCCGACACCGCCCAGCCTCCTCCCGACACCGCCCAACCTCTCCCCCGACACCACCCAGCTTCCTCCCCGACACCGCCCAGCCTCTCCCCGACACCGCCCAGCCTGTCCGCCAACACCTCCCAGCCTCTCCCCCGACATCGCCAAGCTCCTCCCTGGACACCGCCCAGCCTCGACACGACACCACCCAGCCTCTCCCCAGGCACGGTCCAGCCTCTCCCCCGACACCGCCCAGCCTCTCCCTCGACACAGCCCAGCCTCTCCCTCGACACCGCCCAGCCTCTCCCTCGACACCGCCCAGCCTCTCCCTCGACACAGCCCAGCCTCTCCCCCGACACCGCCCAGCATCTCCCCCGACACCGACCAGCCTCTCCCCCGACACCGACCAGCCTCTCCCCCGACACCGCCCAGCCTCTCCCCCGACACCGCCCAGCCTCCTCACGACACAGCCCAGCCTCTCCCCCGACACCACCCAGCCTCTCCCCCGACACCGCTCAGCCTCTCCTCCGACACCACCCAGCCTCTCACCCGACACCGCCCAGCCCCTCCTCCGACACCGCACAGCCTCTCCCACGACACCGCCCAGCCTCCTCCCGACACCGCCCTGCCTCTCCCCCGACACGGCCCAGCCTGTCCCCCAACACCGCCCAGCCTCTCCCCCGACATCGCCAAGCTCCTCCCTGGACACCGCCCAGCCTCTCCCCCGACACCGCCCAGCCTCTCCCCCGACACCGCCCAGCCTCTCCCCCGAAACCGCCCAGCCTCTCCCCCGAAACCGCCCAGCTTCTCCCCCGACACCGCCCAGCCTCCTCCCGACACCGCCCAACCTCTCCCCCGACACCACCCAGCTTCCTCCCCGACGCCGCCCAGCCTCTCCCCCGACACCGCCCATCCTCTCCCCCGAAACCGCCCAGCCTCTCCCCAGGCACGGTCCAGCCTCTCCCCCGACACCGCCCAGCCTCTCCCTCGACACAGCCCAGCCTCTCCCTCGACACCGCCCAGCCTCTCCCTCGACACCGCCCAGCCTCTCCCTCGACACAGCCCAGCCTCTCCCCCGACACCGCCCAGCATCTCCCCCGACACCGACCAGCCTCTCCCCCGACACCGACCAGCCTCTCCCCCGACACCGCCCAGCCTCTCCCCCGACACCGCCCAGCCTCCTCACGACACAGCCCAGCCTCTCCCCCGACACCGCCCAGCCTCTCCCCCGACACCGCTCAGCCTCTCCTCCGACACCACCCAGCCTCTCACCCGACACCGCCCAGCCCCTCCTCCGACACCGCACAGCCTCTCCCACGACACCGCCCAGCCTCCTCCCGACACCGCCCTGCCTCTCCCCCGACACGGCCCAGCCTGTCCCCCAACACCGCCCAGCCTCTCCCCCGACATCGCCAAGCTCCTCCCTGGACACCGCCCAGCCTCTCCCCCGACACCGCCCAGCCTCTCCCCCGACACCGCCCAGCCTCTCCCCCGAAACCGCCCAGCCTCTCCCCCGAAACCGCCCAGCTTCTCCCCCGACACCGCCCAGCCTCCTCCCGACACCGCCCAACCTCTCCCCCGACACCACCCAGCTTCCTCCCCGACGCCGCCCAGCCTCTCCCCCGACACCGCCCATCCTCTCCCCCGAAACCGCCCAGCCTCTCCCCAGGCACGGTCCAGCCTCTCCCCCGACACCGCCCAGCCTCTCCCTCGACACAGCCCAGCCTCTCCCTCGACACCGCCCAGCCTCTCCCTCGACACCGCCCAGCCTCTCCCTCGACACAGCCCAGCCTCTCCCCCGACACCGCCCAGCATCTCCCCCGACACCGACCAGCCTCTCCCCCGACACCGACCAGCCTCTCCCCCGACACCGCCCAGCCTCTCCCCCGACACCGCCCAGCCTCCTCACGACACAGCCCAGCCTCTCCCCCGACACCGCCCAGCCTCTCCCCCGACACCGCTCAGCCTCTCCTCCGACACCACCCAGCCTCTCACCCGACACCGCCCAGCCCCTCCTCCGACACCGCACAGCCTCTCCCACGACACCGCCCAGCCTCCTCCCGACACCGCCCTGCCTCTCCCCCGACACGGCCCAGCCTGTCCCCCAACACCGCCCAGCCTCTCCCCCGACATCGCCAAGCTCCTCCCTGGACACCGCCCAGCCTCGACACGACACCGCCCTGCCTCTCCCCCGACACAGCCCAGCCTCTCCCCCGACACCGCCCAGCCTCTCCCCCGACACCGCCCAGCCTCTCCCCCGACACCGCCCAGCCTCTCCCCCGACACCGCCCAGCCTCTCCCCCGACACCGCCCAGCCTCTCCCCCGACACCGCCCAGCCTCTCCCCCGAAACCGCCCAGCCTCTCCCCCGAAACCGCCCAGCCTCCACCCGACACCGCCCAGCATCTCCCCCGACACCGCCCAGCATCTCCCCCGACACCGACCAGCCTCCTCCCGACACCACCCAGCCTCTCCCCCGACACCGCCCAGCCTCTCCCCCGACACCACCCAGCCTCTCCCCAGGCACGGTCCAGCCTCTCCCCCGACACCGCCCAGCCTCTCCCTCGACACAGCCCAGCCTCTCCCTCGACACCGCCCAGCCTCTCCCTCGACACCGCCCAGCCTCTCCCTCGACACAGCCCAGCCTCTCCCCCGACACCGCCCAGCATCTCCCCCGACACCGACCAGCCTCTCCCCCGACACCGACCAGCCTCTCCCCCGACACCGCCCAGCCTCTCCCCCGACACCGCCCAGCCTCCTCACGACACAGCCCAGCCTCTCCCCCGACACCGCCCAGCCTCTCCCCCGACACCGCTCAGCCTCTCCTCCGACACCACCCAGCCTCTCACCCGACACCGCCCAGCCCCTCCTCCGACACCGCACAGCCTCTCCCACGACACCGCCCAGCCTCCTCCCGACACCGCCCTGCCTCTCCCCCGACACGGCCCAGCCTGTCCCCCAACACCGCCCAGCCTCTCCCCCGACATCGCCAAGCTCCTCCCTGGACACCGCCCAGCCTCGACACGACACCGCCCTGCCTCTCCCCCGACACAGCCCAGCCTCTCCCCCGACACCGCCCAGCCTCTCCCCCGACACCGCCCAGCCTCTCCCCCGACACCGCCCAGCCTCTCCCCCGACACCGCCCAGCCTCTCCCCCGACACCGCCCAGCCTCTCCCCCGACACCGCCCAGCCTCTCCCCCGAAACCGCCCAGCCTCTCCCCCGAAACCGCCCAGCTTCTCCCCCGACACCGCCCAGCCTCCTCCCGACACCGCCCAACCTCTCCCCCGACACCACCCAGCTTCCTCCCCGACACCGCCCAGCCTCTCCCCGACACCGCCCAGCCTGTCCGCCAACACCTCCCAGCCTCTCCCCCGACATCGCCAAGCTCCTCCCTGGACACCGCCCAGCCTCGACACGACACCGCCCTGCCTCTCCCCGACACAGCCCAGCCTCTCCCCCGACACCGCCCAGCCTCTCCCCCGACACCGCCCAGCCTCTCCCCCGACACCGCCCAGCCTCTCCCCCGAAATCGCCCAGCCTCTCCCCCGACACCGCCCAGCCTCTCCCCCGACACCGCCCAGCCTCTCCCCCGACACCGCCCAGCCTCTCCCCCGAAACCGCCCAGCCTCTCCCCCGAAACCGCCCAGCTTCTCCCCCGACACCGCCCAGCCTCCTCCCGACACCGCCCAACCTCTCCCCCGACACCACCCAGCTTCCTCCCCGACGCCGCCCAGCCTCTCCCCCGACACCGCCCATCCTCTCCCCCGAAACCGCCCAGCCTCTCCCCCGACACCGCCCAGCCTCTCCCCCGACACCGCCCAGCCTCTCCCCCGACACCGCCCAGCCTCTCCCCCGACACCGCCCAGCCTCTCCCCCGACACCGCCCAGTCTCTCCCCCGACACCGCCCAGCCTCCACCCGACACCGCCCAGCTTCTCGCCCGACACCGCCCAGCCTCTCCCCCACACCGCCCAGCCTCTCCCCCGACACCGCCCAGCATCTCCCCCGACACCGCCCAGCATCTCCCCCGACACCGCCCAGCATCTCCCCCGACACCGACCAGCCTCTCCCCCGACACCGACCAGCCTCTCCCCCGACACCGCCCAGCCTCTCCCCCGACACCGCCCAGCCTCCTCCCGACACCACCCAGCCTCTCCCCCGACACCGCCCAGCCTCTCCCCCGACACCACCCAGCCTCTCCCCAGGCACGGTCCAGCCTCTCCCCCGACACCGCCCAGCCTCTCCCTCGACACAGCCCAGCCTCTCCCTCGACACCGCCCAGCCTCTCCCTCGACACCGCCCAGCCTCTCCCTCGACACAGCCCAGCCTCTCCCCCGACACCGCCCAGCATCTCCCCCGACACCGACCAGCCTCTCCCCCGACACCGACCAGCCTCTCCCCCGACACCGCCCAGCCTCTCCCCCGACACCGCCCAGCCTCCTCACGACACAGCCCAGCCTCTCCCCCGACACCACCCAGCCTCTCCCCCGACACCGCTCAGCCTCTCCTCCGACACCACCCAGCCTCTCACCCGACACCGCCCAGCCCCTCCTCCGACACCGCACAGCCTCTCCCACGACACCGCCCAGCCTCCTCCCGACACCGCCCTGCCTCTCCCCCGACACGGCCCAGCCTGTCCCCCAACACCGCCCAGCCTCTCCCCCGACATCGCCAAGCTCCTCCCTGGACACCGCCCAGCCTCTCCCCCGACACCGCCCAGCCTCTCCCCCGACACCGCCCAGCCTCTCCCCCGAAACCGCCCAGCCTCTCCCCCGAAACCGCCCAGCTTCTCCCCCGACACCGCCCAGCCTCCTCCCGACACCGCCCAACCTCTCCCCCGACACCACCCAGCTTCCTCCCCGACGCCGCCCAGCCTCTCCCCCGACACCGCCCATCCTCTCCCCCGAAACCGCCCAGCCTCTCCCCCGACACCGCCCAGCCTCTCCCCCGACACCGCCCAGCCTCTCCCCCGACACCGCCCAGCCTCTCCCCCGACACCGCCCAGTCTCTCCCCCGACACCGCCCAGCCTCCACCCGACACCGCCCAGCTTCTCCCCCGACACCGCCCAGCCTCTCCCCCACACCGCCCAGCCTCTCCCCCGACACCGCCCAGCATCTCCCCCGACACCGCCCAGCATCTCCCCCGACACCGCCCAGCATCTCCCCCGACACCGACCAGCCTCTCCCCCGACACCGACCAGCCTCTCCCCCGACACCGCCCAGCCTCTCCCCCGACACCGCCCAGCCTCCTCCCGACACCACCCAGCCTCTCCCCCGACACCGCCCAGCCTCTCCCCCGACACCACCCAGCCTCTCCCCAGGCACGGTCCAGCCTCTCCCCCGACACCGCCCAGCCTCTCCCTCGACACAGCCCAGCCTCTCCCTCGACACCGCCCAGCCTCTCCCTCGACACCGCCCAGCCTCTCCCTCGACACAGCCCAGCCTCTCCCCCGACACCGCCCAGCATCTCCCCCGACACCGACCAGCCTCTCCCCCGACACCGACCAGCCTCTTCCCCCGACACCGCCCAGCCTCTCCCCCGACACCGCCCAGCCTCCTCACGACACAGCCCAGCCTCTCCCCCGACACCACCCAGCCTCTCCCCCGACACCGCTCAGCCTCTCCTCCGACACCACCCAGCCTCTCACCCGACACCGCCCAGCCCCTCCTCCGACACCGCACAGCCTCTCCCACGACACCGCCCAGCCTCCTCCCGACACCGCCCTGCCTCTCCCCCGACACGGCCCAGCCTGTCCCCCAACACCGCCCAGCCTCTCCCCCGACATCGCCAAGCTCCTCCCTGGACACCGCCCAGCCTCGACACGACACCGCCCTGCCTCTCCCCCGACACAGCCCAGCCTCTCCCCCGACACCGCCCAGCCTCTCCCCCGACACCGCCCAGCCTCTCCCCCGACACCGCCCAGCCTCTCCCCCGACACCGCCCAGCCTCTCCCCCGACACCGCCCAGCCTCTCCCCCGACACCGCCCAGCCTCTCCCCCGAAACCGCCCAGCCTCTCCCCCGAAACCGCCCAGCTTCTCCCCCGACACCGCCCAGCCTCCTCCCGACACCGCCCAACCTCTCCCCCGACACCACCCAGCTTCCTCCCCGACACCGCCCAGCCTCTCCCCGACACCGCCCAGCCTGTCCGCCAACACCTCCCAGCCTCTCCCCCGACATCGCCAAGCTCCTCCCTGGACACCGCCCAGCCTCGACACGACACCGCCCTGCCTCTCCCCCGACACAGCCCAGCCTCTCCCCCGACACCGCCCAGCCTCTCCCCCGACACCGCCCAGCCTCTCCCCCGACACCGCCCAGCCTCTCCCTCGACACCGCCCAGCCTCTCCCTCGACACAGCCCAGCCTCTCCCCCGACACCGCCCAGCATCTCCCCCGACACCGACCAGCCTCTCCCCCGACACCGACCAGCCTCTTCCCCCGACACCGCCCAGCCTCTCCCCCGACACCGCCCAGCCTCCTCACGACACAGCCCAGCCTCTCCCCCGACACCACCCAGCCTCTCCCCCGACACCGCTCAGCCTCTCCTCCGACACCACCCAGCCTCTCACCCGACACCGCCCAGCCCCTCCTCCGACACCGCACAGCCTCTCCCACGACACCGCCCAGCCTCCTCCCGACACCGCCCTGCCTCTCCCCCGACACGGCCCAGCCTGTCCCCCAACACCGCCCAGCCTCTCCCCCGACATCGCCAAGCTCCTCCCTGGACACCGCCCAGCCTCGACACGACACCGCCCTGCCTCTCCCCCGACACAGCCCAGCCTCTCCCCCGACACCGCCCAGCCTCTCCCCCGACACCGCCCAGCCTCTCCCCCGACACCGCCCAGCCTCTCCCCCGACACCGCCCAGCCTCTCCCCCGACACCGCCCAGCCTCTCCCCCGACACCGCCCAGCCTCTCCCCCGAAACCGCCCAGCCTCTCCCCCGAAACCGCCCAGCTTCTCCCCCGACACCGCCCAGCCTCCTCCCGACACCGCCCAACCTCTCCCCCGACACCACCCAGCTTCCTCCCCGACACCGCCCAGCCTCTCCCCGACACCGCCCAGCCTGTCCGCCAACACCTCCCAGCCTCTCCCCCGACATCGCCAAGCTCCTCCCTGGACACCGCCCAGCCTCGACACGACACCGCCCTGCCTCTCCCCCGACACAGCCCAGCCTCTCCCCCGACACCGCCCAGCCTCTCCCCCGACACCGCCCAGCCTCTCCCCCGACACCGCCCAGCCTCTCCCCCGAAACCGCCCAGCCTCTCCCCCGACACCGCCCAGCCTCTCCCCCGACACCGCCCAGCCTCTCCCCCGACACCGCCCAGCCTCTCCCCCGAAACCGCCCAGCCTCTCCCCCGAAACCGCCCAGCTTCTCCCCCGACACCGCCCAGCCTCCTCCCGACACCGCCCAACCTCTCCCCCGACACCACCCAGCTTGTCCCCGACACCGCCCAGCCTCTCCCCCGACACCGCCCATCCTCTCCCCGACACGGCCTAGCCTCTCCCCCGACACCGCCCAGCCTCCTCACGACACAGCCCAGCCTCTCCCCCGACACCGCCCAGTCTCTCCCCCGACACCGCCCAGCCTCCACCCGACACCGCCCAGCTTCTCCCCCGACACCGCCCAGCCTCTCCCCCACACCGCCCAGCCTCTCCCCCGACACCGCCCAGCCTCTCCCCCGACACCGCCCAGCCTCTCCCCCGAAACCGCCCAGCCTCTCCCCCGAAACCGCCCAGCTTCTCCCCCGACACCGCCCAGCCTCCTCCCGACACCGCCCAACCTCTCCCCCGACACCACCCAGCTTCCTCCCCGACACCGCCCAGCCTCTCCCCGACACCGCCCAGCCTGTCCGCCAACACCTCCCAGCCTCTCCCCCGACATCGCCAAGCTCCTCCCTGGACACCGCCCAGCCTCGACACGACACCGCCCTGCCTCTCCCCCGACACAGCCCAGCCTCTCCCCCGACACCGCCCAGCCTCTCCCCCGACACCGCCCAGCCTCTCCCCCGACACCGCCCAGCCTCTCCCCCGAAACCGCCCAGCCTCTCCCCCGACACCGCCCAGCCTCTCCCCCGACACCGCCCAGCCTCTCCCCCGACACCGCCCAGCCTCTCCCCCGAAACCGCCCAGCCTCTCCCCCGAAACCGCCCAGCTTCTCCCCCGACACCGCCCAGCCTCCTCCCGACACCGCCCAGCCTCTCCCCCGACACCGCCCATCCTCTCCCCGACACGGCCTAGCCTCTCCCCCGACACCGCCCAGCCTCCTCACGACACAGCCCAGCCTCTCCCCCGACACCGCCCAGTCTCTCCCCCGACACCGCCCAGCCTCCACCCGACACCGCCCAGCTTCTCCCCCGACACCGCCCAGCCTCTCCCCCACACCGCCCAGCCTCTCCCCCGACACCGCCCAGCATCTCCCCCGACACCGCCCAGCATCTCCCCCGACACCGACCAGCCTCTCCCCCGACACCGACCAGCCTCTCCCCCGACACCGCCCAGCCTCTCCCCCGACACCGCCCAGCCTCCTCCCGACACCACCCAGCCTCTCCCCCGACACCGCCCAGCCTCCTCACGACACAGCCCAGCCTCTCCTCCGACACCACCCAGCCTCTCACCCGACACCGCCCAGCCCCTCCTCCGACACCGCACAGCCTCTCCCACGACACCGCCCAGCCTCCTCCCGACACCGCCCTGCCTCTCCCCCGACACGGCCCAGCCTGTCCCCCGACACCGCCCAGCCTCTCCCCCGACATCGCCAAGCTCCTCCCTGGACACCGCCCAGCCTCGACACGACACCGCCCTGCCTCTCCCCCGACACAGCCCAGCCTCTCCCCCGACACCGCCCAGCCTCTCCCCCGACACCGCCCAGCCTCTCCCCCGACACCGCCCAGCCTCTCCCCCGACACCGCCCAGCCTCTCCCCCGACACCGCCCAGCCTCTCCCCCGACACCGCCCAGCCTCTCCCCCGAAACCGCCCAGCCTCTCCCCCGAAACCGCCCAGCTTCTCCCCCGACACCGCCCAGCCTCCTCCCGACACCGCCCAACCTCTCCCCCGACACCACCCAGCTTCCTCCCCGACACCGCCCAGCCTCTCCCCGACACCGCCCAGCCTGTCCGCCAACACCTCCCAGCCTCTCCCCCGACATCGCCAAGCTCCTCCCTGGACACCGCCCAGCCTCGACACGACACCGCCCTGCCTCTCCCCCGACACAGCCCAGCCTCTCCCCCGACACCGCCCAGCCTCTCCCCCGACACCGCCCAGCCTCTCCCCCGAAACCGCCCAGCCTCTCCCCCGACACCGCCCAGCCTCTCCCCCGACACCGCCCAGCCTCTCCCCCGACACCGCCCAGCCTCTCCCCCGAAACCGCCCAGCCTCTCCCCCGAAACCGCCCAGCTTCTCCCCCGACACCGCCCAGCCTCCTCCCGACACCGCCCAACCTCTCCCCCGACACCACCCAGCTTCCTCCCCGACACCGCCCAGCCTCTCCCCCGACACCGCCCATCCTCTCCCCGACACGGCCTAGCCTCTCCCCCGACACCGCCCAGCCTCCTCACGACACAGCCCAGCCTCTCCCCCGACACCGCCCAGTCTCTCCCCCGACACCGCCCAGCCTCCACCCGACACCGCCCAGCTTCTCCCCCGACACCGCCCAGCCTCTCCCCCACACCGCCCAGCCTCTCCCCCGACACCGCCCAGCCTCTCCCCCGACACCGCCCAGCCTCTCCCCCGAAACCGCCCAGCCTCTCCCCCGAAACCGCCCAGCTTCTCCCCCGACACCGCCCAGCCTCCTCCCGACACCGCCCAACCTCTCCCCCGACACCACCCAGCTTCCTCCCCGACACCGCCCAGCCTCTCCCCGACACCGCCCAGCCTGTCCGCCAACACCTCCCAGCCTCTCCCCCGACATCGCCAAGCTCCTCCCTGGACACCGCCCAGCCTCGACACGACACCGCCCTGCCTCTCCCCCGACACAGCCCAGCCTCTCCCCCGACACCGCCCAGCCTCTCCCCCGACACCGCCCAGCCTCTCCCCCGAAACCGCCCAGCCTCTCCCCCGACACCGCCCAGCCTCTCCCCCGACACCGCCCAGCCTCTCCCCCGACACCGCCCAGCCTCTCCCCCGAAACCGCCCAGCCTCTCCCCCGAAACCGCCCAGCTTCTCCCCCGACACCGCCCAGCCTCCTCCCGACACCGCCCAACCTCTCCCCCGACACCACCCAGCTTCCTCCCCGACACCGCCCAGCCTCTCCCCCGACACCGCCCATCCTCTCCCCGACACGGCCTAGCCTCTCCCCCGACACCGCCCAGCCTCCTCACGACACAGCCCAGCCTCTCCCCCGACACCGCCCAGTCTCTCCCCCGACACCGCCCAGCCTCCACCCGACACCGCCCAGCTTCTCCCCCGACACCGCCCAGCCTCTCCCCCACACCGCCCAGCCTCTCCCCCGACACCGCCCAGCCTCTCCCCCGACACCGCCCAGCCTCTCCCCCGAAACCGCCCAGCCTCTCCCCCGAAACCGCCCAGCTTCTCCCCCGACACCGCCCAGCCTCCTCCCGACACCGCCCAACCTCTCCCCCGACACCACCCAGCTTCCTCCCCGACACCGCCCAGCCTCTCCCCGACACCGCCCAGCCTGTCCGCCAACACCTCCCAGCCTCTCCCCCGACATCGCCAAGCTCCTCCCTGGACACCGCCCAGCCTCGACACGACACCGCCCTGCCTCTCCCCCGACACAGCCCAGCCTCTCCCCCGACACCGCCCAGCCTCTCCCCCGACACCGCCCAGCCTCTCCCCCGACACCGCCCAGCCTCTCCCCCGAAACCGCCCAGCCTCTCCCCCGACACCGCCCAGCCTCTCCCCCGACACCGCCCAGCCTCTCCCCCGAAACCGCCCAGCCTCTCCCCCGAAACCGCCCAGCTTCTCCCCCGACACCGACCAGCCTCTCCCCCGACACCGCCCAGCCTCCTCCCGACACCGCCCAGCCTCTCCCCCGACACCGCCCATCCTCTCCCCGACACGGCCTAGCCTCTCCCCCGACACCGCCCAGCCTCCTCACGACACAGCCCAGCCTCTCCCCCGACACCGCCCAGTCTCTCCCCCGACACCGCCCAGCCTCCACCCGACACCGCCCAGCTTCTCCCCCGACACCGCCCAGCCTCTCCCCCACACCGCCCAGCCTCTCCCCCGACACCGCCCAGCATCTCCCCCGACACCGCCCAGCATCTCCCCCGACACCGACCAGCCTCTCCCCCGACACCGACCAGCCTCTCCCCCGACACCGCCCAGCCTCTCCCCCGACACCGCCCAGCCTCCTCCCGACACCACCCAGCCTCTCCCCCGACACCGCCCAGCCTCTCCCCCGACACCACCCAGCCTCTCCCCAGGCACGGTCCAGCCTCTCCCCCGACACCGCCCAGCCTCTCCCCCGACACAGCCCAGCCTCTCCCTCGACACCGCCCAGCCTCTCCCTCGACACCGCCCAGCCTCTCCCTCGACACAGCCCAGCCTCTCCCCCGACACCGCCCAGCATCTCCCCCGACACCGACCAGCCTCTCCCCCGACACCGACCAGCCTCTCCCCCGACACCGCCCAGCCTCTCCCCCGACACCGCCCAGCCTCCTCACGACACAGCCCAGCCTCTCCCCCGACACCACCCAGCCTCTCCCCCGACACCGCCCAACCTCTCCCCCGACACCACCCAGCTTCCTCCCCGACACCGCCCAGCCTCTCCCCCGACACCGCCCATCCTCTCCCCGACACGGCCTAGCCTCTCCCCCGACACCGCCCAGCCTCCTCACGACACAGCCCAGCCTCTCCCCCGACACCGCCCAGTCTCTCCCCCGACACCGCCCAGCCTACACCCGACACCGCCCAGCTTCTCCCCCGACACCGCCCAGCCTCTCCCCCACACCGCCCAGCCTCTCCCCCGACACCGCCCAGCCTCTCCCCCGACACCGCCCAGCCTCCTCCCGACACCGCCCAACCTCTCCCCCGACACCACCCAGCTTCCTCCCCGACACCGCCCAGCCTCTCCCCGACACCGCCCAGCCTGTCCGTCAACACCTCCCAGCCTCTCCCCCGACATCGCCAAGCTCCTCCCTGGACACCGCCCAGCCTCGACACGACACCGCCCTGCCTCTCCCCCGACACAGCCCAGCCTCTCCCCCGACACCGCCCAGCCTCTCCCCCGACACCACCCAGCCTCTCCCCCGACACCGCCCAGCCTCTCCCCCGAAACCGCCCAGCCTCTCCCCCGACACCGCCCAGTCTCTCCCCCGACACCGCCCAGCCTCCACCCGACACCGCCCAGCTTCTCCCCCGACACCGCCCAGCCTCTCCCCCACACCGCCCAGCCTCTCCCCCGACACCGCCCAGCCTCTCCCCCGACACCGCCCAGCCTCTCCCCCGAAACCGCCCAGCCTCTCCCCCGAAACCGCCCAGCTTCTCCCCCGACACCGCCCAGCCTCCTCCCGACACCGCCCAACCTCTCCCCCGACACCACCCAGCTTCCTCCCCGACACCGCCCAGCCTCTCCCCGACACCGCCCAGCCTGTCCGCCAACACCTCCCAGCCTCTCCCCCGACATCGCCAAGCTCCTCCCTGGACACCGCCCAGCCTCGACACGACACCGCCCTGCCTCTCCCCCGACACAGCCCAGCCTCTCCCCCGACACCGCCCAGCCTCTCCCCCGACACCGCCCAGCCTCTCCCCCGACACCGCCCAGCCTCTCCCCCGAAACCGCCCAGCCTCTCCCCCGACACCGCCCAGCCTCTCCCCCGACACCGCCCAGCCTCTCCCCCGACACCGCCCAGCCTCTCCCCCGAAACCGCCCAGCCTCTCCCCCGAAACCGCCCAGCTTCTCCCCCGACACCGCCCAGCCTCCTCCCGACACCGCCCAGCCTCTCCCCCGACACCGCCCATCCTCTCCCCGACACGGCCTAGCCTCTCCCCCGACACCGCCCAGCCTCCTCACGACACAGCCCAGCCTCTCCCCCGACACCGCCCAGTCTCTCCCCCGACACCGCCCAGCCTCCACCCGACACCGCCCAGCTTCTCCCCCGACACCGCCCAGCCTCTCCCCCACACCGCCCAGCCTCTCCCCCGACACCGCCCAGCATCTCCCCCGACACCGCCCAGCATCTCCCCCGACACCGACCAGCCTCTCCCCCGACACCGACCAGCCTCTCCCCCGACACCGCCCAGCCTCTCCCCCGACACCGCCCAGCCTCCTCCCGACACCACCCAGCCTCTCCCCCGACACCGCCCAGCCTCTCCCCCGACACCACCCAGCCTCTCCCCAGGCACGGTCCAGCCTCTCCCCCGACACCGCCCAGCCTCTCCCTCGACACAGCCCAGCCTCTCCCTCGACACCGCCCAGCCTCTCCCTCGACACCGCCCAGCCTCTCCCTCGACACAGCCCAGCCTCTCCCCCGACACCGCCCAGCATCTCCCCCGACACCGACCAGCCTCTCCCCCGACACCGACCAGCCTCTCCCCCGACACCGCCCAGCCTCTCCCCCGACACCGCCCAGCCTCCTCACGACACAGCCCAGCCTCTCCCCCGACACCACCCAGCCTCTCCCCCGACACCGCTCAGCCTCTCCTCCGACACCACCCAGCCTCTCACCCGACACCGCCCAGCCCCTCCTCCGACACCGCACAGCCTCTCCCACGACACCGCCAAGCCTCCTCCCGACACCGCCCTGCCTCTCCCCCGACACGGCCCAGCCTGTCCCCCAACACCGCCCAGCCTCTCCCCCGACATCGCCAAGCTCCTCCCTGGACACCGCCCAGCCTCGACACGACACCGCCCTGCCTCTCCCCCGACACAGCCCAGCCTCTCCCCCGACACCGCCCAGCCTCTCCCCCGACACCGCCCAGCCTCTCCCCCGACACCGCCCAGCCTCTCCCCCGACACCGCCAGCCTCTCCCCCGACACCGCCCAGCCTCTCCCCCGACACCGCCCAGCCTCTCCCCCGAAACCGCCCAGCCTCTCCCCCGAAACCGCCCAGCTTCTCCCCCGACACCGCCCAGCCTCCTCCCGACACCGCCCAACCTCTCCCCCGACACCACCCAGCTTCCTCCCCGACACCGCCCAGCCTGTCCGCCAACACCTCCCAGCCTCTCCCCCGACATCGCCAAGCTCCTCCCTGGACACCGCCCAGCCTCGACACGACACCGCCCTGCCTCTCCCCCGACACAGCCCAGCCTCTCCCCCGACACCGCCCAGCCTCTCCCCCGACACCGCCCAGCCTCTCCCCCGACACCGCCCAGCCTCTCCCCCGACACCGCCCAGCCTCTCCCCCGAAACCGCCCAGCCTCTCCCCCGACACCGCCCAGCCTCTCCCCCGACACCGCGCAGCCTCTCCCCCGACACCGCCCAGCCTCTCCCCGAAACCGCCCAGCCTCTCCCCCGAAACCGCCCAGCCTCTCCCCCGAAACCGCCCAGCTTCTCCCCCGACACCGCCCAGCCTCCTCCCGACACCGCCCAACCTCTCCCCCGACACCACCCAGCTTCCTCCCCGACACCGCCCAGCCTCTCCCCCGACACCGCCCATCCTCTCCCCGACACGGCCTAGCCTCTCCCCCGACACCGCCCAGCCTCCTCACGACACAGCCCAGCCTCTCCCCCGACACCGCCCAGTCTCTCCCCCGACACCGCCCAGCCTCCACCCGACACCGCCCAGCTTCTCCCCCGACACCGCCCAGCCTCTCCCCCACACCGCCCAGCCTCTCCCCCGACACCGCCCAGCATCTCCCCCGACACCGCCCAGCATCTCCCCCGACACCGACCAGCCTCTCCCCCGACACCGACCAGCCTCTCCCCCGACACCGCCCAGCCTCTCCCCCGACACCGCCCAGCCTCCTCCCGACACCACCCAGCCTCTCCCCCGACACCGCCCAGCCTCTCCCCCGACACCACCCAGCCTCTCCCCAGGCACGGTCCAGCCTCTCCCCCGACACCGCCCAGCCTCTCCCTCGACACAGCCCAGCCTCTCCCTCGACACCGCCCAGCCTCTCCCTCGACACCGCCCAACCTCTCCCCCGACACCACCCAGCTTCCTCCCCGACACCGCCCAGCCTCTCCCCGACACCGCCCAGCCTGTCCGCCAACACCTCCCAGCCTCTCCCCCGACATCGCCAAGCTCCTCCCTGGACACCGCCCAGCCTCGACACGACACCGCCCTGCCTCTCCCCCGACACAGCCCAGCCTCTCCCCCGACACCGCCCAGCCTCTCCCCCGACACCGCCCAGCCTCTCCCCCGACACCGCCCAGCCTCTCCCCCGAAACCGCCCAGCCTCTCCCCCGACACCGCCCAGCCTCTCCCCCGACACCGCGCAGCCTGTCCCCCGACACCGCCCAGCCTCTCCCCCGAAACCGCCCAGCCTCTCCCCCGAAACCGCCCAGCTTCTCCCCCGACACCGCCCAGCCTCCTCCCGACACCGCCCAACCTCTCCCCCGACACCACCCAGCTTCCTCCCCGACACCGCCCAGCCTCTCCCCCGACACCGCCCATCCTCTCCCCGACACGGCCTAGCCTCTCCCCCGACACCGCCCAGCCTCCTCACGACACAGCCCAGCCTCTCCCCCGACACCGCCCAGCTTCTCCCCCGACACCGCCCAGCCTCTCCCCCACACCGCCCAGCCTCTCCCCCACACCGCCCAGCCTCTCCCCCGACACCGCCCAGCTTCTCCCCCGACACCGCCCAGCCTCCTCCCGACACCGCCCAACCTCTCCCCCGACACCACCCAGCTTCCTCCCCGACACCGCCCAGCCTCTCCCCCGACACCGCCCATCCTCTCCCCGACACGGCCTAGCCTCTCCCCCGACACCGCCCAGCCTCCTCACGACACAGCCCAGCCTCTCCCCCGACACCGACCAGCCTCTCCCCCGACACCGCCCAGCCTCTCCCCCGACACCGCCCAGCCTCCTCCCGACACCACCCAGCCTCTCCCCCGACACCGCCCAGCCTCTCCCCCGACACCACCCAGCCTCTCCCCAGGCACGGTCCAGCCTCTCCCCCGACACCGCCCAGCCTCTCCCTCGACACAGCCCAGCCTCTCCCTCGACACCGCCCAGCCTCTCCCTCGACACCGCCCAACCTCTCCCCCGACACCACCCAGCTTCCTCCCCGACACCGCCCAGCCTCTCCCCGACACCGCCCAGCCTGTCCCCCAACACCTCCCAGCCTCTCCCCCGACATCGCCAAGCTCCTCCCTGGACACCGCCCAGCCTCGACACGACACCGCCCTGCCTCTCCCCCGACACAGCCCAGCCTCTCCCCCGACACCGCCCAGCCTCTCCCCCGACACCGCCCAGCCTCTCCCCCGACACCGCCCAGCCTCTCCCCCGAAACCGCCCAGCCTCTCCCCCGACACCGCCCAGCCTCTCCCCCGACACCGCGCAGCCTGTCCCCCGACACCGCCCAGCCTCTCCCCCGAAACCGCCCAGCCTCTCCCCCGAAACCGCCCAGCTTCTCCCCCGACACCGCCCAGCCTCCTCCCGACACCGCCCAACCTCTCCCCCGACACCGCCCAGCCTCTCCCCCGACACCACCCAGCCTCTCCCCAGGCACGGTCCAGCCTCTCCCCCGACACCGCCCAGCCTCTCCCTCGACACAGCCCAGCCTCCTCACGACACAGCCCAGCCTCTCCCCCGACACCGCCCAGTCTCTCCCCCGACACCGCCCAGCCTCCACCCGACACCGCCCAGCTTCTCCCCCGACACCGCCCAGCCTCTCCCCCACACCGCCCAGCCTCTCCCCCGACACCGCCCAGCATCTCCCCCGACACCGCCCAGCATCTCCCCCGACACCGACCAGCCTCTCCCCCGACACCGACCAGCCTCTCCCCCGACACCGCCCATCCTCTCCCCGACACGGCCTAGCCTCTCCCCCGACACCGCCCAGCCTCCTCACGACACAGCCCAGCCTCTCCCCCGACACCGCCCAGTCTCTCCCCCGACACCGCCCAGCCTCCACCCGACACCGCCCAGCTTCTCCCCCGACACCGCCCAGCCTCTCCCCCACACCGCCCAGCCTCTCCCCCACACCGCCCAGCTTCTCCCCCGACACCGCCCAGCCTCCTCCCGACACCGCCCAACCTCTCCCCCGACACCACCCAGCTTCCTCCCCGACACCGCCCAGCCTCTCCCCCGACACCGCCCATCCTCTCCCCGACACGGCCTAGCCTCTCCCCCGACACCGCCCAGCCTCTCCCCGACACCGACCAGCCTCTCCCCCGACACCGCCCAGCCTCTCCCCCGACACCGCCCAGCCTCCTCCCGACACCACCCAGCCTCTCCCCCGACACCGCCCAGCCTCTCCCCCGACACCGACCAGCCTCTCCCCCGACACCGCCCAGCCTCTCCCCCGACACCGCCCAGCCTCCTCCCGACACCACCCAGCCTCTCCCCCGACACCGCCCAGCCTCTCCCCCGACACCACCCAGCCTCTCCCCAGGCACGGTCCAGCCTCTCCCCCGACACCGCCCAGCCTCTCCCTCGACACAGCCCAGCCTCTCCCTCGACACCGCCCAGCCTCTCCCTCGACACCGCCCAACCTCTCCCCCGACACCACCCAGCTTCCTCCCCGACACCGCCCAGCCTCTCCCCGACACCGCCCAGCCTGTCCGCCAACACCTCCCAGCCTCTCCCCCGACATCGCCAAGCTCCTCCCTGGACACCGCCCAGCCTCGACACGACACCGCCCTGCCTCTCCCCCGACACAGCCCAGCCTCTCCCCCGACACCGCCCAGCATCTCCCCCGACACCGCCCAGCCTCTCCCCCGACACCGCCCAGCCTCTCCCCCGAAACCGCCCAGCCTCTCCCCCGACACCGCCCAGCCTCTCCCCCGACACCGCGCAGCCTGTCCCCCGACACCGCCCAGCCTCTCCCCCGAAACCGCCCAGCCTCTCCCCCGAAACCGCCCAGCTTCTCCCCCGACACCGCCCAGCCTCCTCCCGACACCGCCCAACCTCTCCCCCGACACCGCCCAGCCTCTCCCCCGACACCACCCAGCCTCTCCCCAGGCACGGTCCAGCCTCTCCCCCGACACCGCCCAGCCTCTCCCTCGACACAGCCCAGCCTCCTCACGACACAGCCCAGCCTCTCCCCCGACACCGCCCAGTCTCTCCCCCGACACCGCCCAGCCTCCACCCGACACCGCCCAGCTTCTCCCCCGACACCGCCCAGCCTCTCCCCCACACCGCCCAGCCTCTCCCCCGACACCGCCCAGCATCTCCCCCGACACCGCCCAGCATCTCCCCCGACACCGACCAGCCTCTCCCCCGACACCGACCAGCCTCTCCCCCGACACCGCCCAGCCTCTCCCCCGACACCGCCCAGCCTCCTCCCGACACCACCCAGCCTCTCCCCCGACACCGCCCAGCCTCTCCCCCGACACCACCCAGCCTCTCCCCAGGCACGGTCCAGCCTCTCCCCCGACACCGCCCAGCCTCTCCCTCGACACAGCCCAGCCTCTCCCTCGACACCGCCCAGCCTCTCCCTCGACACCGCCCAGCCTCTCCCTCGACACAGCCCAGCCTCTCCCCCGACACCGCCCAGCATCTCCCCCGACACCGACCAGCCTCTCCCCCGACACCGACCAGCCTCTCCCCCGACACCGCCCAGCCTCTCCCCCGACAACGCCCAGCCTCCTCACGACACAGCCCAGCCTCTCCCCCGACACCACCCAGCCTCTCCCCCGACACCGCTCAGCCTCTCCTCCGACACCACCCAGCCTCTCACCCGACACCGCCCAGCCCCTCCTCCGACACCGCACAGCCTCTCCCACGACACCGCCCAGCCTCCTCCCGACACCGCCCTGCCTCTCCCCCGACACGGCCCAGCCTGTCCCCCAACACCGCCCAGCCTCTCCCCCGACATCGCCAAGCTCCTCCCTGGACACCGCCCAGCCTCGACACGACACCGCCCTGCCTCGCCCCCGACACAGCCCAGCCTCTCCCCCGACACCGCCCAGCCTCTCCCCCGACACCGCCCAGCCTCTCCCCCGACACCGCCCAGCCTCTCCCCCGACACCGCCCAGCCTCTCCCCCGAAACCGCCCAGCCTCTCCCCCGACACCGCCCAGCCTCTCCCCCGAAACCGCCCAGCTTCTCCCCCGACACCGCCCAGCCTCCTCCCGACACCGCCCAACCTCTCCCCCGACACCACCCAGCTTCCTCCCCGACACCGCCCAGCCTCTCCCCGACACCGCCCAGCCTGTCCGCCAACACCTCCCAGCCTCTCCCCGGACACCGCCCAGCTTCCTCCCCAACACCGCCCAGCCTCTTTCCCGACACCGCACAGCCTCTCCCACGACACCGCCCAGCCTCCTCCCGACACCGCCCTGCCTCTCCCCCGACACGGCCCAGCCTGTCCCCCAACACCGCCCAGCCTCTCCACCGACACCGCCCAGCCTCTCACCGACATCGCCCAGCTTCTCCCTGTGACACCACCCAGCCTCTCCCCGACACCGCCCAGCCTCTCCCCCGACACCGCCCAGCTTCCTCCCCGACACCGCCCAGCCTCTCCCCCGACACCGCCCAGCTTCCTCCCCGACACTGGCCAGCCTCTCCCCTGACACCGCCCAGCCACTCCCCCGACACCGCCCAGCTTCCTCCCCGACACTGGCCAGCCTCTCCCCCGACAACGCCCAGCCTCCTCCCCGACACCGCCCAGCCTCTCCCCCGACACCGCCCAGCCTCTCCCCCGACACCGCCCAGACTCTCCCCCGACACCGCCCAGCCTCTCCCCCGAAACCGCCCAGCCTCTCCCCCGAAACCGCCCAGCTTCTCCCCCGACACCGCCCAGCCTCCTCCCGACACCGCCCAACCTCTCCCCCGACACCACCCAGCTTCCTCCCCGACACCGCCCAGCCTCTCCCCGACACCGCCCAGCCTGTCCGCCAACACCTCCCAGCCTCTCCCCGGACACCGCCCAGCTTCCTCCCCAACACCGCCCAGCCTCTTTCCCGACACCGCACAGCCTCTCCCACGACACCGCCCAGCCTCCTCCCGACACCGCCCTGCCTCTCCCCCGACACGGCCCAGCCTGTCCCCCAACACCGCCCAGCCTCTCCCCCGACACCGCCCAGCCTCTCACCGACATCGCCCAGCTTCTCCCTGTGACACCACCCAGCCTCTCCCCGACACCGCCCAGCCTCTCCCCCGACACCGCCCAGCTTCCTCCCCGACACCGCCCAGCCTCTCCCCCGACACCGCCCAGCTTCCTCCCCGACACTGGCCAGCCTCTCCCCTGACACCGCCCAGCCACTCCCCCGACACCGCCCAGCTTCCTCCCCGACACTGGCCAGCCTCTCCCCCGACAACGCCCAGCCTCCTCCCCGACACCGCCCAGCCTCTCCCCCGACACCGCCCAACTTCCTCCTGACACCGCCCAGCTTCCTCCCCGACACCGCCCAGCCTCTCCCCCGACACCGCACAGCCTCCTCCCGACACCGCCCTGCCTCTCCCCCGACACCGCCCAGCCTCCTCCCGACACAGCCCAGCCTCTCCCCCGACACCGCCCATCCTCTCCCCGACACGGCCTAGCCTCTCCCCCGACACCGCCCAGCCTCCTCCCGACACCACCCAGCCTCTCCCCCGACACCGCCCAGCCTCTCCCCCGACACCGCCCAGCCTCTCCCCCGACACCACCCAGCCTCTCCCCCGACACCACCCAGCCTCTCCCCAGGCACGGTCCAGCCTCTCCCCCGACACCGCCCAGCCTCTCCCCGGACACCGCTCAGCTTCCTCCCCGACACTGCCCAGCCTCTCCCCAGACACCGCCCAGTCTATCCCCCGACACCGCCCAAACTCTCCCTGTGACACCACCCAGCCTCTCCCCCTACACCACCCAGACTCTACCCCTACACCGCCCAGACTCTCCCCCGACACCGCCCAGCCTCTCCGCCGACACCGCCCAGCCTCTCCCCCGACACCGCCCAGTCTCTCCCCCGACACCGCCCAGCCTCCACCCGACACCGCCCAGCTTCTCCCCCGACACCGCCCAGCCTCTCCCCCACACCGCCCAGCCTCTCCCCCACACCGCCCAGCCTCTCCCCCGACACCGCCCAGCATCTCCCCCGACACCGCCCAGCATCTCCCCCGACACCGACCAGCCTCTCCCCCGACACCGACCAGCCTCTCCCCCGACACCGCCCAGCCTCTCCCCCGACACCGCCCAGCCTCCTCCCGACACCACCCAGCCTCTCCCCCGACACCGCCCAGCCTCTCCCCCGACACCACCCAGCCTCTCCCCAGGCACGGTCCAGCCTCTCCCCCGACACCGCCCAGCCTCTCCCTCGACACAGCCCAGCCTCTCCCTCGACACCGCCCAGCCTCTCCCTCGACACCGCCCAGCCTCTCCCTCGACACCGCCCAGCCTCTCCCTCGACACAGCCCAGCCTCTCCCTCGACACAGCCCAGCCTCTCCCCTGACACCGCCCAGCCACTCCCCCGACACCGCCCAGCTTCCTCCCCGACACTGGCCAGCCTCTCCCCCGACAACGCCCAGCCTCCTCCCCGACACCGCCCAGCCTCTCCCCCGACACCGCCCAACTTCCTCCTGACACCGCCCAGCTTCCTCCCCGACACCGCCCAGCCTCTCCCCCGACACCGCCCAGCCTCCTCCCGACACCGCCCTGCCTCTCCCCCGACACCGCCCAGCCTCCTCCCGACACCGCCCAGCCTCTCCCCCGACACCGCCCAGACTCTCCCCCGACACCGCCCAGCCTCTCCCCCGAAACCGCCCAGCCTCTCCCCCGAAACCGCCCAGCTTCTCCCCCGACACCGCCCAGCCTCCTCCCGACACCGCCCAACCTCTCCCCCGACACCACCCAGCTTCCTCCCCGACACCGCCCAGCCTCTCCCCGACACCGCCCAGCCTGTCCGCCAACACCTCCCAGCCTCTCCCCGGACACCGCCCAGCTTCCTCCCCAACACCGCCCAGCCTCTTTCCCGACACCGCACAGCCTCTCCCACGACACCGCCCAGCCTCCTCCCGACACCGCCCTGCCTCTCCCCCGACACGGCCCAGCCTGTCCCCCAACACCGCCCAGCCTCTCCCCCGACACCGCCCAGCCTCTCACCGACATCGCCCAGCTTCTCCCTGTGACACCACCCAGCCTCTCCCCGACACCGCCCAGCCTCTCCCCCGACACCGCCCAGCTTCCTCCCCGACACCGCCCAGCCTCTCCCCCGACACCGCCCAGCTTCCTCCCCGACACTGGCCAGCCTCTCCCCTGACACCGCCCAGCCACTCCCCCGACACCGCCCAGCTTCCTCCCCGACACTGGCCAGCCTCTCCCCCGACAACGCCCAGCCTCCTCCCCGACACCGCCCAGCCTCTCCCCCGACACCGCCCAACTTCCTCCTGACACCGCCCAGCTTCCTCCCCGACACCGCCCAGCCTCTCCCCCGACACCGCACAGCCTCCTCCCGACACCGCCCTGCCTCTCCCCCGACACCGCCCAGCCTCCTCCCGACACAGCCCAGCCTCTCCCCCGACACCGCCCATCCTCTCCCCGACACGGCCTAGCCTCTCCCCCGACACCGCCCAGCCTCCTCCCGACACCACCCAGCCTCTCCCCCGACACCGCCCAGCCTCTCCCCCGACACCGCCCAGCCTCTCCCCCGACACCACCCAGCCTCTCCCCCGACACCACCCAGCCTCTCCCCAGGCACGGTCCAGCCTCTCCCCCGACACCGCCCAGCCTCTCCCCGGACACCGCTCAGCTTCCTCCCCGACACTGCCCAGCCTCTCCCCAGACACCGCCCAGTCTATCCCCCGACACCGCCCAAACTCTCCCTGTGACACCACCCAGCCTCTCCCCCTACACCACCCAGACTCTACCCCTACACCGCCCAGACTCTCCCCCGACACCGCCCAGCCTCTCCGCCGACACCGCCCAGCCTCTCCCCCGACACCGCCCAGTCTCTCCCCCGACACCGCCCAGCCTCCACCCGACACCGCCCAGCTTCTCCCCCGACACCGCCCAGCCTCTCCCCCACACCGCCCAGCCTCTCCCCCACACCGCCCAGCCTCTCCCCCGACACCGCCCAGCATCTCCCCCGACACCGCCCAGCATCTCCCCCGACACCGACCAGCCTCTCCCCCGACACCGACCAGCCTCTCCCCCGACACCGCCCAGCCTCTCCCCCGACACCGCCCAGCCTCCTCCCGACACCACCCAGCCTCTCCCCCGACACCGCCCAGCCTCTCCCCCGACACCACCCAGCCTCTCCCCAGGCACGGTCCAGCCTCTCCCCCGACACCGCCCAGCCTCTCCCTCGACACAGCCCAGCCTCTCCCTCGACACCGCCCAGCCTCTCCCTCGACACCGCCCAGCCTCTCCCTCGACACCGCCCAGCCTCTCCCTCGACACAGCCCAGCCTCTCCCTCGACACAGCCCAGCCTCTCCCCTGACACCGCCCAGCCACTCCCCCGACACCGCCCAGCTTCCTCCCCGACACTGGCCAGCCTCTCCCCCGACAACGCCCAGCCTCCTCCCCGACACCGCCCAGCCTCTCCCCCGACACCGCCCAACTTCCTCCTGACACCGCCCAGCTTCCTCCCCGACACCGCCCAGCCTCTCCCCCGACACCGCCCAGCCTCCTCCCGACACCGCCCTGCCTCTCCCCCGACACCGCCCAGCCTCCTCCCGACACCGCCCAGCCTCTCCCCCGACACCGCCCATCCTCTCCCCGACACGGCCTAGCCTCTCCCCCGACACCGCCCAGCCTCCTCACGACACAGCCCAGCCTCTCCCCCGACACCACCCAGCCTCTCCCCCGGACACCACCCAGCCTCTCCCCCTACACCACCCAGACTCTACCCCTACACCGCCGAGACTCTCCCCCGACACCGCCCAGCCTCTCCCCCGACACCGCCCAGCCTCTCCGCCGACACCGCCCAGCCTCTCCCCCGACACCGCCCAGTCTCTCCCCCGACACCGCCCAGCCTCTCCCCCGACACCGCCCAGCCTCCACCCGACACCGCCCAGCTTCTCCCCCGACACCGCCCAGCCTCTCCCCCACACCGCCCAGCCTCTCCCCCGACACCGCCCAGCATCTCCCCCGACACCGCCCAGCATCTCCCCCGACACCGACCAGCCTCTCCCCCGACACCGACCAGCCTCTCCCCCGACACCGCCCAGCCTCTCCCCCGACACCGCCCAGCCTCCTCCCGACACCACCCAGCCTCTCCCCCGACACCGCCCAGCCTCTCCCCCGACACCACCCAGCCTCTCCCCAGGCACGGTCCAGCCTCTCCCCCGACACCGCCCAGCCTCTCCCTCGACACAGCCCAGCCTCTCCCTCGACACCGCCCAGCCTCTCCCTCGACACCGCCCAGCCTCTCCCTCGACACAGCCCAGCCTCTCCCTCGACACAGCCCAGCCTCTCCCCTGACACCGCCCAGCCACTCCCCCGACACCGCCCAGCTTCCTCCCCGACACTGGCCAGCCTCTCCCCCGACAACGCCCAGCCTCCTCCCCGACACCGCCCAGCCTCTCCCCCGACACCGCCCAACTTCCTCCTGACACCGCCCAGCTTCCTCCCCGACACCGTCCAGCCTCTCCCCCGACACCGCCCAGCCTCCTCCCGACACCGCCCTGCCTCTCCCCCGACACCGCCCAGCCTCCTCCCGACACAGCCCAGCCTCTCCCCCGACACCGCCCATCCTCTCCCCGACACGGCCCAGCCTGTCCCCCAACACCGCCCAGCCTCTCCCCCGACATCGCCAAGCTCCTCCCTGGACACCGCCCAGCCTCGACACGACACCGCCCTGCCTCTCCCCCGACACAGCCCAGCCTCTCCCCCGACACCGCCCAGCCTCTCCCCCGACACCGCCCAGCCTCTCCCCCGACACCGCCCAGCCTCTCCCCCGACACCGCCCAGCCTCTCCCCCGACACCGCCCAGCCTCTCCCCCGACACCGCCCAGCCTCTCCCCCGACACCGCCCAGCCTCTCCCCCGACACCGCCCAGCCTCTCCCCCGACACCGCCAAGCCTCTCCCCCGAAACCGCCCAGCCTCTCCCCCGAAACCGCCCAGCTTCTCCCCCGACACCGCCCAGCCTCCTCCCGACACCGCCCAACCTCTCCCCCGACACCACCCAGCTTCCTCCCCGACACCGCCCAGCCTCTCCCCGACACCGCCCAGCCTGTCCGCCAACACCTCCCAGCCTCTCCCCGGACACCGCCCAGCTACCTCCCCAACACCGCCCAGCCTCTTTCCCGACACCGCACAGCCTCTCCCACGACACCGCCCAGCCTCCTCCCGACACCGCCCTGCCTCTCCCCCGACACGGCCCAGCCTGTCCCCCAACACCGCCCAGCCTCTCCCCCGACACCGCCCAGCCTCTCACCGACATCGCCCAGCTTCTCCCTGTGACACCACCCAGCCTCTCCCCGACACCGCCCAGCCTCTCCCCCGACACCGCCCAGCTTCCTCCCCGACACCGCCCAGCCTCTCACCCGACACCGCCCAGCTTCCTCCCCGACACTGGCCAGCCTCTCCCCCGACACCGCCCAGCCTCTCCACGGACACCGCCCAGCTTCCTCCCCGACATCGCCCAGCCTCTCCCCTGTCACCGGCCAGCCTCTCACCCGACACCGCCCAGCTTCTCCCCGGACACCGCTCAGCTTCCTCCCCGACACTGCCCAGCCTCTCCCCAGACACCGCCCAGTCTATCCCCCGACACCGCCCAAACTCTCCCTGTGACACCACCCAGCCTCTCCCCCTACACCACCCAGACTCTCCCCCTACACCGCCCAGACTCTCCCCCGACACCGCCCAGCCTCTCCCCCGACACCGCCCAGCCTCTCCCCCGACACCGCCCAGCCTCCTCCCGACACCACCCAGCCTCTCCCCCGACACCGCCCAGCCTCTCCCCCGACACCACCCAGCCTCTCCCCAGGCACGGTCCAGCCTCTCCCCCGACACCGCCCAGCCTCTCCCTCGACACAGCCCAGCCTCTCCCTCGACACCGCCCAGCCTCTCCCTCGACACCGCCCAGCCTCTCCCTCGACACAGCCCAGCCTCTCCCCTGACACCGCCCAGCCACTCCCCCGACACCGCCCAGCTTCCTCCCCGACACTGGCCAGCCTCTCCCCCGACAACGCCCAGCCTCCTCCCCGACACCGCCCAGCCTCTCCCCCGACACCGCCCAACTTCCTCCTGACACCGCCCAGCTTCCTCCCCGACACCGCCCAGCCTCTCCCCCGACACCGCCCAGCCTCCTCCCGACACCGCCCTGCCTCTCCCCCGACACCGCCCAGCCTCCTCCCGACACAGCCCAGCCTCTCCCCCGACACCGCCCATCCTCTCCCCGACACGGCCTAGCCTCTCCCCCGACACCGCCCAGCCTCCTCACGACACAGCCCAGCCTCTCCCCCGACACCACCCAGCCTCTCCCCCAACACCGCTCAGCCTCTCTTCCGACACCACCTGGCTCTCACCCGACACCGCCCAGCCCCTCCTCCGACACCGCACAGCCTCTCCCACGACACCGCCCAGCCTCCTCCCGACACCGCCCTGCCTCTCCCCCGACACGGCCCAGCCTCTCCCCCGACACCGCCCAGCCTCCTCACGACACAGCCCAGCCTCTCCCCCGACACCACCCAGCCTCTCCCCCGACACCGCTCAGCCTCTCCTCCGACACCACCCAGCCTCTCACCCGACACCGCCCAGCCCCTCCTCCGACACCGCACAGCCTCTCCCACGACACCGCCCAGCCTCCTCCCGACACCGCCCTGCCTCTCCCCCGACACGGCCCAGCCTGTCCCCCAACACCGCCCAGCCTCTCCCCCGACATCGCCAAGCTCCTCCCTGGACACCGCCCAGCCTCGACACGACACCGCCCTGCCTCTCCCCCGACACCGCCCAGCCTCTCCCCCGACACCGCCCAGCCTCCTCCCGACACCACCCAGCCTCTCCCCCGACACCGCCCAGCCTCTCCCCCGACACCACCCAGCCTCTCCCCAGGCACGGTCCAGCCTCTCCCCCGACACCGCCCAGCCTCTCCCTCGACACAGCCCAGCCTCTCCCTCGACACCGCCCAGCCTCTCCCTCGACACCGCCCAGCCTCTCCCTCGACACAGCCCAGCCTCTCCCTCGACACAGCCCAGCCTCTCCCCTGACACCGCCCAGCCACTCCCCCGACACCGCCCAGCTTCCTCCCCGACACTGGCCAGCCTCTCCCCCGACAACGCCCAGCCTCCTCCCCGACACCGCCCAGCCTCTCCCCCGACACCGCCCAACTTCCTCCTGACACCGCCCAGCTTCCTCCCCGACACCGCCCAGCCTCTCCCCCGACACCGCCCAGCCTCCTCCCGACACCGCCCTGCCTCTCCCCCGACACCGCCCAGCCTCCTCCCGACACAGCCCAGCCTCTCCCCCGACACCGCCCATCCTCTCCCCGACACGGCCTAGCCTCTCCCCCGACACCGCCCAGCCTCCTCACGACACAGCCCAGCCTCTCCCCCGACACCACCCAGCCTCTCCCCCGACACCGCTCAGCCTCTCCTCCGACACCACCCAGCCTCTCACCCGACACCGCCCAGCCCCTCCTCCGACACCGCACAGCCTCTCCCACGACACCGCCCAGCCTCCTCCCGACACCGCCCTGCCTCTCCCCCGACACGGCCCAGCCTGTCCCCCAACACCGCCCAGCCTCTCCCCCGACATCGCCAAGCTCCTCCCTCGACACCGCCCAGCCTCTCCCTCGACACGGCCCAGCCTCTCCCCCGACACCGCCCAGCCTCTCCCCCGACACCGACCAGCCTCTCCCCCGACACCGACCAGCCTCTCCCCCGACACCGCCCAGCCTCTCCCCCGACACCGCCCAGCCTCCTCACGACACAGCCCAGCCTCTCCCCCGACACCACCCAGCCTCTCCCCCGACACCGCTCAGCCTCTCCTCCGACACCACCCAGCCTCTCACCCGACACCGCCCTGCCTCTCCCCCGACACAGCCCAGCCTCTCCCCCGACACCGCCCAGCCTCTCCCCCGACACCGCCCAGCCTCTCCCCCGACACCGCCCAGCCTCTCCCCCGACACCGCCCAGCCTCTCCCCCGACACCGCCCAGCCTCTCCCCCGAAACCGCCCAGCCTCTCCCCCGAAACCGCCCAGCCTCTCCCCCGAAACCGCCCAGCTTCTCCCCCGACACCGCCCAGCCTCCTCCCGACACCGCCCAACCTCTCCCCCGACACCACCCAGCTTCCTCCCCGACACCGCCCAGCCTCTCCCCGACACCGCCCAGCCTGTCCGCCAACACCTCCCAGCCTCTCCCCGGACACCGCCCAGCTTCCTCCCCAACACCGCCCAGCCTCTTTCCCGACACCGCACAGCCTCTCCCACGACACCGCCCAGCCTCCTCCCGACACCGCCCTGCCTCTCCCCCGACACGGCCCAGCCTGTCCCCCAACACCGCCCAGCCTCTCCCCCGACACCGCCCAGCCTCTCACCGACATCGCCCAGCTTCTCCCTGTGACACCACCCAGCCTCTCCCCGACACCGCCCAGCCTCTCCCCCGACACCGCCCAGCTTCCTCCCCGACACCGCCCAGCCTCTCCCCCGACACCGCCCAGCTTCCTCCCCGACACTGGCCAGCCTCTCCCCTGACACCGCCCAGCCACTCCCCCGACACCGCCCAGCTTCCTCCCCGACACCGCCCAGCTTCCTCCCCGACACTGGCCAGCCTCTCCCCCGACAACGCCCAGCCTCCTCCCCGACACCGCCCAGCCTCTCCCCCGACACCGCCCAACTTCCTCCTGACACCGCCCAGCTTCCTCCCCGACACCGCCCAGCCTCTCCCCCGACACCGCCCAGCCTCCTCCCGACACCGCCCTGCCTCTCCCCCGACACCGCCCAGCCTCCTCCCGACACAGCCCAGCCTCTCCCCCGACACCGCCCATCCTCTCCCCGACACGGCCTAGCCTCTCCCCCGACACCGCCCAGCCTCCTCACGACACAGCCCAGCCTCTCCCCCGACACCACCCAGCCTCTCCCCCGACACCGCTCAGCCTCTCCTCCGACACCACCCAGCCTCTCACCCGACACCGCCCAGCCCCTCCTCCGACACCGCACAGCCTCTCCCACGACACCGCCCAGCCTCCTCCCGACACCGCCCTGCCTCTCCCCCGACACGGCCCAGCCTGTCCCCCAACACCGCCCACCCTCTCCCCCGACATCGCCAAGCTCCTCCCTGGACACCGCCCAGCCTCGACACGACACCGCCCTGCCTCTCCCCCGACACAGCCCAGCCTCTCCCCCGACACCGCCCAGCCTCTCCCCCGACACCGCCCAGCCTCTCCCCCGACACCGCCCAGCCTCTCCCCCGACACCGCCCAGCCTCTCCCCCGACACCGCCCAGCCTCTCCCCCGACACCGCCAAGCCTCTCCCCCGAAACCGCCCAGCCTCTCCCCCGAAACCGCCCAGCTTCTCCCACGACACCGCCCAGCCTCCTCCCGACACCGCCC
This sequence comes from Scyliorhinus torazame, assembly GCF_047496885.1. NCBI lineage: Eukaryota > Metazoa > Chordata > Chondrichthyes > Carcharhiniformes > Scyliorhinidae > Scyliorhinus > Scyliorhinus torazame. The sequence continues at coordinate 70,193,965 of NC_092709.1, read as the reverse complement.
AACCTCTCCCCCGACACCACCCAGCTTCCTCCCCGACACCGCCCAGCCTCTCCCCGACACCGCCCAGCCTGTCCGCCAACACCTCCCAGCCTCTCCCCGGACACCGCCCAGCTACCTCCCCAACACCGCCCAGCCTCTTTCCCGACACCGCACAGCCTCTCCCACGACACCGCCCAGCCTCCTCCCGACACCGCCCTGCCTCTCCCCCGACACGGCCCAGCCTGTCCCCCAACACCGCCCAGCCTCTCCCCCGACACCGCCCAGCCTCTCACCGACATCGCCCAGCTTCTCCCTGTGACACCACCCAGCCTCTCCCCGACACCGCCCAGCCTCTCCCCCGACACCGCCCAGCTTCCTCCCCGACACCGCCCAGCCTCTCACCCGACACCGCCCAGCTTCCTCCCCGACACTGGCCAGCCTCTCCCCCGACACCGCCCAGCCTCTCCACGGACACCGCCCAGCTTCCTCCCCGACATCGCCCAGCCTCTCCCCTGTCACCGGCCAGCCTCTCACCCGACACCGCCCAGCTTCTCCCCGGACACCGCTCAGCTTCCTCCCCGACACTGCCCAGCCTCTCCCCAGACACCGCCCAGTCTATCCCCCGACACCGCCCAAACTCTCCCTGTGACACCACCCAGCCTCTCCCCCTACACCACCCAGACTCTCCCCCTACACCGCCCAGACTCTCCCCCGACACCGCCCAGCCTCTCCCCCGACACCGCCCAGCCTCTCCCCCGACACCGCCCAGCCTCCTCCCGACACCACCCAGCCTCTCCCCCGACACCGCCCAGCCTCTCCCCCGACACCACCCAGCCTCTCCCCAGGCACGGTCCAGCCTCTCCCCCGACACCGCCCAGCCTCTCCCTCGACACAGCCCAGCCTCTCCCTCGACACCGCCCAGCCTCTCCCTCGACACCGCCCAGCCTCTCCCTCGACACAGCCCAGCCTCTCCCCTGACACCGCCCAGCCACTCCCCCGACACCGCCCAGCTTCCTCCCCGACACTGGCCAGCCTCTCCCCCGACAACGCCCAGCCTCCTCCCCGACACCGCCCAGCCTCTCCCCCGACACCGCCCAACTTCCTCCTGACACCGCCCAGCTTCCTCCCCGACACCGCCCAGCCTCTCCCCCGACACCGCCCAGCCTCCTCCCGACACCGCCCTGCCTCTCCCCCGACACCGCCCAGCCTCCTCCCGACACAGCCCAGCCTCTCCCCCGACACCGCCCATCCTCTCCCCGACACGGCCTAGCCTCTCCCCCGACACCGCCCAGCCTCCTCACGACACAGCCCAGCCTCTCCCCCGACACCACCCAGCCTCTCCCCCAACACCGCTCAGCCTCTCCTCCGACACCACCTGGCTCTCACCCGACACCGCCCAGCCCCTCCTCCGACACCGCACAGCCTCTCCCACGACACCGCCCAGCCTCCTCCCGACACCGCCCTGCCTCTCCCCCGACACGGCCCAGCCTCTCCCCCGACACCGCCCAGCCTCCTCACGACACAGCCCAGCCTCTCCCCCGACACCACCCAGCCTCTCCCCCGACACCGCTCAGCCTCTCCTCCGACACCACCCAGCCTCTCACCCGACACCGCCCAGCCCCTCCTCCGACACCGCACAGCCTCTCCCACGACACCGCCCAGCCTCCTCCCGACACCGCCCTGCCTCTCCCCCGACACGGCCCAGCCTGTCCCCCAACACCGCCCAGCCTCTCCCCCGACATCGCCAAGCTCCTCCCTGGACACCGCCCAGCCTCGACACGACACCGCCCTGCCTCTCCCCCGACACAGCCCAGCCTCTCCCCCGACACCGCCCAGCCTCTCCCCCGACACCGCCCAGCCTCTCCCCCGACACCGCCCAGCCTCTCCCCCGACACCGCCCAGCCTCTCCCCCGACACCGCCCAGCCTCTCCCCCGACACCGCCCAGCCTCTCCCCCGACACCGCCCAGCCTCTCCCCCGACACCGCCAAGCCTCTCCCCCGAAACCGCCCAGCCTCTCCCCCGAAACCGCCCAGCTTCTCCCCCGACACCGCCCAGCCTCCTCCCGACACCGGCCAACCTCTCCCCCGACACCACCCAGCTTCCTCCCCGACACCGCCCAGCCTCTCCCCGACACCGCCCAGCCTGTCCGCCAACACCTCCCAGCCTCTCCCCGGACACCGCCCAGCTACCTCCCCAACACCGCCCAGCCTCTTTCCCGACACCGCACAGCCTCTCCCACGACACCGCCCAGCCTCCTCCCGACACCGCCCTGCCTCTCCCCCGACACGGCCCAGCCTGTCCCCCAACACCGCCCAGCCTCTCCCCCGACACCGCCCAGCCTCTCACCGACATCGCCCAGCTTCTCCCTGTGACACCACCCAGCCTCTCCCCGACACCGCCCAGCCTCTCCCCCGACACCGCCCAGCTTCCTCCCCGACACCGCCCAGCCTCTCACCCGACACCGCCCAGCTTCCTCCCCGACACTGGCCAGCCTCTCCCCCGACACCGCCCAGCCTCTCCACGGACACCGCCCAGCTTCCTCCCCGACATCGCCCAGCCTCTCCCCTGTCACCGGCCAGCCTCTCACCCGACACCGCCCAGCTTCTCCCCGGACACCGCTCAGCTTCCTCCCCGACACTGCCCAGCCTCTCCCCAGACACCGCCCAGTCTATCCCCCGACACCGCCCAAACTCTCCCTGTGACACCACCCAGCCTCTCCCCCTACACCACCCAGACTCTCCCCCTACACCGCCCAGACTCTCCCCCGACACCGCCCAGCCTCTCCCCCGACACCGCCCAGCCTCTCCCCCGACACCGCCCAGCCTCCTCCCGACACCACCCAGCCTCTCCCCCGACACCGCCCAGCCTCTCCCCCGACACCACCCAGCCTCTCCCCAGGCACGGTCCAGCCTCTCCCCCGACACCGCCCAGCCTCTCCCTCGACACAGCCCAGCCTCTCCCTCGACACCGCCCAGCCTCTCCCTCGACACCGCCCAGCCTCTCCCTCGACACAGCCCAGCCTCTCCCCTGACACCGCCCAGCCTCTCCCCCGACACCGCCCAGCCTCCTCCCGACACCGCCCTGCCTCTCCCCCGACACCGCCCAGCCTCCTCCCGACACAGCCCAGCCTCTCCCCCGACACCGCCCATCCTCTCCCCGACACGGCCTAGCCTCTCCCCCGACACCGCCCAGCCTCCTCACGACACAGCCCAGCCTCTCCCCCGACACCACCCAGCCTCTCCCCCAACACCGCTCAGCCTCTCCTCCGACACCACCTGGCTCTCACCCGACACCGCCCAGCCCCTCCTCCGACACCGCACAGCCTCTCCCACGACACCGCCCAGCCTCCTCCCGACACCGCCCTGCCTCTCCCCCGACACGGCCCAGCCTCTCCCCCGACACCGCCCAGCCTCCTCACGACACAGCCCAGCCTCTCCCCCGACACCACCCAGCCTCTCCCCCGACACCGCTCAGCCTCTCCTCCGACACCACCCAGCCTCTCACCCGACACCGCCCAGCCCCTCCTCCGACACCGCACAGCCTCTCCCACGACACCGCCCAGCCTCCTCCCGACACCGCCCTGCCTCTCCCCCGACACGGCCCAGCCTGTCCCCCAACACCGCCCAGCCTCTCCCCCGACATCGCCAAGCTCCTCCCTGGACACCGCCCAGCCTCGACACGACACCGCCCTGCCTCTCCCCCGACACAGCCCAGCCTCTCCCCCGACACCGCCCAGCCTCTCCCCCGACACCGCCCAGCCTCTCCCCCGACACCGCCCAGCCTCTCCCCCGACACCGCCCAGCCTCTCCCCCGACACCGCCCAGCCTCTCCCCCGACACCGCCCAGCCTCTCCCCCGACACCGCCCAGCCTCTCCCCCGACACCGCCCAGCCTCTCCCCCGACACCGCCAAGCCTCTCCCCCGAAACCGCCCAGCCTCTCCCCCGAAACCGCCCAGCTTCTCCCCCGACACCGCCCAGCCTCCTCCCGACACCGCCCAACCTCTCCCCCGACACCACCCAGCTTCCTCCCCGACACCGCCCAGCCTCTCCCCGACACCGCCCAGCCTGTCCGCCAACACCTCCCAGCCTCTCCCCGGACACCGCCCAGCTACCTCCCCAACACCGCCCAGCCTCTTTCCCGACACCGCACAGCCTCTCCCACGACACCGCCCAGCCTCCTCCCGACACCGCCCTGCCTCTCCCCCGACACGGCCCAGCCTGTCCCCCAACACCGCCCAGCCTCTCCCCCGACACCGCCCAGCCTCTCACCGACATCGCCCAGCTTCTCCCTGTGACACCACCCAGCCTCTCCCCGACACCGCCCAGCCTCTCCCCCGACACCGCCCAGCTTCCTCCCCGACACCGCCCAGCCTCTCACCCGACACCGCCCAGCTTCCTCCCCGACACTGGCCAGCCTCTCCCCCGACACCGCCCAGCCTCTCCACGGACACCGCCCAGCTTCCTCCCCGACATCGCCCAGCCTCTCCCCTGTCACCGGCCAGCCTCTCACCCGACACCGCCCAGCTTCTCCCCGGACACCGCTCAGCTTCCTCCCCGACACTGCCCAGCCTCTCCCCAGACACCGCCCAGTCTATCCCCCGACACCGCCCAAACTCTCCCTGTGACACCACCCAGCCTCTCCCCCTACACCACCCAGACTCTCCCCCTACACCGCCCAGACTCTCCCCCGACACCGCCCAGCCTCTCCCCCGACACCGCCCAGCCTCTCCCCCGACACCGCCCAGCCTCCTCCCGACACCACCCAGCCTCTCCCCCGACACCGCCCAGCCTCTCCCCCGACACCGCCCAGCCTCTCCCCAGGCACGGTCCAGCCTCTCCCCCGACACCGCCCAGCCTCTCCCTCGACACAGCCCAGCCTCTCCCTCGACACCGCCCAGCCTCTCCCTCGACACCGCCCAGCCTCTCCCTCGACACAGCCCAGCCTCTCCCCTGACACCGCCCAGCCACTCCCCCGACACCGCCCAGCTTCCTCCCCGACACTGGCCAGCCTCTCCCCCGACAACGCCCAGCCTCTCCCTCGACACAGCCCAGCCTCTCCCTCGACACCGCCCAGCCTCTCCCTCGACACCGCCCAGCCTCTCCCTCGACACAGCCCAGCCTCTCCCCTGACACCGCCCAGCCACTCCCCCGACACCGCCCAGCTTCCTCCCCGACACTGGCCAGCCTCTCCCCCGACAACGCCCAGCCTCCTCCCCGACACCGCCCAGCCTCTCCCCCGACACCGCCCAACTTCCTCCTGACACCGCCCAGCTTCCTCCCCGACACCGCCCAGCCTCTCCCCCGACACCGCCCAGCCTCCTCCCGACACCGCCCTGCCTCTCCCCCGACACCGCCCAGCCTCCTCCCGACACAGCCCAGCCTCTCCCCCGACACCGCCCATCCTCTCCCCGACACGGCCTAGCCTCTCCCCCGACACCGCCCAGCCTCCTCACGACACAGCCCAGCCTCTCCCCCGACACCACCCAGCCTCTCCCCCAACACCGCTCAGCCTCTCCTCCGACACCACCTGGCTCTCACCCGACACCGCCCAGCCCCTCCTCCGACACCGCACAGCCTCTCCCACGACACCGCCCAGCCTCCTCCCGACACCGCCCTGCCTCTCCCCCGACACGGCCCAGCCTGTCCCCCAACACCGCCCAGCCTCTCCCCCGACATCGCCAAGCTCCTCCCTGGACACCGCCCAGCCTCGACACGACACCGCCCTGCCTCTCCCCCGACACAGCCCAGCCTCTCCCCCGACACCGCCCAGCCTCTCCCCCGACACCGCCCAGCCTCTCCCCCGACACCGCCCAGCCTCTCCCCCGACACCGCCCATCCTCTCCCCGACACGGCCTAGCCTCTCCCCCGACACCGCCCAGCCTCCTCACGACACAGCCCAGCCTCTCCCCCGACACCACCCAGCCTCTCCCCCAACACCGCTCAGCCTCTCCTCCGACACCACCTGGCTCTCACCCGACACCGCCCAGCCCCTCCTCCGACACCGCACAGCCTCTCCCACGACACCGCCCAGCCTCCTCCCGACACCGCCCTGCCTCTCCCCCGACACGGCCCAGCCTGTCCCCCAACACCGCCCAGCCTCTCCCCCGACATCGCCAAGCTCCTCCCTGGACACCGCCCAGCCTCGACACGACACCGCCCTGCCTCTCCCCCGACACAGCCCAGCCTCTCCCCCGACACCGCCCAGCCTCTCCCCCGACACCGCCCAGCCTCTCCCCCGACACCGCCCAGCCTCTCCCCCGACACCGCCCATCCTCTCCCCCGACACCGCCCAGCCTCTCCCCCGACACCGCCCAGCCTCTCCCCCGACACCGCCCAGCCTCTCCCCCGACACCGCCCAGCCTCTCCCCGAAACCGCCCAGCCTCTCCCCCGAAACCGCCCAGCTTCTCCCCCGACACCGCCCAGCCTCCTCCCGACACCGCCCAACCTCTCCCCCGACACCACCCAGCTTCCTCCCCGACACCGCCCAGCCTCTCCCCGACACCGCCCAGCCTGTCCGCCAACACCTCCCAGCCTCTCCCCGGACACCGCCCAGCTTCCTCCCCAACACCGCCCAGCCACTTTCCCGACACCGCACAGCCTCTCCCACGACACCGCCCAGCCTCCTCCCGACACCGCCCTGCCTCTCCCCCGACACGGCCCAGCCTGTCCCCCAACAATGGTAAGTACCATATTTTTATTATATTATTATTATTTTTTATAAAAATTTAATTTAGTTGTTAGCCAGATCTTGGTAGAAAGTTAGAGGAATGGCAGGGAAGGGAGTGCAATGTTCCTCCTGCAGGATGTTTGAAGTGAGGGATGCAGTTAGTGTCCCTGCTGATTTTACCTGCAGGAAGTGCTGCCATCTCCAGCTCCTCCAAGACCGAGTTAGGGAACTGGAGCTGGAGTTGGAAGAACTTCGGATCATTCGGGAGGCAGAAGGGGTCATAGATAGCAGCTTCAGGGAATTAGTTACACCAAAGATTGGAGATAGGTGGGTAACTGTAAGAGGGACTGGGAAAAAACAGTCAGTGCAGGGATCCCCTGCGGTCGTTCCCCTGAGAAACAAGTATACCGCTTTGGATACTTGTGGGGGGGACGACTTACCAGGGGTAAGCCATGGGGTACGGGCCTCTGGCACGGAGTCTGTCCCTGTTGCTCAGAAGGGAAGGGGGGAGAGGAGCAGAGCATTAGTAATTGGGGACTCTATAGTCAGGGGCACAGATAGGAGATTTTGTGGGAGCGTGAGAGACTCACGTTTGGTATGTTGCCTCCCAGGTGCAAGGGTACGTGATGTCTCGGATCGTGTTTTCCGGGTCCTTAGGGGGGAGGGGGAGCAGCCCCAAGTCGTGGTCCACATTGGCACCAACGACATAGGTAGGAAAGGGGACAAGGATGTCAGGCAGGCTTTCAGGGAGCTAGGATGGAAGCTCAGAACTAGAACAAACAGAGTTGTTATCTCTGGGTTGTTGCCCGTGCCACGTGATAGTGAGATGAGGAATAGGGAGAGAGAGCATTTAAACACGTGGCTACAGGGATGGTGCAGGCGGGAGGGTTTCAGATTTTTGGATAACTGGGGCTCTTTCTGGGGAAGGTGGGACCTCTACAGACAGGATGGTCTACATCTGAACCTGAGGGGCACAAATATCCTGGGGGGGAGATTTGTTAGTGCTCTTTGGGGGGGTTTAAACTAATGCAGCAGGGGCATGGGAACCTGGATTGTAGTTTTAGGGTAAGGGAGAATGAGAGTATAGAGGTCAGGAGCACAGATTTGACGTCGCAGGAGGGGGCCAGCGTTCAGGTAGGTGGTTTGAAGTGTGTCTACTTCAATGCCAGGAGTATACGAAACAAGGTAGGGGAACTGGCAGCGTGGGTTGGTACCTGGGACTTCGATGTTGTGGCCATTTCGGAGACATGGATAGAGCAGGGACAGGAATGGATGTTGCAGGTTCCGGGGTTTAGGTGTTTTAGTAAGCTCAGAGAAGGAGGCAAAAGAGGGGGAGGTGTGGCGCTGCTAGTCAAGAGCAGTATTACGGTGGCGGAGAGGATGCTAGATGGGGACTCTTCTTCCGAGGTAGTATTGGCTGAAGTTAGAAACAGGAAAGGAGAGGTCACCCTGTTGGGAGTTTTTTATAGGCCTCCTAATAGTTCTAGGGATGTAGAGGAAAGGATGGCGAAGATGATTCTGGATATGAGCGAAAGTAACAGGGTAGTTATTATGGGAGACTTTAACTTTCCAAATATTGACTGGAAAATATATAGTTCGAGTACAATAGATGGGTCGTTTTTTGTACAGTGTGTGCAGGAGGGTTTCCTGAAACAATATGTTGACAGGCCAACAAGAGGCGAGGCCACGTTGGATTTGGTTTTGGGTAATGAACCAGGCCAGGTGTTGGATTTGGAGGTAGGAGAGCACTTTGGGGACAGTGACCACAATTCGGTGACGTTTACGTTAATGATGGAAAGGGATAAGTATACACCGCAGGGCAAGAGTTATAGCTGGGGGAAGGGCAATTATGATGCCATTAGACGTGACTTGGGGGGGATAAGGTGGAGAAGTAGGCTGCAAGTGTTGGGCACACTGGATAAGTGGGGCTTGTTCAAGGATCAGCTACTGCGTGTTCTTGATAACTATGTACCGGTCAGACAGGGAGGAAGGCGTCGAGCGAGGGAACCGTGGTTTACCAAGGAAGTGGAATCTCTTGTTAAGAGGAAGAAGAAGGCCTATGTGAAGATGAAGTGTGAAGTTTCGGTTGGGGCGATGGATAGTTACAAGGTAGCGAGGAAGGATCTAAAGAGAGAGCTAAGACGAGCAAGGAGGGGACATGAGAAGTATTTGGCAGGAAGGATCAAGGAAAACCCAAAAGCTTTCTATAGGTATGTCAGGAATAAGCGAATGACTAGGGAAAGAGTAGGACCAGTCAAGGACAGGGATGGAAAATTGTGTGTGGAGTCTGAAGAGATAGGCGAGATACTAAATGAATATTTTTCATCAGTATTCACTCAGGAAAAAGATAATGTTGTGGAGGAGAATGCTGAGCCCCAGGCTAATAGAATAGATGGCATTGAGGTACGGAGGGAAGAGGTGTTGGCAATTCTGGACAGGCTGAAAATAGATAAGTCCCCGGGACCTGATGGGATTTATCCTAGGATTCTATGGGAGGCCAGGGAAGAGATTGCTGGACCTTTGGCTTTGATTTTTATGTCATCATTGGCTACAGGAATAGTGCCAGAGGACTGGAGGACAGCAAATGTGGTCCCTTTGTTCAAAAAGGGGAGCAGAGACAACCCCGGCAACTATAGACCGGTGAGCCTCACGTCTGTAGTGGGTAAAGTCTTGGAGGGGATTATAAGGGACAAGATTTATAATCATCTAGATAGGAATAATATGATCAGGGATAGTCAGCATGGCTTTGTGAAGGGTAGGTCATGCCTCACAAACCTTATTGAGTTCTTTGAGAAGGTGACTGAACAGGTAGACGAGGGTAGAGCAGTTGATGTGGTGTATATGGATTTCAGCAAAGCGTTTGATAAGGTTCCCCACGGTAGGCTATTGCAAAAAATACGGAGGCTGGGGATTGAGGGTGATTTAGAGATGTGGATCAGAAATTGGCTAGCTGAAAGAAGACAGAGGGTGGTGGTTGATGGGAAATGTTCAGAATGGAGTACAGTCACAAGTGGAGTACCACAAGGATCTGTTCTGGGGCCGTTGCTGTTTGTCATTTTTATCAATGACCTAGAGGAAGGCGCAGAAGGGTGGGTGAGTAAATTTGCAGACGATACTAAAGTCGGTGGTGTTGTCGATAGTGTGGAAGGATGTAGCAGGTTACAGAGGGATATAGATAAGCTGCAGAGCTGGGCTGAGAGGTGGCAAATGGAGTTTAATGTAGAGAAGTGTGAGGTGATTCACTTTGGAAGGAATAACAGGAATGCGGAATATTTGGCTAATGGTAAAGTTCTTGAAAGTGTGGCTGAGCAGAGGGATCTAGGTGTCCATGTACATAGATCCCTGAAAGTTGCCACCCAGGTTGATAGGGTTGTGAAGAAGGCCTATGGAGTGTTGGCCTTTATTGGTAGAGGGATTGAGTTCCGGAGTCGGGAGGTCATGTTGCAGCTGTACAGAACTCTGGTCCGGCCGCATTTGGAGTATTGCGTACAGTTCTGGTCACCGCATTATAGGAAGGACGTGGAGGCTTTGGAGCGGGTGCAGAGGAGATTTACCAGGATGTTGCCTGGTATGGAGGGAAAATCTTATGAGGAAAGGCTGACGGACTTGAGGTTGTTTTCGTTGGAGAGAAGAAGGTTAAGAGGAGACTTAATAGAGGCATACAAAATGATCAGGGGGTTGGATAGGGTGGACAGTGAGAGCCTTCTCCCGCGGATGGATATGGCTGGCACGAGGGGACATAACTTTAAACTGAGGGGTAATAGATATAGGACAGAGGTCAGAGGTAGGTTCTTTACGCAAAGAGTAGTGAGGCCGTGGAATGCCCTACCTGCTACAGTAGTGAACTCGCCAACATTGAGGGCATTTAAAAGTTTATTGGATAAACATATGGATGATAATGGCATAGTGTAGGTTAGATGGCTTTTGTTTCGGTGCAACATCGTGGGCCGAAGGGCCTGTACTGCGCTGTATTGTTCTATGTTCTATGTTCTAACACCGCCCAGCCTCTCCCCCGACACCGCCCAGCCTCTCACCGACATCGCCCAGCTTCTCCCTGTGACACCACCCAGCCTCTCCCCGACACCGCCCAGCCTCTCCCCCGACACCGCCCAGCTTCCTCCCCGACACCGCCCAGCCTCTCCCCCGACACCGCCCAGCTTCCTCCCCGACACTGGCCAGCCTCTCCCCCAACAACGCCCAGCCTCCTCCCCGACACCGCCCAGCCTCTCCCCCGACACCGCCCAGCCTCTCCACGGACACCGCCCAGCTTCCTCCCCGACATCGCCCAGCCTCTCCCCTGTCACCGGCCAGCCTCTCACCCGACACCGCCCAGCTTGTCCCCGGACACCGCTCAGCTTCCTCCCCGACACTGCCCAGCCTCTCCCCAGACACCGCCCAGTCTATCCCCCGACACCGCCCAAACTCTCCCTGTGACACCACCCAGCCTCTCCCCCTACACCACCCAGACTCTCCCCCTACACCGCCCAGACTCTCCCCCGACACCGCCCAGCCTCTCCCCCGACACCGCCCAGCCTCTCCCCCGACACCGCCCAGCCTCTCCCCCGACACCGCCCAGTCTCTCCCCCGACACCGCCCAGCCTCCACCCGACACCGCCCAGCTTCTCCCCCGACACCGCCCAGCCTCTCCCCCGACACCGCCCAGCCTCTCCCCCGACACCGCCCAGCATCTCCCCCGACACCGCCCAGCATCTCCCCCGACACCGACCAGCCTCTCCCCCGACACCGACCAGCCTCTCCCCCGACACCGCCCAGCCTCTCCCCCGACACCGCCCAGCCTCCTCCCGACACCACCCAGCCTCTCCCCCGACACCGCCCAGCCTCTCCCCCGACACCGCCCAGCCTCTCCCCCGACACCACCCAGCCTCTCCCCAGGCACGGTCCAGCCTCTCCCCCGACACCGCCCAGCCTCTCCCCGGACACCGCTCAGCTTCCTCCCCGACACTGCCCAGCCTCTCCCCAGACACCGCCCAGTCTATCCCCCGACACCGCCCAAACTCTCCCTGTGACACCACCCAGCCTCTCCCCCGACACCACCCAGACTCTCCCCCTACACCGCCCAGACTCTCCCCCGACACCGCCCAGCCTCTCCCCCGACACCGCCCAGCCTCTCCGCCGACACCGCCCAGCCTCTCCCCCGACACCGCCCAGTCTCTCCCCCGACACCGCCCAGCCTCCACCCGACACCGCCCAGCTTCTCCCCCGACACCGCCCAGCCTCTCCCCCACACCGCCCAGCCTCTCCCCCGACACCGCCCAGCATCTCCCCCGACACCGACCAGCCTCTCCCCCGACACCGACCAGCCTCTCCCCCGACACCGACCAGCCTCTCCCCCGACACCGCCCAGCCTCTCCCCCGACACCGCCCAGCCTCCTCCCGACACCACCCAGCCTCTCCCCCGACACCGCCCAGCCTCTCCGCCGACACCGCCCAGCCTCTCCCCCGACACCGCCCAGTCTCTCCCCCGACACCGCCCAGCCTCCACCCGACACCGCCCAGCTTCTCCCCCGACACCGCCCAGCCTCTCCCCCACACCGCCCAGCCTCTCCCCCGACACCGCCCAGCATCTCCCCCGACACCGGCCAGCATCTCCCCCGACACCGACCAGCCTCTCCCCCGACACCGACCAGCCTCTCCCCCGACACCGCCCAGCCTCTCCCCCGACACCGCCCAGCCTCCTCCCGACACCACCCAGCCTCTCCCCCGACACCGCCCAGCCTCTCCCCCGACACCACCCAGCCTCTCCCCAGGCACGGTCCAGCCTCTCCCCCGACACCGCCCAGCCTCTCCCCCGACACCGCCCAGCCTCTCCGCCGACACCGCCCAGCCTCTCCCCCGACACCGCCCAGTCTCTCCCCCGACACCGCCCAGCCTCCACCCGACACCGCCCAGCTTCTCCCCCGACACCGCCCAGCCTCTCCCCCACACCGCCCAGCCTCTCCCCCGACACCGCCCAGCATCTCCCCCGACACCGGCCAGCATCTCCCCCGACACCGACCAGCCTCTCCCCCGACACCGACCAGCCTCTCCCCCGACACCGCCCAGCCTCTCCCCCGACACCGCCCAGCCTCCTCCCGACACCACCCAGCCTCTCCCCCGACACCGCCCAGCCTCTCCCCCGACACCACCCAGCCTCTCCCCAGGCACGGTCCAGCCTCTCCCCCGACACCGCCCAGCCTCTCCCTCGACACAGCCCAGCCTCTCCCTCGACACCGCCCAGCCTCTCCCTCGACACCGCCCAGCCTCTCCCTCGACACCGCCCAGCCTCTCCCTCGACACCGCCCAGCCTCTCCCTCGACACAGCCCAGCCTCTCCCTCGACACAGCCCAGCCTCTCCCCTGACACCGCCCAGCCACTCCCCGACACCGCCCAGCCTCTCCCCCGACACCGCCCAACTTCCTCCTGACACCGCCCAGCTTCTTCCCCGGCACCGCCCAGCCTCTCCCCCGACACCGCCCAGCCTCCTCCCGACACCGCCCTGCCTCTCCCCCGACACCGCCAAGCCTCCTCCCGACACAGCCCAGCCTCTCCCCCGACACCGCCCATCCTCTCCCCGACACGGCCTAGCCTCTCCCACGACACCGCCCAGCCTCCTCACGACACAGCCCAGCCTCTCCCCCGACACCACCCAGCCTCTCCCCCGACACCGCTCAGCCTCTCCTCCGACACCACCCAGCCTCTCACCCGACACCGCCCAGCCCCTCCTCCGACACCGCACAGCCTCTCCCACGACACCGCCCAGCCTCCTCCCGACACCGCCCTGCCTCTCCCCCGACACGGCCCAGCCTGTCCCCCAACACCGCCCAGCCTCTCCCCCGACATCGCCAAGCTCCTCCCTGGACACCGCCCAGCCTCGACACGACACCGCCCTGCCTCTCCCCCGACACAGCCCAGCCTCTCCCCCGACACCGCCCAGCCTCTCCCCCACACCGCCCAGCCTCTCCCCCGACACCGCCCAGCATCTCCCCCGACACCGACCAGCCTCTCCCCCGACACCGACCAGCCTCTCCCCCGACACCGACCAGCCTCTCCCCCGACACCGCCCAGCCTCTCCCCCGACACCGCCCAGCCTCCTCCCGACACCACCCAGCCTCTCCCCCGACACCGCCCAGCCTCTCCGCCGACACCGCCCAGCCTCTCCCCCGACACCGCCCAGTCTCTCCCCCGACACCGCCCAGCCTCCACCCGACACCGCCCAGCTTCTCCCCCGACACCGCCCAGCCTCTCCCCCACACCGCCCAGCCTCTCCCCCGACACCGCCCAGCATCTCCCCCGACACCGGCCAGCATCTCCCCCGACACCGACCAGCCTCTCCCCCGACACCGACCAGCCTCTCCCCCGACACCGCCCAGCCTCTCCCCCGACACCGCCCAGCCTCCTCCCGACACCACCCAGCCTCTCCCCCGACACCGCCCAGCCTCTCCCCCGACACCACCCAGCCTCTCCCCAGGCACGGTCCAGCCTCTCCCCCGACACCGCCCAGCCTCTCCCCCGACACCGCCCAGCCTCTCCGCCGACACCGCCCAGCCTCTCCCCCGACACCGCCCAGTCTCTCCCCCGACACCGCCCAGCCTCCACCCGACACCGCCCAGCTTCTCCCCCGACACCGCCCAGCCTCTCCCCCACACCGCCCAGCCTCTCCCCCGACACCGCCCAGCATCTCCCCCGACACCGGCCAGCATCTCCCCCGACACCGACCAGCCTCTCCCCCGACACCGACCAGCCTCTCCCCCGACACCGCCCAGCCTCTCCCCCGACACCGCCCAGCCTCCTCCCGACACCACCCAGCCTCTCCCCCGACACCGCCCAGCCTCTCCCCCGACACCACCCAGCCTCTCCCCAGGCACGGTCCAGCCTCTCCCCCGACACCGCCCAGCCTCTCCCTCGACACAGCCCAGCCTCTCCCTCGACACCGCCCAGCCTCTCCCTCGACACCGCCCAGCCTCTCCCTCGACACCGCCCAGCCTCTCCCTCGACACAGCCCAGCCTCTCCCTCGACACAGCCCAGCCTCTCCCCTGACACCGCCCAGCCACTCCCCGACACCGCCCAGCCTCTCCCCCGACACCGCCCAACTTCCTCCTGACACCGCCCAGCTTCCTCCCCGGCACCGCCCAGCCTCTCCCCCGACACCGCCCAGCCTCCTCCCGACACCGCCCTGCCTCTCCCCCGACACCGCCAAGCCTCCTCCCGACACAGCCCAGCCTCTCCCCCGACACCGCCCATCCTCTCCCCGACACGGCCTAGCCTCTCCCACGACACCGCCCAGCCTCCTCACGACACAGCCCAGCCTCTCCCCCGACACCACCCAGCCTCTCCCCCGACACCGCTCAGCCTCTCCTCCGACACCACCCAGCCTCTCACCCGACACCGCCCAGCCCCTCCTCCGACACCGCACAGCCTCTCCCACGACACCGCCCAGCCTCCTCCCGACACCGCCCTGCCTCTCCCCCGACACGGCCCAGCCTGTCCCCCAACACCGCCCAGCCTCTCCCCCGACATCGCCAAGCTCCTCCCTGGACACCGCCCAGCCTCGACACGACACCGCCCTGCCTCTCCCCCGACACAGCCCAGCCTCTCCCCCGACACCGCCCAGCCTCTCCCCCGACACCGCCCAGCCTCTCCCCCGACACCGCCCAGCCTCTCCCCCGACACCGCCCAGCCTCTCCCCCGACACCGCCCAGCCTCTCCCCCGAAACCGCCCAGCCTCTCCCCCGAAACCGCCCAGCTTCTCCCCCGACACCGCCCAGCCTCCTCCCGACACCGCCCAACCTCTCCCCCGACACCACCCAGCTTCCTCCCCGACACCGCCCAGCCTCTCCCCCGACACCGCCCATCCTCTCCCCGACACAGCCTAGCCTCTCCCCCGACACCGCCCAGCCTCCTCACGACACAGCCCAGCCTCTCCCCCGACACCACCCAGCCTCTCACCCGACACCGCCCAGCCCCTCCTCCGACACCGCACAGCCTCTCCCACGACACCGCCCAGCCTCCTCCCGACACCGCCCTGCCTCTCCCCCGACACGGCCCAGCCTGTCCCCCAACACCGCCCAGCCTCTCCCCCGACATCGCCAAGCTCCTCCCTGGACACCGCCCAGCCTCTCCCCCGACACCGCCCAGCCTCTCCCCCGACACCGCCCAGCATCTCCCCCGACACCGCCCAGCATCTCCCCCGACACCGACCAGCATCTCCCCCGACACCGACCAGCCTCTCCCCCGACACCGCCCAGCCTCTCCCCCGACACCGCCCAGCCTCCTCCCGACACCACCCAGCCTCTCCCCCGACACCGCCCAGCCTCTCCCCCGACACCGCCCAGTCTCTCCCCCGACACCGCCCACCCTCCACCCGACACCGCCCAGCCTCTCCCCCACACCGCCCAGCCTCTCCCCCGACACCGCCTAGCATCTCCCCCGACACCGCCCAGCATCTCCCCCGACACCGACCAGCCTCTCCCCCGACACCGACCAGCCTCTCCCCCGACACCGCCCAGCCTCTCCCCCGACACCGCCCAGCCTCCTCCCGACACCACCCAGCCTCTCCCCCGACACCGCCCAGACTCTCCCCCGACACCACCCAGCCTCTCCCCAGGCACGGTCCAGCCTCTCCCCCGACACCGCCCAGCCTCTCCCTCGACACAGCCCAGCCTCTCCCTCGACACCGCCCAGCCTCTCCCTCGACACCGCCCAGCCTCTCCCTCGACACAGCCCAGCCTCTCCCTCGACACAGCCCAGCCTCTCCCCTGACACCGCCCAGCCTCTCCCCCGACACCGCCCAGCCTCCTCCCGACACCACCCAGCCTCTCCCCCGACACCGCCCAGCCTCTCCCCCGACACCACCCAGCCTCTCCCCAGGCACGGTCCAGCCTCTCCCCCGACACCGCCCAGCCTCTCCCCCGACACCGCCCAGCCTCTCCGCCGACACCGCCCAGCCTCTCCCCCGACACCGCCCAGTCTCTCCCCCGACACCGCCCAGCCTCCACCCGACACCGCCCAGCTTCTCCCCCGACACCGCCCAGCCTCTCCCCCACACCGCCCAGCCTCTCCCCCGACACCGCCCAGCATCTCCCCCGACACCGGCCAGCATCTCCCCCGACACCGACCAGCCTCTCCCCCGACACCGACCAGCCTCTCCCCCGACACCGCCCAGCCTCTCCCCCGACACCGCCCAGCCTCCTCCCGACACCACCCAGCCTCTCCCCCGACACCGCCCAGCCTCTCCCCCGACACCACCCAGCCTCTCCCCAGGCACGGTCCAGCCTCTCCCCCGACACCGCCCAGCCTCTCCCTCGACACAGCCCAGCCTCTCCCTCGACACCGCCCAGCCTCTCCCTCGACACCGCCCAGCCTCTCCCTCGACACCGCCCAGCCTCTCCCTCGACACAGCCCAGCCTCTCCCTCGACACAGCCCAGCCTCTCCCCTGACACCGCCCAGCCACTCCCCGACACCGCCCAGCCTCTCCCCCGACACCGCCCAACTTCCTCCTGACACCGCCCAGCTTCCTCCCCGGCACCGCCCAGCCTCTCCCCCGACACCGCCCAGCCTCCTCCCGACACCGCCCTGCCTCTCCCCCGACACCGCCAAGCCTCCTCCCGACACAGCCCAGCCTCTCCCCCGACACCGCCCATCCTCTCCCCGACACGGCCTAGCCTCTCCCACGACACCGCCCAGCCTCCTCACGACACAGCCCAGCCTCTCCCCCGACACCACCCAGCCTCTCCCCCGACACCGCTCAGCCTCTCCTCCGACACCACCCAGCCTCTCACCCGACACCGCCCAGCCCCTCCTCCGACACCGCACAGCCTCTCCCACGACACCGCCCAGCCTCCTCCCGACACCGCCCTGCCTCTCCCCCGACACGGCCCAGCCTGTCCCCCAACACCGCCCAGCCTCTCCCCCGACATCGCCAAGCTCCTCCCTGGACACCGCCCAGCCTCGACACGACACCGCCCTGCCTCTCCCCCGACACAGCCCAGCCTCTCCCCCGACACCGCCCAGCCTCTCCCCCGACACCGCCCAGCCTCTCCCCCGACACCGCCCAGCCTCTCCCCCGACACCGCCCAGCCTCTCCCCCGACACCGCCCAGCCTCTCCCCCGAAACCGCCCAGCCTCTCCCCCGAAACCGCCCAGCTTCTCCCCCGACACCGCCCAGCCTCCTCCCGACACCGCCCAACCTCTCCCCCGACACCACCCAGCTTCCTCCCCGACACCGCCCAGCCTCTCCCCCGACACCGCCCATCCTCTCCCCGACACAGCCTAGCCTCTCCCCCGACACCGCCCAGCCTCCTCACGACACAGCCCAGCCTCTCCCCCGACACCACCCAGCCTCTCACCCGACACCGCCCAGCCCCTCCTCCGACACCGCACAGCCTCTCCCACGACACCGCCCAGCCTCCTCCCGACACCGCCCTGCCTCTCCCCCGACACGGCCCAGCCTGTCCCCCAACACCGCCCAGCCTCTCCCCCGACATCGCCAAGCTCCTCCCTGGACACCGCCCAGCCTCTCCCCCGACACCGCCCAGCCTCTCCCCCGACACCGCCCAGCATCTCCCCCGACACCGCCCAGCATCTCCCCCGACACCGACCAGCATCTCCCCCGACACCGACCAGCCTCTCCCCCGACACCGCCCAGCCTCTCCCCCGACACCGCCCAGCCTCCTCCCGACACCACCCAGCCTCTCCCCCGACACCGCCCAGCCTCTCCCCCGACACCGCCCAGTCTCTCCCCCGACACCGCCCACCCTCCACCCGACACCGCCCAGCCTCTCCCCCACACCGCCCAGCCTCTCCCCCGACACCGCCTAGCATCTCCCCCGACACCGCCCAGCATCTCCCCCGACACCGACCAGCCTCTCCCCCGACACCGACCAGCCTCTCCCCCGACACCGCCCAGCCTCTCCCCCGACACCGCCCAGCCTCCTCCCGACACCACCCAGCCTCTCCCCCGACACCGCCCAGCCTCTCCCCCGACACCACCCAGCCTCTCCCCAGGCACGGTCCAGCCTCTCCCCCGACACCGCCCAGCCTCTCCCTCGACACAGCCCAGCCTCTCCCTCGACACCGCCCAGCCTCTCCCTCGACACCGCCCAGCCTCTCCCTCGACACAGCCCAGCCTCTCCCTCGACACAGCCCAGCCTCTCCCCTGACACCGCCCAGCCACTCCCCGACACCGCCCAGCCTCTCCCCCGACACCGCCCAACTTCCTCCTGACACCGCCCAGCTTCCTCCCCGACACCGCCCAGCCTCTCCCCCGACACCGCCCAGCCTCCTCCCGACACCGCCCTGCCTCTCCCCCGACACCGACCAGCCTCCTCCCGACACAGCCCAGCCTCTCCCCGACACCGCCCATCCTCTCCCCGACACGGCCTAGCCTCTCCCCCGACACCGCCCAGCCTCCTCACGACACAGCCCAGCCTCTCCCCCGACACCACCCAGCCTCTCCCCCGACACCGCTCAGCCTCTCCTCCGACACCACCCAGCCTCTCACCCGACACCGCCCAGCCCCTCCTCCGACACCGCACAGCCTCTCCCACGACACCGCCCAGCCTCCTCCCGACACCGCCCTGCCTCTCCCCCGACACGGCCCAGCCTGTCCCCCAACACCGCCCAGCCTCTCCCCCGACATCGCCAAGCTCCTCCCTGGACACCGCCCAGCCTCGACACGACACCGCCCTGCCTCTCCCCCGACACAGCCCAGCCTCTCCCCCGACACCGCCCAGCCTCTCCCCCGACACCGCCCAGCCTCTCCCCCGACACCGCCCAGCCTCTCCCCCGACACCGCCCAGCCTCTCCCCCGAAACCGCCCAGCCTCTCCCCCGACACCGCCCAGCCTCTCCCCCGACACCGCCCAGCCTCTCCCCCGACACCGCCCAGCCTCTCCCCCGAAACCGCCCAGCCTCACCCCCGAAACCGCCCAGCTTCTCCCCCGACACCGCCCAGCCTCCTCCCGACACCGCCCAACCTCTCCCCCGACACCACCCAGCTTCCTCCCCGACACCGCCCAGTCTCTCCCCCGACACCGCCCAGCCTCCACCCGACACCGCCCAGCTTCTCCCCCGACACCGCCCAGCCTCTCCCCCACACCGCCCAGCCTCTCCCCCGACACCGCCTAGCATCTCCCCCGACACCGCCCAGCATCTCCCCCGACACCGACCAGCCTCTCCCCCGACACCGACCAGCCTCTCCCCCGACACCGCCCAGCCTCTCCCCCGACACCGCCCAGCCTCCTCCCGACACCGCCCAGCCTCTCCCCCGACACCGCCCAGCCTCTCCCCCGACACCACCCAGCCTCTCCCCAGGCACGGTCCAGCCTCTCCCCCGACACCGCCCAGCCTCTCCCTCGACACAGCCCAGCCTCTCCCTCGACACCGCCCAGCCTCTCCCTCGACACCGCCCAGCCTCTCCCTCGACACAGCCCAGCCTCTCCCTCGACACAGCCCAGCCTCTCCCCTGACACCGCCCAGCCACTCCCCGACACCGCCCAGCCTCTCCCCCGACACCGCCCAACTTCCTCCTGACACCGCCCAGCTTCCTCCCCGACACCGCCCAGCCTCTCCCCCGACACCGCCCAGCCTCCTCCCGACACCGCCCTGCCTCTCCCCCGACACCGACCAGCCTCCTCCCGACACAGCCCAGCCTCTCCCCGACACCGCCCATCCTCTCCCCGACACGGCCTAGCCTCTCCCCCGACACCGCCCAGCCTCCTCACGACACAGCCCAGCCTCTCCCCCGACACCACCCAGCCTCTCCCCCGACACCGCTCAGCCTCTCCTCCGACACCACCCAGCCTCTCACCCGACACCGCCCAGCCCCTCCTCCGACACCGCACAGCCTCTCCCACGACACCGCCCAGCCTCCTCCCGACACCGCCCTGCCTCTCCCCCGACACGGCCCAGCCTGTCCCCCAACACCGCCCAGCCTCTCCCCCGACATCGCCAAGCTCCTCCCTGGACACCGCCCAGCCTCGACCCCGACACAGCCCAGCCTCTCCCCCGACACCGCCCAGCCTCTCCCCCGACACCGCCCAGCCTCTCCCCCGACACCGCCCAGCCTCTCCCCCGACACCGCCCAGCCTCTCCCCCGACACCGCCCAGCCTCTCCCCCGACACCGCCCAGCCTCTCCCCCGAAACCGCCCAGCCTCTCCCCCGAAACCGCCCAGCTTCTCCCCCGACACCGCCCAGCCTCCTCCCGACACCGCCCAACCTCTCCCCCGACACCACCCAGCTTCCTCCCCGACACCGCCCAGCCTCTCCCCCGACACCGCCCATCCTCTCCCCGACACGGCCTAGCCTCTCCCCCGACACCGCCCAGCCTCCTCACGACACAGCCCAGCCTCTCCCCCGACACCACCCAGCCTCTCCCCCGACACCGCTCAGCCTCTCCTCCGACACCACCCAGCCTCTCACCCGACACCGCCCAGCCCCTCCTCCGACACCGCACAGCCTCTCCCACGACACCGCCCAGCCTCCTCCCGACACCGCCCTGCCTCTCCCCCGACACGGCCCAGCCTGTCCCCCAACACCGCCCAGCCTCTCCCCCGACATCGCCAAGCTCCTCCCTGGACACCGGCCAGCCTCGACACGACACCGCCCTGCCTCTCCCCCGACACAGCCCAGCCTCTCCCCCGACACCGCCCAGCCTCTCCCCCGACACCGCCCAGCCTCTCCCCCGAAACCGCCCAGCCTCTCCCCCGAAACCGCCCAGCCTCTCCCCCGACACCGCCCAGCCTCCTCCCGACACCGCCCAACCTCTCCCCCGACACCACCCAGCTTCCTCCCCGACACCGCCCAGCCTCTCCCCGACACCGCCCAGCCTGTCCGCCAACACCTCCCAGCCTCTCCCCGGACACCGCCCAGCTTCCTCCCCAACACCGCCCAGCCTCTCCCACGACACCGCCCAGCCTCCTCCCGACACCGCCCTGCCTCTCCCCCGACACGGCCCAGCCTGTCCCCCAACACCGCCCAGCCTCTCCCCCGACACCGCCCAGCCTCTCACCGACATCGCCCAGCTTCTCCCTGTGACACCACCCAGCCTCTCCCCGACACCGCCCAGCCTCTCCCCCGACACCGCCCAGCTTCCTCCCCGACACCGCCCAGCCTCTCCCCCGACACCGCCCAGCTTCCTCCCCGACACTGGCCAGCCTCTCCCCCGACAACGCCCAGCCTCCTCCCCGACACCGCCCAGCCTCTCCCCCGACACCGCCCAGCCTCTCCACGGACACCGCCCAGCTTCCTCCCCGACATCGCCCAGCCTCTCCCCTGTCACCGGCCAGCCCCTCACCCGACACCGCCCAGCTTCTCCCCGGACACCGCTCAGCTTCCTCCCCGACACTGCCCAGCCTCTCCCCAGACACCGCCCAGTCTATCCCCCGACACCGCCCAAACTCTCCCTGTGACACCACCCAGCCTCTCCCCCTACACCACCCAGACTCTCCCCCTACACCGCCCAGACTCTCCCCCGACACCGCCCAGCCTCTCCCCCGACACCGCCCAGCCTCTCCCCCGACACCGCCCAGCCTCACCCCCGACACCGCCCAGTCTCTCCCCCGACACCGCCCAGCCTCCACCCGACACCGCCCAGCTTCTCCCCCGACACCGCCCAGCCTCTCCCCCGACACCGCCCAGCCTCTCCCCCGACACCGCCCAGCCTCTCCCCCGACACCGCCCAGCATCTCCCCCGACACCGCCCAGCATCTCCCCCGACACCGACCAGCCTCTCCCCCGACACCGACCAGCCTCTCCCCCGACACCGCCCAGCCTCTCCCCCGACACCGCCCAGCCTCCTCCCGACACCACCCAGCCTCTCCCCCGACACCGCCCAGCCTCTCCCCCGACACCGCCCATCCTCTCCCCCGACACCACCCAGCCTCTCCCCAGGCACGGTCCAGCCTCTCCCCCGACACCGCCCAGCCTCTCCCTCGACACAGCCCAGCCTCTCCCCCGACACCGCCCAGCCTCTCCCCCGACACCGCCCAGCCTCTCCCCCGAAACCGCCCAGCCTCTCCCCCGAAACCGCCCAGCTTCTCCCCCGACACCGCCCAGCCTCCTCCCGACACCGCCCAACCTCTCCCCCGACACCACCCAGCTTCCTCCCCGACACCGCCCAGCCTCTCCCCCGACACCGCCCATCCTCTCCCCGACACGGCCTAGCCTCTCCCCCGACACCGCCCAGCCTCCTCACGACACAGCCCAGCCTCTCCCCCGACACCACCCAGCCTCTCCCCCGACACCGCTCAGCCTCTCCTCCGACACCACCCAGCCTCTCACCCGACACCGCCCAGCCCCTCCTCCGACACCGCACAGCCTCTCCCACGACACCGCCCAGCCTCCTCCCGACACCGCCCTGCCTCTCCCCCGACACGGCCCAGCATCTCCCTCGACACCGCCCAGCCTCTCCCTCGACACCGCCCAGCCTCTCCCTCGACACAGCCCAGCCTCTCCCCTGACACCGCCCAGCCACTCCCCCGACACCGTCCAACTTCCTCCCCGACACCGCCCAGCCTCTCCCCCGACACCGCCCAGCCTCTCCCCCGACACCGCCCAGCCTCTCCCCCGACACCGCCCAACTTCCTCCTGACACCGCCCAGCTTCCTCCCCGACACCGCCCAGCCTCTCCCCCGACACCGCCCAGCCTCTCCCCCGACCCCGATGCTCACCTGGCAATGCTACCCCCGCACCCGCCCCTACATTCCCCATCATCAATGCTTACCACCTTGTACCACATGACCCAGGGTGGCTGAAACTGTTTGGTATTCAGCGGGAGTGTGATGAACGGTTACTGCCTTATCATCATGTTCGGTGATGCCCCCTTTAAGACCCGGCTTGGAACCCTGGGGACTCCGCATCTGGCTCCGTCCATCTGGGACTATACATAAAGGGCTGCCTCATGGTCTGTGTAACAGTCAGCTCTCGTCTCTAGCTCTAGCATAGTTATTAGTCTAATAAAGCCTTCTTTACAGTTTAATCTCTAAGCGTCATTATTGAGGGTACCTCAATTTATTAGACTAAACTAGATTCAGGATGGATGCAGGCCTAAAACCAGAGAAGCTCAATCTGGAAGCACGAACGCTGGAGGCAAAGGAAATTTTAAAATACTGGCTGCACTGGAAATCCCATCCTAGGGCCACACAAGCTGCGTCTACTCCACGCCCGGGTGAGTCACAGAATCTCCGCCACGCTCGAAAAGGCGACGACTTATGAGGAAGCGATTGAGCTGCTCCGCAAGCGGTTTGTCAAACCCGTCAATGAGGTGCACGCCCGGCCTCTGCTCTCGACCTGCCGGCAGGGCTCGGGGGAATTGCTCGACGAGTTTGTTGAAAAACTCACCGCGCTTGCCAGGGACTGTGACCATCAGGATGTGACAGGGGTAGTCCATATGAACCTGCACATAAGGGATGCTTTCGTGTCCGGCATCCGCTCGACCTACATCCGGCAGCGGCTGCTCGAAAACGGGGCAAAAGACCTCCAGGAGACGCTAACGCTCGCCTCCTCGCTGGAGGTGGCCCGACATAACTTGGGTACGTACCCCGTGGACTCTGCCAGCCCCCCCCGGACTTCCTCAGACTCAACCGTATTACAGGCCTGCGCCATGTGGCGACCCGCTCACCATGGGGGCACACCATGCTACTTCTGCGGGCAGGGCCAGCACCCACGCCCACGCTGCCCAGCCCGCTCTGCGATCTGCAGAGACTGAGGGAAGAAAGGGCACTTTGCGAGGGTCTGCCTGGCCAGACCCAGGGGCCAGAAAAACAAAGAACAGCCGGCCCAAAAATCAGGCTCTCAGGCCCTCAGGCCTCGCAATGCTGCTGCGCACCAACCCGACACGCCCTCTTCTGACGCCTCATCAGCCTCGTGCGAATCATGGGAGGGGCCATCTGGTCGGCGGCCATCTTCTCGACCCGACACGTGCGACCGACGGCAGCGGCCATTTTATGACTCCGACTACCCGCGACTGGGTGCGATCACCCTCAATCAAACTCAGCCAAAACACCTGCAGAACTCCATGATGCAGGTCCATGTCAACGGGCACGACACTGCATGCCTCTTCGACTCCGGGAGCACGGAGAGCTTTATCCACCCTGAAACGGTAAGGCGCTGCTCCCTACACACCCATCCCGCATCCCAAACCATAGCCCTCGCATCTGGGTCCCACTCGGTACAAATCACGGGGTACTGTATTGTGGATCTCTCGATCCAGGGCGCCAAATACACCCGTTTCAAATGTTATATCCTCCCTCACCTCTGTGCCCCCCTGCTGCTCGGACTGGATTTCCAGTGCAGCCACCGAAGCCTGACACTGAAGTTCGGCGGACCCTTGCCCCCCCTCACGGTGTGCTGCCTTGCGACACTGAAAGTCGCACCCCCCTCGCTATTCGCTAACCTCACTCCTGACTGTAAGCCCATCGCCACCAGGAGCCGGCGCTACAGTGCCCAAGATATGGCTTTTATCAAGTCAGAGGTCCAGCGTTTACTGGGAGAGGGGGGTCATCGAGGCTAGCAACAGCCCTTGGAGAGCGCAAGTGGTGGTAGTCCGGTCCGGGGAGAAGAAACGGATGGTCGTGGATTATAGCCAGACCATAAAACAATTCACGCAGCTTGATGCGTACCCCCTTCCTCGCATCGCGGAAATGGTAAATCGGATCGCCCAATACCGAGTCTTTTCCACGGTCGACCTCAAATCTGCCTACCACCAGCTCCCCATCCGACAAAAAGACCGCCCCTATACTGCCTTCGAAGCAGCCGGCCGGCTCTTCCACTTCCTCAGGGTCCCCTTTGGTGTCACAAATGGGGTCTCCGTCTTTCAAAGGACGATGGACCAAATGGTGGACCAGTACGGTTTGCGGGCTACATACCCGTACTTGGACAATGTCACCATATGCGGCCATGATCAGCAGGACCATGACGCTAACCTCAAAAAGTTCCTCCAGGCCGCCCGAGCCCTTAACCTGACCTATAACGAGGGCAAATGCGTTTTCCACACCACCCGGCTGGCCATCCTCGGCTATGTCGTGGAAGACGGGGTCCTAGGTCCCGACCCCGACCGCATGCGCCCCCTTAAGGAACTCCCTCTCCCCCGCAGCCTCAAGGCCCTCAAACGGTGCTTGGGGCTTTTCTCCTATTACGCCCAGTGGGTCCCCAAGTATGTGGACAAAGCCCGCCCACTCCTAAAGACCACCACTTTTCCCCTCTCGGCTGAGGCTCAATTGGCCTTCGACCGCATCAAGGCCGACATCATCAAGGCCGCCATGCACGCGGTGGACGAAACCATCCCTTTCCAGGTAGAGAGCGATGCATCAGACTTCGCCCTGGCTGCTACCCTCAATCAAGGAGGCAGACCAGTAGCGTTCTTCTCCCGAACCCTCACCGCCTTCGAGGTTCGACACTCTGCAGTCGAAAAGGAGGCACAAGCCATTGTGGAGGCTGTACGGCACTGGAGACACTACCTAGCCGGTAGGAGGTCACCGACCAACGGTCGGTCGTCTATATGTTCGATAACACGCAACGGGGCAAAATAAAAAACGATAAAATTTTGAGGTGGAGGATCGAACTCTCCACCTACTCGTACGATATCAAGTATCGTCCAGGGGAGCTCAACGAGCCCCCAGATGCCCTGTCCCGCGGCACATGCGCCAACGCGCAGGAGGACCGCCTGCAAGCCATCCACAATGACCTCTGCCACCCGGGGGCTACCCGGCTTGTCCATTTCATCAAGTCCCGCAACCAACCTTACTCAACCAAGGAGGTCAAGGCCATGGTCAGGACCTGCCAAGTCTGTGCGGAGTGCAAACCGCACTTCTATCGGCCAGACAAGGTTCGGCTCGTGAAGGACTCGGGCCCCTTTGAGCGACTGAGCGTGGACTTCAAGGGGCCCCTCCCATCCATCAACCGTTATGCCTATTTCCTCACCGTGATCGATGAGTTCTCCCGTTTCCCATTCGCCATTCCCTGCACCGACATGACCTCAGCCACGGTGATTAAGGCACTGCACAGCATCTTTACCCTGTTCGGTTTCCCTGCTTATATCCACAGCGACCGGGGTACATCGTTCATGAGCGATGAACTGCGTCAGTATCTGCTCAGCAAAGGCATCGCCTCGAGCAGAACGACCAGTTATAACCCACGGGGAAACGGGCAGGTGGAGAGGGAGAACGCGACCATGTGGAAAGCTGTCCTTCTGGCCCTGCGGTCGAGAAATCGCCCAAGCACCCGCTGGCAGGAGGTCCTACCCGATGCCCTACACTCCATTAGGTCACTCCTCTGCACGGCCACAAATGAGACCCCTCACGACCGATTGTTTCTCTTCCCCAGGAAGTCTACCTCTGGGGTCTCGCTTCCACCTTGGCTGATGGCTCCGGGACCTGTTCTTCTCCGGAGGCACGCGAGGAGCCATAAAACGGACCCCCTAGTTGAAAAGGTCCGACTGCTCCACGCCAACCCCAGTTACGCCTACGTGGGGTACTCCGACGGCAGGCAAGATACGGTTTCCCTCCGGGATCTGGCACCCATTGGATCCTCCACCACAGATGCCCCTTCCCGCGCCGCACCCCTGCAGGACCCGTCGCCCCCTACAACACACCCCCTTCCGGCCCTACCACCCATTGGTGAGCTCCTACCCTTTACACACCCCGCCGTCGCCGGCTCCGCTACCCCCGGCCCTGCCTAGTTCCTCTGCCCCGACCCGGACCGAAGCTCCGACCGCTGTGCTCCCGGATGTGCCCTCAACCGGGACATCCGTGCCCGCCGCACCACCGCCCGAATTGAGGAGGTCGAGGAGGACAATCCGGCCACTGAGACGGATGGACCTATGATGGCACTTCACCCCCGCCGGACTCTTTTTTAAACAGGGGGTGAATGTGATGAACGGTTACTGCCTTATCATCATGTAAGGTGATGTCCCCTTTAAGACCGGGCTTGGAACCCTGGGACTCCGCCTCTGGCTCCGCCCATCTGGGAGCCATACATAAAGGGCTGCCTCATGGTCTGTGTAACAGTCAGCTCTCGTCTCTAGCTGTAGTATAGTTATTAATTTAATAAAACCTTCTTTACAGTTTAATCTCTAAGCGTCATTATTGAGGGTACCTCAGGGAGCAAGGAATCCTGGATTCCCAATGGCAAGCCAGAGGGACAGTATCAGGCTGGCAATCTATCCCTCGAAGCTTTTGGGGGGGCGGGGTGGGTACTGACAGATTTTGTGGGGGGTGTGATGTAGTGGTGGCAAATGTTGTTGTGAAGGTGGACAGTGTAAAGCGGGGGCGAGGGGGTCAGCATTGTCAGGATGGTGAGGAGGTGAAGGGGTGATAGCACTGTTGAGGGTGTGTAGAGAAATAAGCACCATCGGGGGTTCAGAATTGTCAGGGCTGTGGTGAGGTTGCGAAAGAGGTGGGTCCTGTCAGGTGATGTGAGGGCAGTGAGCATTGTCAGAAGAGTGGGTGTGGGGTTTTGAGTGTGGGGGGTGGGTGATGAGCAGCATTAGCATGAACTAGTATTGTCATGAGAGGGGGGTGTGGAATGGTGGAATGAGTAGGATCAGTGTGAGAGTGGTAGAGAGCAGCGTCAGGAGGGGTGAGCAGTGTCTGGAGGTTGAGCATTGTTTGGGATGCCGGGGGATTCGGATGAGGGGGTGGCCGGGCAGTGTCGAGGTTGCCATGTTGTTAATTCACTTATAACTCATTCCTGGACCGGCTTTACGCCTGTTTGTATCAGTTCCCAGTAAGATAGTACAAACAGCAGCCTAAGTACGGGACAAACAACCCTAGATTCCATGTTCTGGAGGGACCATCAATGAGGGGTCCCTCAGAGCTATTTCTGGTGAACCAGGTTCTGATGTAAATCAGCTCCCTGAACCTCTGATCCCTCATTAGTGGTGAACGTCTCAGCATTTACCGCTATTGAGATCAGATGGTCTGGGCCGTGAAGTCAAATGGCCTGGGATCTAAGGATTCAGACAGCCTTCTGTATTAGACATTGAGCCAAGAAAATGGAGACTTGCTGGCAAGATTTTCTTTGTGCTTAAAAATATAATGATCCTCATGTGGAGAAATACCAACAGCAATAAAACACTCTCTCATATATTCTCGGGCAGGGTATAACACTGGGACTTTTACGCCCAGTTAAACTTCAGACAGTTTATTTCCGGAAAGTAATGCTCCTTCAAAGAATTGTCGTAGGTAATATAACTTCCCAATTTTTCTTTCTTTTTTTCAGCCACTCTTTCTCACTCTCCCTCCATTTTTTCTTTCTCCTTCTCTTCCTTTTGCTTTCTGTATTGTCTTTTCAATTTCTTTTAAGTTTCTCTCGGTCTCTTTTCGGTCAGCTCACTCTGCCCTCAATCTAATTGTTTCCCAGATGGATGAATACACACATAAATTGTGGTGTCACGACAGCGATATGAGGATTCAGCCAACACAGTTGCTTTAAACTCAAGACATCATCTGGTACACACGCCCCTCGTGGAAAACTACCTGGAATCTTGCTGATTTGAAATTGGCTCTTTCGGGTCCTGTACCATCTGGAAAGAAACATCTCGGGCAGGCAACTGCTTCGCTATAATGTAAGGGGGTTACACCACCGAATGTAAAAAAAAGTTTTTTTTTTAAAATAGAGAAATGTTTCATTTTGTTCTAATACACTTTGATATCAAACACAGGGAGCCGAATTCTCCGTTACTGAGCCTAAGTGCTGATGCCAAAGGAGGATCCGTGGAGTTCCACATCGGAAAAATCAGTGCCACATCCGCAGCGATTCTGCTACCGGTGAGGGGCTAGCACTGGTGCCACGTGGATCACTCACAGAACATGCAAAAAATGGCTGGGGAATCGCTGGGTCCGTGGTGGACATGCATAGGGCGGACAAACTGCAGCCGCGTGTAGACTATACACCCCCACACACACGCCAACCGCAAAGATGACCCTTGTTCTGCTGGACCGCGTGCCCGTTCCCCCAACGACACGGCCCACCTCCTGGCCACCCGGCACTACTCCCCCCAGCCCTGGCAGAAGCCCCCGGCCGGCAGCACGGTTGTCAGGCAGGTATGGCGGTGCTGGACATTGTCCATACGCCCTCTTTCGCTCTCCGCAGCCACCACGCCAGGTTCACGACCGTTGAGAGCACACGTGGACCGCGCCGTCAGGAACCCGGCCCATCGCAGGCGGAGCATCGCGGGTGGGCCCACTAATCAGATGTGAGCGCGGTTGCAACTGTGCGCGGTGTGCGGCGCAATGAGGCCGTTTTGGAGGGGCGGAGCATCGCGATTCAGCGTCAAACCAGCACCTGCCGCGATTTCGGAGTCGGGAGCTAAACCCAGCCTGATCCCCGTTCCGGAGTTCAGTGTCAGGTAATGGAGAAAGCCGCACAGGGGGTTGCAGATTTTGTGTACACAGCCATCACGGCATTGTGCATCACCAAAATATGGGGCATGTCACTACATCGGTATGCCATTATTTTTTAAAGGGACGAGCTTAAATGTGTGCCCATCTCCAAGGCAAGAACCTAACTTTGATTTCAGGCCAGCTCAGAAATAGTGACAAGTTAAACGACACATCACACTGTGTAATTGCTGAACACTATATTAATCCAAGAAAAAGTGCAGATAACAACTAAGAATGAGAAAGAAAAATGCAGACAAGTGTAAGCTTTTTTGTTATTTGGGGAACTGTCAAACACCAGGGCCAAAGACCCTTTCCTCAAGTATTCCTTTAATTACAGGTCTCAATATGGGGAAAAACACTCTCCTTTGTTGAGAATATCTGAGCGGGGGAGGGGGGGAGCCAAGGTGCAGTTAAGCCAATAGCACTTAACAGTCAAAAAATACCATTGTCTGCACACATTACTGAGCGTGACTTACAGGTGTAATGTTGTGGTCCAAATTGTGTATTCTATAAACCTGGTGAGTACATAAATAAATATCCAACTTTCCCTATTCCCTGCAGGTTAGATGTCTATCTTTTTTCTTTGAAGTTTGTTATGGGCCAGGGTTTAGAGAATCCCAAAGTGTATCATAAGAACATAAGAACTAGGAGCAGGAGTAGGCCATCTGGCCCCTCGAGCCTGCTCCACTATTCAATGAGATCATGGCTGAACTTTTGTGGACTCAGCTCCACTTTCCGGCCCGAACACCATAACCCTTAATCCCTTTATTCTTCAAAAAACGATCTACCTTTATCTTAAAAACATTTAATGAAGGAGCCTCTACTGCTTCACTGGGCAAGGAATTCCATAGATTCACAACCCTTTGGGTGAAGAAGTTCCTCCTAAACTCAGTCCTAAATCTACTTCCCCTTATTTTGAGGCTATGCCCCCTAGTTCTGCTTTCACCCGCCAGTGGAAACAACCTGCCTGCATCTATCCTATCTATTCCCTTCATAATCTTATATGTTTCTATAAGATCCCCCCTCATCCTTCTAAATTCCAACGAGTACAGTCCCAGTCTACTCAACCTCTCCTCGTAATCCAACCCCTTCAGCTCTGGGATTAACCTAGTGAATCTCCTCTGCACACCCTCCAGTGCCAGTACGTCCTATCATGGAGTTCATCTGATCCCTGAAGGCAGCAGGATAAGTAGATAAGGTTGTTGAGAAGGTATATGGGATGCTTGCTTTTATTAGCCGAGGCATAGAATATAAGGGCAGGGAGGTTATAATGGAGCAGTATAAAACGCTCATTAGGCCACAGCTGGAGTATATGTGCACCTCTGGTCACCACACTATAGGAAGGATGTGATTGCACTAGAAAGAATGCAGATGAGATTCACCAGGATGTTGCCTGGCCTTGAGCATTTCAGCTATCAAGAGAGGCGGGATAGGCTGGTGTTGTTTTCCTCAGAGCAAAGCAGACTGAGGGGGGGGGGGGGGGGGGGCCTGATCAAGGTGTACAAAATTATGAGGGGCGTAGATAGGAAGACATTTTTCTCCTCAGTATAAGGGCCAGTTACCAGGAGGCATAGATTTCAAGTCAGGAGCTGGAGATTTAGTGGGGAATTAGGTCAGGGGCTGGAGATTTTGTGGGGACTTGAGGAAAAACCTCTTCACTCCAAGGGTGGTGGAATTCTGGAACCCACTGCCTGAAAGGATGGTAAAGGCAGGAACCCTCACAACATTTAAGAAGCATTTAGATGAGCACTTGAAATGCCATAGGGTGGCACCATTCCACAGTGGCTAGCATAGTTGTTTCACAGCGCCAGTGTCATGTGAGAGTACCTTTAAGACATGGCTGTTTAAACAATGTACCTTTAAGAAAACAGTGATGTCAGAGAGTGGGTGGAGCTGGGCTTTAGATCAGCCATTTTGAAGTTTGAGTTTGAAAAAGCAGCTTGTGTGTGTTTCCAGAGAGCTGCAGTTTGTTTGAAAAGAGCTTGGGAGTGTCTGTGTTTGCAGTGAGCTGGATCTCTGTCATGAAAGACTATCTCTGGATCATTTGGGTGATTTAAACCCATAATAGTAAAGCCTTTAACCTGATGTGATTCTGTTTAAAGGTGTGAAGTCTCTTGGAAGTTTGAAGGAACATTTTGAGGAATTATTTACTGTTGTAAAATTTTCAGGGTTATCTTTGAAGTAAGGGGTGTTAAGAGATCCAATGTTTATTTAAGATGTTAAGTTGAATTCATGGAATAAACATTGTTTCGTGTTTAAAAACCCACGTGTCCATAATTGTAATCCCACACCTAGGGAACAAGCCGTGTGCTCGAAAAAGCAACAAATACATTAAAGGGGGAGATTGGTTGAACTCCATGATATATTTTGGGGTTCTGAAAACACCTCGCCCATAACACCAGGGACCCGGGTTTGATTCCCGGCTTGGGTCACTGTTTGTGCGGAGTCTGCATGTTCTCCCTGTGTCTGCGTTGGTTTCCTCTGGGTGCCGGTTTCCTCCCACAATTCCAGAAGACGTGCTGTTAGGTAATTCGGACATTCTGAATTCTCCCTCTGTGTACCCGAACAGGCGCTGGAATGTGGCGATGAGGGGATTTTTATAGTAACTCCATTGCAGTGTTAATGTAAGCCTGCTAGTGACAATAATAAAGATGGGGCAGCTACGGAGAGCCAGAGGGGCAGTGTATGAATACGGTGAGAAGGAGAGCAGGATGTTGGCCCACCAGTGGAGGAAGCTAGAGGCGGCGAGGGAGATTGGCAGAGTAAAGGATGAGATGGGAAGGATGGTGTTGGACTCAGAGGGGGTGAACAGTGTGTCTGAGGCATTTTATACAAGATTATATGAGTCGGAGCTCCCGGACCAAGGAGGGGGGGGGGTTGGAGAGAGGAGATGCGGCAGTTCCTCGACGGGTTGGAATTTCCCACGGTGGATGGGGTATTGGTGCAGTGATTGGGGGCCCCAATTGGGCTGAGGGAGGTGATGGAGAGTATGGGGGCGATGTAGGCAGGGAAGGCCCCGGATCCAATTGGGTTTCCAGTGGAGTTCTATAACACATTTAGGGGGGACCAGGAGCTACTGCTGGTATGGACATGCACCACTGCAGGCTTCCATCTCCCTGATATTGAAAAAGGACAAGGATCCAGCTGAGTTGGTCGTACCGCCTGATGTCACTATTGAACGTAGACGTCAAGTTGTTGGCGAAGGCGTTGACTTTGCAAATTGAAAACAGTGTCCCGGGGGTGATAGGCGAGGACCAAAAGGGGTTTGCGAAAGGGAGGCAGCTGTCGGCGAATGTGAGAGGGCTGCTCAATGTAATCCGGATACCTCAGGAGGGGCAGGAAGTGGAGGTGGTAGCGGCGATGGGCGGGGAGAAGGCGTTCGACTGGGTGGAGTGGGAATGTTTTGGGGAGGTGCCAGGGCGGTTCGGGTTCAGGCAGGGGCTTGTGGACTGGGTCCTGCTCCTGTACAAGGCACTGGTTGCTAGTGTGCGCACAAACCAAATTTGTTCGGGATATTTTGGGCGACATTGGGGCCGAGGCACTCTTCCCGGTGCTCTTTGCCTTGGCAATAGAGCCACTGGTAATGGCGCTGAGGGCGATTAGGGATTGGAGAGGGATTGTGCAGGGGCCGCTGAGCACTGGGTCTTCCGGATGAACTGCTGCTGTACATTTCGGACCCACTGATATTGTGGGCATTACGGAGATTTGGGGAGATTTTGACCGATTCTCTGGGTACAAGCTGAACATGGGAAAGAGCGAGGTGTTCCCAATTGAGGCTAGAGAACAGGAGAGGAGATTAGGGGAGCTGCCATTTAAGGTAGTGGGGGCGAGGTTTAGATACCTGGTAACACGGGGTTGGGCGCAGTTGGACAAGTTGAATTTGACCTGGTAGGTGGAGCAGATGAAGAGCGAACTTTAAGAGGTGGGATGTGCTGCCATTGTTGCTGGCGGGACAGGTGCAGACTAAAAATGACAGTGGTGCCAAGGTTTCTGTTCGTATTTCAGAACCTTCCAACCTTTGCCCCGAAGGCGTTCTTGAAAAGATCAATGTGCTGATTTCTGGGTTTGTATGACCTGCCAGAATTCCTGAGGCGGGAGAAGGTCAAGTTCATCCTGAAGAGGTCGGTTGAGTGGTTTGGTCAGAGGTGGAAGCCTTTCATTACTTCTTTAAGGAGGATTGAGGAGTCAGCAAAGAGAGGGGGAATGCGGGGAAGGGGTGTTAAAATGAGGAGGGGGCGATAATATGGACCTGGGTGGGGGGGGGGGGGGAAGTGGGTGTTCGTTATTTATAATGTTGAACGATTTTTCTTTTACGTTGGTTTGTTTTTATGAAAATGACTGAATAAAATATTTTTTTAAAGTTTAACTGTGGTTACCAATTTAATTATTATTTACTGATGGTAGA
The DNA here is from genome assembly GCF_047496885.1 of Scyliorhinus torazame. Lineage (NCBI taxonomy): Eukaryota > Metazoa > Chordata > Chondrichthyes > Carcharhiniformes > Scyliorhinidae > Scyliorhinus > Scyliorhinus torazame. Next base: position 70,159,532 of record NC_092709.1, on the reverse strand, counting down.
CTCAATATACAATTCAAACTTCACAGTATCATCACCAATAAGCAAAGTGCAGAGGCAACAAAAGCAAAATACCGTGGATTATGGAATTTGAGAAGCAGCTGGGTCATAGAATCCCTACAGTGCTGAAGGAGGTCATTCAGCCTATCGAGCCTGTACCGGACCCAGCTCCGATACAGCACCCTACATAGGCCCAATCCCCCATCCTATCCCTGCAACCCCACCTAACCACTGTGCCGCTCTGCCACCCTAAAGACCATGGCGAGAGCAGTCTTTCGTCTAACCTTCTCCTACCTGTCACCACCAGAAGTCCCCATCATTAGACTTTTAATTTCATATTATTATTTTTTCATTTGGTGGGCAGTGGGATTCGAACCTAGGTCCGCAGACCATTACCCTGGGTCTCTGGATTACTCATCTAGCGACAATGCCCATGTATTTAGCAGAGAGAAAGGCCTAGATATTGGGGGAGTCATGTACTCCATGGCATATCCAAAATGGCAATGGAAACCTGGACCTGCAAGTTCCCCTCTACTTCTTTTCAACAGAATTTGCTTGTGGGGAAACGGGAGTAGGACATGACTCTTACATGGGGAAACCTGAAATCAGCGGGACTTTTGAGCTCATTGGCAAGTTCAAACGGATCCCATATTCACTCGTACGAGGGCCTTATCCCACAGTGCGTAAGTTATGAATATTTAGAGTAGACATAAATAAATGAAAGGGCAGATAAGGTTTGTCGAAATGTGGAACTGTCAAGCTGACAAGATATTTAAATTCTCCGCCCTTTAAGTTTTGAACAAAAGAACCTTCCCTTGTCTGTAAGATAAAGAAAATGCGCTTGCAGCTTCAACATATGTTTGAAAAATGCTCTCATTATTACTGCTTGACTGCTCCCACATTATCACAGTGGGAGCACTGTCAGTTCACAGTTTAATTGACAGCACCAAGAATACAAATGTTTGTTTTCATAAGGGTATAATTCTTGAGGGGATTGAAATGTATTGAATGGACTTTTATGAATGAGTGTTTTTTTAACACGGTGAAGTCTGGAACAGATACTTTATTTTGTTTCATTTCAGCATGCCTTCGGAAGACTGCCCATGGTGGGGACTGGGTGAGTCAACATCGAGGGTGTTAAGGGCAAGGTTGTTGGTTGGGTCATGGGTTGCATAATTTGGCACTAAGTTGCATAGGGGCTATAATGGTCATGTGGATGAGTGGGAGTCATAATTTGGCATGGAAGATACCGGGCCATTGGGGTGGGTCAAGGGGCATGGGTTGACACAGGTGGGATATGGAAGGTGGGTGAGGTGGATTAGGGATGTTAGTGGTGAGGGCTAGAGGGCCTAATTTTTAACAGCCCCAGAGAACTGAGACAGGCCTTGGAACTTGACAGCCCCTGCCATGGCTACATCCAGGGGCTGAATGCCTGACTCTATCCCTCACCCATCTGCCTGGAACAAAGATCTGACTGTTGGTGGCACTTTTTTCCGGGGTAAGTGGGGAAAGCCAAGAGATTCGCTGATTCGACACAACTGCCTCAGGAGCGCAAGGCCAGACCAAAAAAAAATCACAGAGAATTTGCAATATGATTTTGGCACAAGGTCGATTCACCGAATTGCTTCTGAACAATGTAGATCTGGAGGAGCTGTATTGCAGAACACAAACTAGAGGGACGTTGAGCACCCACCAGCTAAGTACACGATGACCAAGCAGAAATGGAAGTGTATTACTCTGCAACTGAATAGCAGAGTGGAAGTGTCTCCTCCATAAGCAGCACCAACATATTTGGCGTTCAGCCTATTTTGGGTCGCAATGGTTTTTATAGATTAGTGACAGACAAGTAAATAAGATGAACATCATTGTTAAGAAGTTGACCATGAGGAATTATACTGAGTTCACGAAAGGCATTAGTATCCTACAAAGGTTGAAGGGAGAGACTATCTTTGTGTTACTTGGTTAAAGGAGTTATTTTAGGTATTACTGTTCCATGAGTTTCATATCATTGATGAGTGTGATTTCCTTTAACAATTAAGCATATTGAGAAGAATTGTACAATTTCTTCTAAACTGCTATGGATCACGGCATATAAGTCGACCTCTGGTGCATCCAAAAACAGGGGTTGGCTTAAATGCGGAGTATAAAATGTGAACACCTGGGCTGGGATTCTCCTCTACCCAAGCACTCACCGTGAGGGGCTAGACACCCCCCCGGAGCGGTTTCCGCTCCACCGGCTGGTGTGGAAGTCCTTTGGCACCATGCCAGCCGGGGCCGAAAGAGGTCCGTGCATGCGCGGGAGTGTCAGCGACCGCTGACGTCATCCCCGCGCATGCGCAGGAGGAGGGTGTCTCTTCCGCGTCGGCCATCGCGGAGGCTGTGGCTGAGGCGGAGGGAAAAGAGTGCCCCCATGGCACAGGACCGCCCGTGGATTGGTGGGCCCCGATCGCGGGCCAGGCTACCGTGGGGGCACCCCCCCGGGGCCAGATCGCCCCACGCCCCCCCCGGAGCCCGCCAGTCCCGCCGATAAGGTAGGTGGTTTGATTCACATCGGCGGGACTAGCATGACAGCAGCGGGAATTTACGGTGCCGGAGAATTCGGCGGCCGGAGGGGGCGGGATTCACGCTGCCCCCCGGCGATTCTCCGACCCAGCGGGGGGGTCGGAGAATCCCGCCCCAGGTGTAGGTAGTCACCATTTGGAAATCTGAATAAAAACAGAACACCAGTGATTCATATTAACATGCCACGTTTTATTGAATGAATTAATTGCACAAAGCTACCTTTAGCCACATTCAAAGTTTTTAAAATCTTCAGCATCCAACACACAGAGTACATAGGGGACATTCTGAGTCACTTTGGCCATCACACCATTGTAAAGATCGCATTTGTGTCACTTTTGCTTTCAGAGTCATCACTCCACAAAAATATCATCTTCATTTCCAACCACTGAATTTTTGAACAATCTGATGACACTTGGTGCACGAATAGCAGCTCATGATTTGACAATGAAACCACCATAAAACGTAAAGCAGGGACGCACACATATTTCCACGCTTTGTGAAGGTAAATCCATACCTATTGCATACAGCACAAAATGATGCTTGACTGGCTTGTTGAAGCATGTGTCCAAAGGTTGAACAGCAGATATTAGGCCGGAATTCTCTGACTGTTGGGATTCACTTTCCCCGCCGGCAGCGCACCCCCACCCCGGGTTTCCCAGCGGTGTTGGGTGGCTTCAATGGGAAATCCCATTGACAAGAATCCCGCTTCTAGCAATCGGCGTGCCGCTGGGAAACACGCGGCTGGGTGACCGGAGAATCCCACTCGCGCTGCAACAAACAAACAAAGAACAAAGAAATGTACAGCACAGGAACAGGCCCTTCGGCCCTCCAAGCCCGTGCCGACCATACTGCCCGACTAAACTACAATCTTCTACACTTCCTGGGTCCGTATCCTTCTATTCCCATCCTATTCATATATTTGTCAAGATGCCCCTTAAATGTCCCTATCGTCCCTGCCTCCACTACCTCCTCCGGTAGTGAGTTCCAGGCACCCACTACCCTCTGCGTAAAAAACTTGCCTCGTACATCTACTCTAAACTTTGCCCCTCTCACCTTAAACCTATGCCCCCTAGTAATTGACCCCTCTACCCTGGGGAAAAGCCTCTGACTATCCACTCTGTCTATGCCCCTCATAATTTTGTATACCTCTATCAGGTCGCCCCTCAACCTCCTTCGTTCCAGTGAGAACAAACCGAGTTTATTCAATCGCTCCTCATAGCTTATGCCCTCCATACCAGGCAACATTCTGGTAAATCTCTTCTGCACCCTCTCTAAAGCCTCCACATCCTTCTGGTAGTGTGGCGACCAGAATTGAACACTATACTCCAAGTGTGGCCTAACTAAGGTTCTATACAGCTGCAACATGACTTGCCAATTCTTATACTCAATGCCCCGGCCAATGAAGGCAAGCATGCCGTATGCCTTCTTGACTACCTTCTCCACCTGTGTAGCCCCTTTCAGTGATCTGTGGACCTGTACTCCTAGATCTCTTTGACTTTCAATACTCTTGAGGGTTCTACCATTCACCGTATATTCCCTACCTGCATTAGCCCTTCCAAAATGCATTACCTCACATTTGTCCAGGTTAAACTCCATCTGCCATCTCTCCGCCCAAGTCTCCAGACAATCTAAATCCTGCTGTATCCTCAGACAGTCCTCATCGCTATCCGCAATTCCACCAACCTTTGTGTCGTCTGCAAACTTACTAATCAGACCAGTTACATTTTCCTCCAAATCATTTATATATACTACAAAGAGCAAAGGTCCCAGCACTGATCCCTGTGGAACACCACTGGTCACAGCCCTCCAATTAGAAAAGCATCCCTCCATTGCTACCCTCTGCCTTCTATGGCCTAGCCAGTTCTGTATCCACCTTGCCAGTTCACCCCTGATCCCGTGTGACTTCACCTTTTGTACTAGTCTACCATGAGGGACCTTGTCAAAGGCCTTACTGAAGTCCATATAGACAACATCTACTGCCCTACATAGAACATAGAACATAGAACATAGAACAATACAGCGCAGTACAGGCCCTTCGGCCCACGATGTTGCACCGAAACAAAAGCCATCTAACCTACACTATACCATTATCATCCATATGTTTATCCAATAAACTTTTAAATGCCCTCAATGTTGGCGAGTTCACTACTGTAGCAGGTAGGGCATTCCACGGCCTCACTACTCTTTGCGTAAAGAACCTACCCCTGACCTCTGTCCTATATCTATTACCCCTCAGTTTAAGGCTATGTCCCCTCGTGCTAGCCATTTCCATCCGCGGGAGAAGGCTCTCACTGTCCACCCTATCTAACCCTCTGATCATTTTGTATGCTACCTGCATCAATCATCTTAGTGACCTCCTCGAAAAACTCTATCAAGTTAGTGAGACACGACCTCCCCTTCACAAAACCGTGCTGCCTCTCACTAATACGTCCATTTGCTTCCAAATGGGAGTAGATCCTGTCTCGAAGAATTCTCTCCAGTAATTTCCCTACCACTGAAGTAAGGCTCACCGGCCTGTAGTTCCCGGGATTATCCCTGCCACCCTTCTTAAACAGAGGAACAACATTGGCTATTCTCCAGTCCTCCGGGACATCCCCTGAAGACAGCGAGGATCCAAAGATTTCTGTCAAGGCCTCAGCAATTTCCTCTCCAGCCTCCTTCAGTATTCTGGGGTAGATCCCATCCGGCCCTGGGGACTTATCTACCTTAATATTTTTTAAGACACCCAACACCTCGTCTTTTTGGATCACAATGTGACCCAGGCTATCTACACCCCCTTCTCCAGACTCAACATCTACCAATTCCTTCTCTTTGGTGAATACTGATGCAAAGTATTCATTTAGTACCTCGCCCATTTCCTCTGGCTCCACACATAGATTCCCTTGCCTATCCTTCAGTGGGCCAACCCTTTCCCTGGCTACCCTCTTGCTTTTTATGTAAGTGTAAAAAGCCTTGGGATTTTCCTTAACCCTATTTGCCAATGACTTTTCATGACCCCTTCTAGCCCTCCTGACTCCTTGCTTAAGTTCCTTCCTACTTTCCTTATATGCCACACAGGCTTCGTCTGTTCCCAGCCTTTTAGCCCTGACAAATGCCTCCTTTTTCTTTTTGACGAGGCCTACAATATCATTCGTCATCCAAGGTTCCCGAAAATTGCCGTATTTATCTTTCTTCCTCACAGGAACATGCCTGTCCTGTATTCCTTTCAACTGACACTTGAAAGCCTCCCACATGTCAGATGTTGATTTGCCCTCAAACATCCGCCCCCAATCTATGTTCTTCAGGTCCCGCCTAATATTGTTATAATTAGCCTTCCCCCAATTTAGCACATTCATCCTCGGACCACTCTTATCCTTGTCCACCAGTACTTTAAAACTTACTGAATTGTGGTCACTGTTACCGAAATGCTCCCCTACTGAAACATCTACCACCTGGCCGGGCTCATTCCCCAATACCAGGTCCAGTACCGCCCCTTCCCTAGTTGGGCTGTTTACATATTGTTTTAAGAAGCCCTCCTGGATGCTCCTTACAAACTCTGCCCCGTCTAAGCCCCTGGCACTAAGTGAGTCCCAGTCAATATTGGGGAAGTTGAAGTCTCCCATCACCACAACCCTGTTGTTTTTACTCTTTTCCAAAATCTGTCTACCTATCTGCTCCTCTATCTCCCGCTGGCTGTTGGGAGGCCTGTAGTATACCCCCAACATTGTGACTGCACCCTTCTTGTTCCTGATCTCTACCCATATAGCCTCACTGCCCTCTGAGGTGTCCTCTCGCTGTATAGCTGTGATACTCTCCTGAACAAGTAACGCAACTCCGCCTCCCCTTTTATATCCCCCTCTATCCCGCCTGAAACATCTAAATCCTGGAACGTTTAGCTGCCAATCCTGCCCTTCCCTCAACCAGGTCTCTGTAATGGCAACAACATCATAGTTCCAAGTAGTAATCCAAGCTCTAAGTTCATCTGCCTTACCCGTAATGCTCCTTGCATTAAAACATATGCACTTCAGGCCACCAGCCCCGCTGTGTTCAGCAACTTCTCCCCGTCTGCTCTGCCTCAGAGCCACACTGTCCCTATTCCCTAGTTCTCCCTCAACGCTCTCACCTTCTGACCTATTGCTCCCGTGCCCACCCCCCTGCCATACTAGTTTAAACCCTCCCGTGTGACACTAGCAAATCTCGCGGCCAGGATATTTATGCCTCTCCGTTTTACAACAACCTCCTCCATCCAACAACTGTCATGACCTGCACAAAGGGCGCTGTCCAATGTACAAGCTGTGCCGGAAAAGCAGTCCGCCGCGGCACAGCGTGGCCTTTGAAAGCCAGGAGACCCCGCCTCCGGCTTGCAACCACTCGTGAGATTCAACTCGATCTCGCGAGACGTTGCAATGCGAATCCCGGCCACAACGGGCGGGATCACTTTTTAGCAAATCTGCATATTAGAGTGAGGCAGTAAGCCTCACTTTAATGTGCAGATTTACAAGGTACCTGAGGCTTTGTGATTCATCCACTTTTGCCTCAGAGGACTCCGGCGAGTGCTGTTTAGCACTGGTCCTCACAATTGGGGACCAGACGGAATGGCACTCGTGGGGTCTCCTAGGGAATCGGAGGCCCCCAGCTGCATGTTGTTTGGGCAGGATGGTACCCTGGCACTGTTGGTGCAACCTGGGTACCCTGGCAGTGCCAGCCCAGCACCCTGGCAGTGCCATCTGGATGTCAGCCTGGCACTACCCAGGTGGTCACTGCCAAGCTTGCATTTTTTGCACATGTGCGATCGGTCTGAGGTTGCCTGGTGTGGGTGGGGCTGGGGCGGCGATCCAGCTGGGGCAGGGTCCCTCCCGGCGGGGACACTCGCATATTGCATTCAGGTCCGCCATTATTTAAGGGGCCTGGGAGATCTCTCGCTGCACTGGGGAGTTCTGGTGAGCGGAGCTCCCCACTGTACAATGTGCGGCCTTGGCTATGTGTTCCCTGTTCAACGTGAGTCACGTTGTAAGGCCATGTGTTTCTCGGCCCTGCGAGTGGCAGGAAACACACAACTAAAGACGTTCGCTAGGGGACTTTGTTCTCTTTTGGGAGAACCACTCCTTCTGGGAACAGCCTGGTTTTTCGAAAATTGCCATAGATTTTAATTTTGTTCCGTCGGCCATGCAAACTAGTATCACCGTGAAATTGCCTTCTCGTGTCGTGTCATTTTCACGAACTGTTTTTGAACCTTTCCACTCCACAGCTTGGTTACTGGGCACATTGAAATTCATGGGAGTTTCATCCATGACGCCGGTATGACCTAAAGGCTACTTGTGTTTTTGCTGCTGTTTGATGATGAATTGCTGGAAACTGGTCGCTTTGGTTCTGAGGTCTTTCCGTAGTCCCGGAGCAAATTTTGTCTTCTGCCCCATAACGAGACTATTTTGTTCCATTAAGTGGCGACACCAACTGGCTGCTACTCTGAAATATTTACTGAACTCGGGGTTCAATTTGGTCCACTTAAGTGCGTATGTACACATTGCGTTTCTGATGGCGATCCAAACAACGTTCGCGGGCCCATTCTGATGTATGCTTTTGAAGATCAGGCCAGCAATAGTCCTTATACTGATGGTGCATTTGGTCTTTGGCGTCTTCTTCATCACTTCTTCCTTCATTCCCACATCAGTTTTTCACTAACAATGAATTCCCTCGCTGCAGCACAATGATTTGATAAGGTGGCAAAAGTTACAACTTTTAACTCGGAAGCAGCTTCATACCTCCCTGGTTTTGCTGGAGGATCCATTTCAGTTTCGTTTAAGCTCACGCACATCCTCTTTGCAACACAACCCCCAATTGTCTGCTTGACCCAATGCATTGACTTCCAGTAAAAGGTTGGTAAAACATGGATTTCTGGGATGAAAAATTGAGGCCAATTACTAATGCGAGTATTACATCTCATCGCTGAAAAAGGAGAGTTGACTTGTATGCCAAAGGCATGTTGCTGGCACCAAAAAAATGAGGTAATCTCGCATGCCACTGTCCATGGTATTCAACATTCTCAGTACTCAAGGAGAAGTTATTGTGATTTGGCCATGAATGAATGTTATTGTGGGCTAATTTTACACAAAATATATTTGTTCTACCTCCCAAAGAGAGAATGGTGAAATTAGAATGATTGGGAATTGGGCAAGAAAGGATAAAGTTTGAGTTTTCACATTCTATTTTGTTTATATTGAACTTTCAAAATGTTGAGAATTTCAGGGAATCCTAGATAATTTTGGATTAGCCATTTTACATATAATATTTTAGCTCATGGCCCATGGGACTTTGTGTTACAGAGAAACAATGTAATGAATGGAGTAGCATTAGCACTCTGGAAGGATTTTCTCAACATCAGCAAGATCAAAGTTATCTTGTTCTAATTTCCACCAAAAGACATTTATAATCGGCGGACCTTGTGTGCAAATTAACTGTCACATTTCTTATATTGCAACAATGGTTACAAGTCAAAAGCTCTTCACTGGCTATAATGCACTTTGGTTGTGAAATGTGCTAATTAAATGCAAATTCTTTATTGTTTCTTTTCTGCTGTGTGAAGCACCTTGGGTAGTTTTAGTATCTGGAACATATTATTGGGTTAATGTAAATTGTCGATCAAAGTTTCTCTGACAATTAAACATTCACAATATAAAATATAATTTTTTTAACAGCTATAAAATTAGCCATGGAATCCCTCCAGTGCAGAAGGAGGCCATTTGGCCCATCGAGTCTGCACTGGCCCTCTGAAAGAGCAGCCATAACCCCACCTAACCTGCACATCTTTGGATACTATGGGGGAAATTTAACATGGCCAATCTGCCTAACCTGAGCATCTTTGGACTGTGGGAGGAAACCGGCGCACCCAGAGGAAACCCACGCAGGCACGTGGAGAAAGTGCAAACTCCACACGGACAGTCACCCAAGGCCGGAATCGAACCGGGTGCCTGTCACTGTGAGGCAAACGTGCCTACCACTGTGCCACTGTACTACTTATATCCTGGTTTATTATTTAACTTCTGTATTCTTTTTAGTTACTTCCTGTTATTTCTTATTTACCACACATATTTTATCATTTATATTATTTGTGTACAGTAGTGAAATTAGCACTTTTCTCTGCTTCCCAACAATCTGCTTTCGAGCAGGGAATCAGATCACTTAAAGTCTGTCTCTGGTGTGCTGAAAACCAGTTCCTAAAGCAATTTTCCACTCAAAGAACAGTATTTTGAAATGTGACCGATGCTGGAGTGATAGATCAAATGCTCTACATACTTTGCAGGTGATTCTGCCAAGGTCACGAAGCATAAGACATTGGTCAGCGGCCAAGTTCAATGTATGCAGCAAAGTAAAGCATCTAATTACAGTGCTGGAGTTCAGAGAAGATGTTAAATATGCATATAATAATCTGCATTTACATACTAACAGGTAAAAATAACAGTGTTGCTGTGAAAACAATGCTATTGTGGAGATTCGATGCTTGCTAAGAACCTAATTATCAGATGGCAAACCAAACTAATCTCAGCCCTTTCCATCCCTTCCTGGGGCCTTCAGCAGCAGCTTGGCTACATTTGCTCTTCATGATGCACCTGGACTCCACTTCTGGAACCTTCTATGCCTGCTGTCCGCCAACTTTAAGATATTGCACATCCAATCTCAGAGAAGGAATATGCCAGGATAGGGTCCTGTAACAGTGCTATCTTTTGAGTCTTCTTTCCAAAAATACACTCTGAATTGTAGTTCTTTTCAGTGTAACATCTCCTTTTAAAGTCAACAAAGAATTTTGACACGATATGCAAACATGCAACCAATGAACACTCAGAATAGGACACAACCAATGGGCAGTCAGGACAGTCAGAGGTGGCATCACCACAAGGGGGCATGACATAAACACTATAAAAGGCACCAAAATGGCGCCACCGCAGGGCTTACCCACACGGATTACGAACTTGACTGAAGGTGCAATTGCTTGTGTTTCAGAGACTAAATGAGCAGTCACCCTGCTCAGAGGAGGCTGCTCTTGGCATCTCCATCACAGCAAGCTCTTGCTGAGTCAGTTATTTCAAACTCAACTGCACCGTCTGGATGAAGATAATGCTGGGTGTTCCGACCCCCAGCTGTCTTGCTCAGGGTCATGCGTACACTTTTCCTGCAGAAGGAGACAATGGTGACTGAACATGTCTCTTGCTGAAATGGAGAAGAGCAAGGTGCTAAGAAAATGGCACAGTGTTGACTGGGAAATAAACATCTTGAGTGTGAGTTAAGGCTGCAGTCGTCAGTGGGAGTGCAGGTTCCGCAATTGTCATTCAATGAGAAAAACATGCCATTAGTTGGAGCAGTCAAGTTAGCAAACAGCAGGCGAATTTCAGCAAACAAGTGAGCTTTGACAAAGAGTTATCCAGACCCGAAACGTTGGCTCCCTTCTCTCTCCACAGATGCTGTCAGACCTGCTGAGATTGTCCAGCATTTTCTGTTTTTATTTCAGATTCCAGCATCCACAGTCATTTGCTTTTATGTTATCAGGTGAGTTTATGTTCGGACTGAGCATGAGGGGTGTTATAGTCTTTCCTAACGATTGGCGGTGCACAGTGTGATATAGGAGTGATAAGTGGTCTGAATGCTAGAGAGGGATTGTGACCAGGTACATAGCAACAGATGGATAAATGATTAGCTGCACTCACCTTTGCTGTCTTTCTATGGTTGTTCAACCTCTTGCAGCACGTGCTCCAGATCCCTCTCAACATGCTTTGCTGTTAACCACATCCTCAGCTGTGCTTAATTACAAAAGTTACCTTGGGCGGGATTCTCCGGCCCCACGCCGGGTCGGAGAATCGCCGGGGGCGGCCGTGAATCCCGCCCCGGGCCGTCTCCCGAAGTCTCCGCCACCAGAGATTCGGCGGGGGCGGGAATCCCAGCGCGCCGGTCGGCGGGGGCGGGAATCGCACCGCGCCGGTCGTCCGGCCCACCCCCGCCGATTCTCCGGCCCGCGATGGGCCGAAGTCCCGCTGCTGGAATGCCTGTCCCACCAGCGTGGATTAAAACACCTTTTGAACAGCAGGACAAGGCGGCACGGGCAGGCTCCGGGGTCCTGGGGGGGGGGGGGGGTGCGATCTGGCCCCGGGGGGGTGCCCCCACGGTGACCTGGCCCGCAATCGAGGCCCACCGATCCGCGGGCGGGCCTGTGCCGTGGGGGCACGCTTTTTCTTCCGCGTTCGCCATGGTCTTCACTATGGCAGAGGCAGAAGAGATCCCCTCCCCTGCGCATGCGCGGGGATGACGTCAGCAGCCGCTGACATTCCCACGCATGCGCCGATCCGCGTCGCCCGGCGAAGACCTTTCGGCCCCGGCTGACGTGGCGCCAAAGGCTTTTTCCGCCAGCCGGTGGAGCGGAAACCGCTCCGGCGCGGGCCTAGCCCCTCAAGGTGAGGGCTTGGCCCCTAAAGGTGCGGAGACTCCATTACGCCGGAACCCCCTGCCTCGCTGGGTAGGGGAGAATCCCGCACCTGGTTTCTCGGAAGATTATCCAATTCCAGCTCATCGGTTTTAAAACCTTCATTCATGTCACCTCCAGATTCCGTTATCCCAATGATCTCCAGATTGTTCTCCCACTCTCTGCCCTCATACACTTCAGTTGATTGAAAATGGGAGAATACGCTTTACCTCCCTTACTGAATGGAATTATCCTTGAATCTTTAATGTGTCTTCTCAAGAGTTTGTATCTAAATTTGTCTGAAGATAGCACAGTAATACAGATAAACATCAGAAATTGCAGATTTCCTGTTCAAACAAACGGCCACGAAGACCAGAGCATTTTGTCTTTTGGGGCAGGCTGATCAAGAAAGGCCTTTACTTTTGGCTTTTCTGAATAAAAATGGCTTTGATAGTTCTGTAATTGTTGCAGAGTGCTGTTTGTCTTGTTCAGTTTGTCATGAAGGCCTTGTTCAATACCGCCCCACTGCTCAGCTTTTCTTTTGCAACACGTCTTATTTAGAGTTAGTCAATTGTAAACAACAAAAGGTTCCCGAGGTGACTGCTGAAGTCATGCACCTCAGCTTCTCCTGAGCATTCAGCCTTTCCTGAACTCTTGTTCACCTGCATCTGAGTAGAAATCCCCCTTTTCCTGACCTTACACCCGCTCCATGACATTTCGAATTAAAAGAGGACACTCACAATCAATCCTGCTCACACTTGCTAATCCCTCATTTTTTTTCCTGTTCCTCAATGCATTGGTTAGCAATGGGATTGCTATGTTACCAGTTTCCTCCCAGAAGTGCTTGGAATGCTGCCGCCATCTTAGACTTGGCATAGCAATATTACCGATTCAAAACTTTTAAAATAGAACTACTGGTGTGAAAAAATCCTGCCCTTTTAGCTTTAACAAAACAAGGATCTTTGAGAATTCTCCTGGTACTTCTATAAATCCTGTAGGAAAACTACCTTTATAGCATCTGCTGCTTCTTTTGGCACCCTGTTCTGTAAATCCACAAATGAGTGCAAAATGTTTAACCTGGACCTTGATATTTGGCTTTTTTGCATTGCGACATTAATAGGGTTTTTTAAACAGTTAAAGCACCTTAGCCTACGTAAAAAAAGTTAGCTCTACTAATGAAACCTTCTTACTTATTCTGCTGGAATGTCACAAGCAGCTGAAATGAGAGAACGGGCACATGTACATCATCACCATTACCAGTAAATCCATTTGTGGTATTATTGGAAAAACAAAGTAAAATAACTCGTGGTGAACAACTCTTGTAATTTTGGGAGTCCTAAGGGGGAAAAATCTATTTTCTGTTTATGTTGCTGAAAAGGAGACTGACTGTTACCACCTCAGGAAAGCCCGAGGTGATAATTGGTCCAGTTCTATGGTTCGAACTGCTAAGAAAGCATGCTTCCTAGATTACACCAGCTTCCATTTACTATTTGAAGACACATTTCCAAGTTTTCCCTTGCGGATACTTGTCCAGCAGATACTGGAAGCTCGGGTCTCCCTCAGCTGGATATACCCAGATTCCAGTTCCGACTGGGAGTGCCAAGCAACTAATAATGCACCTTCTCCAATATTGGTGAAAATATTCTAAAGGTCCACAAATTACAGTGATATGACATCCTACATGTTTTCCATCATTCGCACCCTCCCACCCACCCCATGGCATCAAGGGTTGCAACAATAGTAGGGTTTTTTAAACAGTTAAAGAGCACATTAGGCAACGTAATCAAATGCAGACGTTAGAATGTCACCAGGAATCTACCAAATATATCCAAAAGAGTTTCATTCTAGAAAGGTCTGCTTGAGTTATGAACGCAGGTAAGAGTCAGAACTCCACAGAGCACAGGATCGCAGTGTGCTGTTGCAGGCCAAGGCATTAAGGGAGCTCTTCCGAGCCCTATTCAATACTAATTCTCCCTTATCCAAACTTCGCAGCAGCATTCCATATCCAAATTCATTCAAATTTCTTTCCTGTTTGAAGCAAAATGCTGAAGGCCATGGCTGACATAGGCGCCACCAGATTGATGTTCCAGGCCCTGGTCAGTTCCTCCGACTGACCCAAATGAATGCTTCGAATGGAATGCTCCAGTAAAATGCAGACTTATTCCCCAGTGGAACATTGTAAGCTGTGTCTCACACAGTATTTTTCCTTGGGAAAAGTCCAGGTCCCAGTGATCCCCATTGATTCCGCGTTGCCACCGCATCATTCTTTCCCAGGACCTCAAAGCTTAACAGCTGAAACATCATTTTTCTTTATAATATTGGTCGTTAGCCATTTAAAATAAATAACACTTTTATCAGAAAATCTAGGCTAAAAAAATTTGAAACTCTTTCCTCACTGTTTCGTTGCTCCTGTAATGGCTGGGCGGCGGGGGGAGGGGGGCATTGTTGTGAGGGGCTAAAAACCTCAGCACCGCCATTTTCAAGCTAACCCAAGGATGCAGTTGAAAAGAAGCAATGAACACCGTAAAGACGTAGGAACACAATTAAGCTATTCGGCCAGTTGAGTCTGCTCCACCATTTAATGAGACCATGACTGACCTGATGTGATAATCCTCAACTCCACTTTCCTGCCTTATCCCCATAACCTTCGATTCCCTTATTGATTAAAAATTGGTCTGTCTCAGCCTTGTGGCAAACAATTGCACAGATTCACTACCCTCTGAGAGAAGAAATTCCTCCTCATCTCCGTCTTAAATAAGCAACCCCTTACTCTTTACTTTGAGATGATGCCCTCTGGTCCACAAGGGGAACAAGCTCTCACCATCTACCCTGTCAAGCCCCCTGAGAATCCTTTATGTCTCAATAAGGTCACCTCTCACTTCTAAATTCCAATGAGTACCGGCCTAACCTACTCAACCTGTGCTTGTAAGAAAATCTCTCCATACCTGGATAATAACATTTCTCTGGACTGCCTCCATTGGCGGCATATCTTTCCTTAGATAAGGGGGCCAAAACTGTTCACGAATTGCCAGGAGAGGGCACTCGGGGCTTGTGGGTGGAGTTGACTACTGCACTTGTGGGCAGGTTGAAGGGGCACCCTACTAATTCTATTTTACCAAATGAAGAGGAAGGCACACCTGAGAAATGTTTGGAACATCAAATGCCCAATTTATGTCCTAAACTCATGTTGTGCATCCTTGCGAGAGCCCACACCCAAATGGGGCTATTTTTTGGATTGGCTTCCAAAGATTCTTTCTCCCTCTCATAGAAAATCCCAAGTGTCAGAAGGATCCACCTGAAAAGGAGCAACGTGTACCAGTGCCTAATAGGCCAAAGACCTGTAAACCTTGCAGCTGGCAGGTGCAGGCTTCGAAAGCCCCCCAAATACGGTCACTACATCAATGCAAGTGGGGCTGCCGCGTAATCCAAAAGGTTTAGATTCACAGTCCTTTGACTGAGGCTTCAATCGTCTGCCAGAACTCACTCAGATCCAAGTCCCTGTGTGAAAGTCCTGTCATGCCTGTGGCATTTGTGGTGGCTGGAGTGGAGCCCTACCAGTGATCCTTAAGGCAGTACTGGCGCTCCAAGGGATGATGTGTGGTTGAAATGTCTGTGGTGAAAGCAACTCCTGGGTTTCACAATGACTCCTTAGTTTGTGACTGGATGGTAAACGTGGCATGCTTCTGCTCATTGTTTCTGCAGAGATAAGCACAAGTGCATCCTGGATGAAGCAGCCAACATTGCATTTATATTCACGCCTTGGTGTCTGGGATCGCAATGGTATTGCCGCACAGCAATCATTCATGCAAGACAAGTGGTCAGGCCTCACTCTCATATTTAGTCCCAGCGTGAAATCTATCTTAAGGCCGCCACTCTCGAGACTTCCGGTGACGGCAGGCGGGAGGCAGCCGCACACTGGAGGGCTCCCGCTTGGGGATAGGAATTTCAGAGTTTTAGCGCCGGTCCCGGGGGCAACTGAGGCTGAAAAGGCTGCAAGGAGGCACAGGGAGGAGAAATGTCCACGTTTGGGAGAAAAATGGCCGTGAATAAAGGAGTTACGAAAGTCCACCAGTGAGTGGAATAGTCAGCGCAGCTACTGTAAGGAAAGCGGAGCCTGGGGCAGCAGGGGAGGCCGCATCGCTCACAGCAGAAGAAATGACCAAGGTGATGGCCGTGGAACTTGAAAAACAGTTCACAAAGCACATAGAAGCGATGAAGAAGGAGATGGGGGCGGTATTGAAAGTGCTGGTGGAGGAGGCGATTGCCCCGGTGAGGGCGGCGGTATCAAGCGCAGCGGCGGAGGTGCGGGAGCAAGGTGAGACACTGAAGGAAGTGGAAGAGGCATTATCACAGCACAGTGATCAACTCACCTCAATGGGGAAGGAGTTGCAGAAGGTGATAGAGACCAACAAGGGTCTGCGAGCCAAAGTGGAAGACCTGGAAAACAGATCCAGGCGACAGGATCTGAGGATTGTGGGTCTGCCCGAAGGAGTTGAAGGCCCGAGGCCAACTGAGTATTTTGCCACGATGTTGGTGAAGCTATTGGGGGAGGGGGATGATCCCTCCCGATATGAAACTGGATCGGGCTCATCGGTCGTGGAGGCCTGTACCAAAGGAGAGTGAGCCGCCAAGAGTCGTGACTCTGTGTGTTCGTAGGTACAGTGTGAAGGAGAAGGTCTTGTGCTGGGCAAAGCAGAAGTGGGTGGTGCAGTGGGCTGGAGCTGGTATACACATATACCAGGACTTTACGGTGGAGCTGGCGAGGAGGCGGGCTGCCTTCAGCTGGGTGAAGAAGGCACTGTACACCAGTAAGGTGCAGTGCGGCATAGTATATCCAGCTAAGTTGAGGGTGACCTACAAATCCAAGGACTTTTATTTTGGGACGGAGGAAGCAGCGGAGGAGTTTGCGAAGGCAGAAGGACTGTGGCAGAATTGAGAAATGGTCATGTACCGATGTAGCCTCATGTAACTTTATTTTTTCACTGCGTGCTGGTGTATGTGCTAAATGAGTCGATGCTGTATGTATTTGGACAAGGGAAGAGGTGGGACTTTCACTTGCAATGATGGTTCTTTGGGGCTTGGGTGTGTATGCGGGGGTTGTGTGCTAAAGGGGATTTCTTGGTTTTCCTGGGACCGGGCAAGGGGGAAGGAGACCCGGGCGGGGGCCTCTAAGCTGGCCAGTTTCAGCCGGCCAGTGAACGGGAGTAAGGTGGGGGAGGGGCTGCGGCCATCAGAGCCTGGTGGGACAGGTTTTGGTGAGTCTAGCCAGGGTGAAAAGTTGGGGGAAGGAACCGATGGGGGAGGGGTTTACAAGAGGAAGTGGAGGGGAGGAGTCTGGGAGGGGGAGTAGGGGGTGTCTACAATTCATGGGTGTCATTCACGATACTCTTTCGGAGATTGGATGGCATTGAATATTAGGGGGGTGGGGTGGGGGGGGGGGGGTGGACTGTATATGTCAATGGTGACCATAGGCGATTCCTTTTTCTTTTTTCCTTTCTCTTTTCCCACCTTGGGAGGGTTTGTTTTACTTGATGCTTATATTGTCAGGTGGGCCATTGTTTGGGGGGGTGGTGGGAGGATGGGATCGTTGTTGTTGATAAGGGGATTGACATTGTATTTGTTACCGTTTACTGTCTGTTGGTGGGGTGTAAATTCTAAAGAAAATGTGAAAATGGAGACCACCCGCACACATAGCCCCCAATCCCGAATGAGGCCCCACCTGCCCCCCGACCGGTCCGATCCTGACTGTAGCGGCCGCGGACCGAGTCCGCAGCCGCCTCGCGAGTTTCCCGAACGGCAGGACCACATTAGAAATATGCCGTCGGGAATTCGGCCGGTTGGGGACGGAGAGTAGCAGGGCCGGCCTCAGGGAATGGCCTGAGGCGGTAGATACTCGGCACGGCGTACTTCCCGAGTACGTCGTTTATCGGGGGGCGGAGAATCGCGGCACCGGTCCCGATTTTGTGCGGGAAAAAGGATTCTCCGCCCCGTAGCTGAACGCGATTTCGGCACCGGGATGCCGAGAATCCAGCCCAGCACATGACAAAGTCAGGGTTTAATTTGACTTGGGTGCTAACGCAAGTTGGTAATCCTTTTTATTATTATTTCATGGAATGTGGGCGTTGCATTTTTTGCCCATCCCTAATTGCCCTTCTGAAGGTGGTGGTGAGCGGCCTTCTTGAACCGCTGCAGACATGTCTTTTAAATACACCCACAGTGGTGTGAATGAGTGAGTTCCAGGATCTTGATCGGCGAAGGAGCGGTGATATATTTCCAAGTCAGAATGGTGATTTACCTGGAGGGGAACTTGCAGGTGATGTTTCCTTGCATTCCGTCCTTGTCCCTTTTCTTCCACATGGGAGAGGTTGCAAGTTTTGAGGGTGTTGTCGAAGGAGTGTTGGTGAGGTGCTGCAATGTATCTTGTAGATGGTACAGACTGCTGTCACTGTGCTTTGGCAGTGGAAGGAGTGAATATTTCTAATCAGTCAGGTTATTCTGTCCTGGATGGTGTTGAACATCTTGGGTACTATTGGAACTGCGCTTAACCAGGCAACTGGAGTGCATTCCATCATACTCCTGACATGTGCCTTGTCGATGATGGGTAGGCTTTATGGAGTCAGGAGATGAGTTACTCACTGCAGCATCCCTACCCCATGACCTAGTCTTGCAGTCACAGTATTTATATGGCTAATCCAATTCGATTTCTGGTCAATGGTAACCCCCAGAATGTTAATGGTGGCGGATTCAGTAATCTTCCGGAGGTCCCCAGCATCACAGATGCCAGTTTTCAGCTAATATGATTCACTCCACGTGATATCAAGAAACAACTGAAGGCACTGAATACGACAAAGGTGATGAGCCCTGACAAGATTCCGGCAATAGTACTGAAGACCTGTACTCCAGAACTTGCCACACCCCTGGTCAAGGTTCCAGTACAGCTGCAACACTGCATCTACCCAGCAATGTGGAAAATTGCCCAGGTGTGTCCTGTACACAAGAAACAGGACACATCCAACCGAGCCAATTACTGCCACATCAGTCTACTCTCCATCATCAACAAAGCAATGGAGGGAGTCATCAGCAGTGCTATCAAGCAGCACTTACTCAGCAATAACCCGCTCACGAACGCTCAGTTTGGGTTCCGCCAGGGTCACTCAGCTCCTGACCTCATTACAGCCTTGGTTCAAACATGGACAAAAGAGCTGAATGCCAGAGGTGAGGTGAGAGTGACTGTTGTTGACATCAAGACAACATTTGATCGTGTATGGCATCATGGAACCCTCGCAAAACTGGAGTCAATGGGAATCAGAGGGCAAACTCTCCACTAGTTGGAGTCATACTTTGCACAAAGGAAGATGGTTGTGGCGGCTGGAGGTCAATCATCTCAGCTCCGTGACATCATTGCAGGAGTTCCTCAGGGTGGTGTCCTAGGCCATCTTCAGCTGCTCCATCAATGACTTCCTTTCCATCGTAAGGTCAGAAGTGAAGATGTTTGCTGATGACTGCACAATGTTCAGCATCTTTCACGACTCCTCAGATAATGAAGCAGTCCATGTCCAAATGCAGCAAGACCTGGACAATATCCAGGTTTGGGCTGACAAGTGGCAAGTTACATTCGTGCCACACAAGTGCTAGGCAATAACTAGCTCCAACAAGAGAGGGTTCTAACCACTATCCCTTGACACTCAATGGTATTACCACCACTGAATCCCCCACAATTCACATCCTGGGGGTTACCATTGATCAGAAACTGAACTGGACTAACCACATTAATACTGTGGCTACCAGGGCAGGTCAAAGACTAGGAATCCTACGGTGAGTAACTCACCCCCTGACCCCCCCAAAGCCTGTCCACCATCAAGGCACAAGTCAGGCGTGTAATGAAATACTCTCCACTTGCCTGGATCAGTGCAGCTTCAACAACGTTCAAGAGGCTCGACACCATCCAAGACAAAGCAGCCCACTTGCTTGTTGCTCCTTCCACAAACATTCAATCCCTCCACCACTGACGAACAGCGGCAGCCGTGTGTACCATCTACAAGATGCACTGTAGCAACTCACCAAGGTTCCTTAGAAAGCACCTTCCAAATCTATGACCACTACCATCTAAGAGGCAAGAGCAGCAGATACCTGGGAACCCCACCAACTGAAGGTTCCTCTCCAAGTCACGCACCACCGCGGCTTGGAAATATATTGCCGTTCCTTCACTGTCGCTGGGTCAAAATCCTGGAGTCCCTCGCTATTAGCACAGTGGGTGTACCTACACCACATGGACTGCAGCTGTTCAAGAAGGCAACTCACCACCACCTTCTGAATGGCAACTAGGGATGGGCAATAAATGCTGGCCTAACCAGTGACACCCAAATCCTGTAAATGAAAAAGAACTTTAAAAAACTTTTCTCTTGGATATGTCGAGATGACACTTGTTTCTATGATGCAACAGGTTTCTTTTCATTGCTCAAATATTGGGTCGACTTCAGCCATTGCTTTCGGTTCCTTCTCTGTTCCATAGTCACTGGCTCTCCCTGGCAGTCTGAGATTAAGCCATTCTGTTCACAGCCTTAGTCGGACATTTAATCCCAAAATTGAACTCCCAACCTCATATTCATGCTATTACTGAGGTCTCCTATTTCCGCCTTTGCAATATTGTTCCTTCATCAGTTGCTGAAATCCTCATTCATCCATACTGTACCAACTGTACTTGCTAGCCTCCTACATTCTATCTTCTATAAACACATTATCGAAAACTCTGTCTTAACTCGCAATGAGTTTTGTTCCCTTATCATGACTGACCTACATTGGCTCCTGATCCTTGTCAAGTAATGTCTTGAGTTAGAATTCTTATCCCTATTTTTAAATCCCTCCATGGCCATGACCCTCCTGATCTCTTTGACCTTCTCCAGCTTCCCTACCCTCTGCGATACCTCAGTTCATCTATTTCTGTCCCAGCATCCCCAATGCTTCTCCATTGCTGCTCTGGTCTTCAGTTACCTGGGACCTAAGCTCTGGACTTCCGTTCCTATACCTCTGTGCCTCGCAACCAATTTTCCTCCTTTAAGTCACTCATTAAAAACCCTTTTTTGGCCAAGCCTTTGGTCATCTGGCCTAATATCTCCTCACTTGACTCAGTAAACTCCTGTACAATGCTCCTGTAAATCAGCTTAGGACATCTCATTACGTTAAAGGTGCTATATATATATATATATATATCTAGGAGTTGTTGATGTTCCATTCCTCTTTTCTATCCCCCTCGCCCTACAAATTTATTTCCCACAAGTGCCCATTCAATTTCCTTTGAAAATCAATGATCATTTCTGCCTTCACCGCCCTCGTATACCAGTTAGTACCACTTACTGTGTAAAGTTCTTTTTCATATCCCCTCAACCATGTCGAAATCCCCCACCCGTATATCTTTTCTCCAAACCCTGAAATCAGTGTCCCCTGGTCCTCGACTCAGCAATTGGAAAGAACATTTTACGGTTTACCTTTTCTAAACCTGTCATAACCTTGTACATCTCTATCAGATCTCCCCACAATTTCCTTTGCTCCCAGCAGAACGCCCCAGATTCTTTCTGGCGAAAGGTCCTCATCCCTCGAACCATTCTGAGAAAGGCATATTTTTAATCAGTAAGGGGATCAAGGGTTATGGATATAAGGCAGGAAAGTGAAGTTGAGGATTACCAGATCAGTCATGATCTCATTGATTGACAGATCAGATTTGATGGGCTTAAATCTTCGTCTTATCGTATTAAGTTAATTAAATCTTGTCTGAATCTTCGAGACCCTCCTGGCCTTCCCAAAAAATGGACACAATCGTTTTCTAAAGGTTCAGCATACTTTCCTTGCTTCACTGCTCAATACCTCAAATTATGAAGCCCCAGATTCCATATCCTTTGCTGATTACTCTCTCAACATGTGCTGCCGCCTTCAAAGATCAAGGGTATTCAAACCCGTCCCTCTGTCTCTGTGCACTCTTTTCAACTGGCCGTTAAGTCTATAATGCCTCTCCCTGTCCTTTCTGTCAAAATGCATCAACTTCACACTTCCCTCCATTAAGTTCCATTTGCCACTCACTTGCAATTCTGCTAACCTACCCATGTGCTGATGCAGTCGATTGGTTTTAATACCTCCACACCTCCAAGTTTAATATCTTGGCCAAGTTTTGAATTTTTACTTTGTATAACAATATCAAAGTCATTTATACATATCAAAGAACAGTTGTCGTAGCACCGAGCCTTGTGGAACACTACTGTCTACCATCCCCCAGTCTGAAAAATAACTATTTATCATGGCTCACTGCTTTCTGTTCTTCAGCCAAATTTTTCAGCCAAGCTAACTGGCTCTCCTACTCCACGAGCCTCAATTTTGTCAGCCAGCCTTTTATGTAGTATTTTGTCAAGCACTGATTTAAAATCCCTGTAGAAAAATATCCATTACATTGCCTTCATCAACCCTCTCTGTTACATCAATTATTGCAATTAAATTAGCCAAGCACATTCTGCCTTTAAAAAATTGTGTTAGCTCGCTTCATTTCACACAAAGCTCTCCAAATGCCTGTTGATTTTTTGCCTGAATTATTATTTCTAAAACCTTACCCACCAGCAACGTTAAACTGCCTGGCCTGTGGTGACTGGGAATATAGGGTATTGCAGTTGCCAGTCCCCGATCATCTGACAGTATGGTGTATTTAGGAAAGATTGAAAGATTATTACGACACTTTCTGCTATCTCCATCCAACTTCCTTCAGCAATCTGGGATGCAAGCCATCCAGACCAGGTAACATATCCACCCTCAGCAGAGGCAGCGTCTTCAGTACATTCAATCAATTTTAACATGATCCATTGCTGCTACAATCTCTATTTCTATTGATATTTTGTCAGTATCTTCTTCTTTAATAAACACCGGTAGAAAATACTCATTCAGTAGTCTCACCTTGCCCTGCACCTTTAGCATATATTATTCCCTTGTTGCTCTTTTTAACCTTAGTCTATTTGCTCTGTTTACGTCACCTTTGCTCATGAGTCGCCAGGTATCTTTATGATACCGCCACGTGGTTCAAGTTCAGGTTATGATTAATAATACAGCACACCGCTTAGTAAGGATTAAAACAACGGTCGTTTATTATATACAACAAGCAATATTAATACCCTAATACTACTTTCTATATAACAAACCTATCACTACTGGCCAATACTTAACTTAGGAAGAGCCCACCAGGTCAGGGAAACGAATGGCTTGTCCAATCAGATCTGGCCCGTGGGATTCAAAAGGCTGCTACAGGTCGGTGGCTAGTTGTCTCTACCGGATAGCGATCGCTGGATTCAAACTTACAGTTGCCGGTTGCTGTTCTTGCGAAGGTCTCGAGCAGGCGAAGATGAGAGAGAGAGCGATCTGAACTTGGACCCTCACTTTTATAGGGCCCAGGGGCTTCCCGCCTCCCGGAGCGGCCCTTGACCCTGAGTCCCAAGTGATTGGATCTGTCCCCAATCTCTGGGGCCGATGTGTCCAATGGTGAGGTGATTCCTCGATCGGGGGGTGGTCGTTCACCTGTCTTTGTTTCGGCCACTGCAGGCGCCGACAGGTCTGGCCCGGTATTCAATTGCTAATATGTTGCAATTGTTCCCGGGGATAGCCGATTTAACTGTGGATGTCTGAATAGATGGGCTGCAAACAGTCCTGAATGCAACTGCAAATACCTGGGTTGATGGGCTGTTGATAGCCCTGAGTATCGATCTGGGCTACCTTCCCAGAGCCGAATATGCAATACTGTCTGCAGCTGCCTGCTTGTGTCTTCTTGGCTGCTTTTCCCAGCAGTCTTTCGGGTTAGCCATTTTAAACTGGGTTTTGGCCAGATTAATCGGAACGCAGCCATTTTACATGGCTACACCCTCCTTGTCCCTAATACGATACACCCATCTCATACTTACTAGTTGCATGCCAGTACAATATTTGCACCACACAAGTGCCAGGCAATGACCATCTCCAACAAGAAAGAATCCAACAATCGCTCCTCGACCGTCAATGGCATTGCCATTGCTGAATACCCCACTATCAATATCCTGGGAGTTACCATAGCCAGAAACTGAACTAGGCTAACCATTTAAATACTGCAAGAGTAGGTCTGCGATTAGGAATCCTGCGGTGAGTAACTCACTTCCTGACTCCCCAAAGCCTGTCCACCATCTACTAGGATGGAAAACTCTTCACTTGCCTGGATGAGTGCAGCTCCAATGACACTCAAGAAGCTTGACACCATCCAAGACAAAGCAACCCGCTTGATTGAAACATTCCCTCTGTCCACCATTGACGCACAGTAGCAGCAGTGTGCACCATGTACAAGAGGTACCATCTACAATGGTGGAGCTAAAAAGCTACAAGGGGTGCAAAATATTAGTGGGAGTGGATTATAGGTCTCCCAACACTAGTGGTAAGGTAAGGGGATACAATAAATGGAAATTACAGGTGGATGTAGCAAGGGGACTACAGCAATCATGGATGACTTGAATCTAAATATAGACCAGACAAACCAAATTAGCAATCATACTGTGATGGGTGAATTCCTGGAGTGTATGCGCGATTGTATTTTAGACTAGTATGTTGGGAAACTAACTAGGGAACATGCCACCTGAGGTTTGGTATTATGCAATGAGAAGGAGTTAATTAATAAGCGTGTTGTGTGGGGTAATTTAAGGAAGAGTGACCATAACATGATAAAACTCTTCACTAGATGGAAGGTGAACGAGTCCGACCTGAAACTAGGGTCCTAAATCTAAACAAAGGAAACTACAAAGGTAAGAGGTGTGGAATGGGTCAGATAGATTGGGGAACTTTGGGCACGATTTATAGGCTGCATCCCGTCGGGATGGGATGCAGCCGGTAATCCTACGAGAGGCCTCTTCTGGGATTCCCATTGCTCATTACGCCCCATGAGATTTTGCGACACGTTGCAATTGGAATCCTGTCCTGACCTGGCCTTAGATCATTATCCCCAGCAGTTAACCTAGCTAACTGTCAGGCAGGGAACAAGAGGGATTTATTTAAATGCAGCCCTGCCATTAAGATTGGTTGGCATCCATATTCCATATTCTAACTTTCTCACGGGATTCTGCACCCATGGCTACGTTTGCGATCACAACAAATACAGGCATAAAATCACGGCCTAGGACTCTTCATCATCCCATTTCTTCTCTGTTCATAGACCTGGATCTTTCTACCGTTCCTCGGTTCCAATTCCTAGGCCTGGGTCTCCCAACTTTGACCCGAAGGATCCATCTCACCCTTTCACCTTGCCCCAACCTCCACCTTCCGCCCCTGCCTTATGATCCCTGATTGTAAGCCTAGAAATCCTGCTCCAACCCTCGATCCCAATCATGGGCCTGGCTGCAGCTAATGGTGGGCCTACATTTTTCCCATTCCAGTGTACCATCATGGGCCTGGATTCTCATCCCTAACTGCTGCTCCGATTCCCAAGCCATGTTCCTGGATCCTATCACATCACCTCTCTCTGGCCTTAGATCATTATCCCCAGCAGTTAAACTGTCAGGCAGGGAACAAGAGGGATTTATTTAAATGCAGCCCTGCCATTAAGATTGGTTGGCATCCATATTCAGCCTTGCCAAATTCTTCCTTCGCTTTCCCCCCAGCTCCCCCACGCCCTCCGTTCACCATTAATACCAGGGCCTCTGTCTCTGAATAATGGGGACAGCACCTTTAGTGAAGGAGGTATGTATTGCTGCTAAGGTTAAAGAGAAATGATGCCAGAAGGGACAAGACTTTCCCAAATTAGAATGCAGTTGCTAAACTGTGTGACACAGCCCTTATTTAAAAATGATTTATTGTGCTGCTCTGCAATGTGAATATTATAATCAAGCAAATGACAAAAATACACTTTCAGTTATCCATAAAACCTGCTTTTACAGCATTGGAATTCAGTATCCATTCCAAAATGATCTTTTTTGGCAAAGGTCATTCAACAGTTGTATTTAACAACAATTAGCATGGTTAAGTGAAAAAAAAACTTGGCAAACTCATTATTCCTTCAGGTATTCCTCTGCAGTATGTTGTTATGTGCACAGATAAGCACAGATTTGTTGAAAGCAAATCATGCCTGACCAACCTGATTGAATTGTTTGCTGAGGTGACCGAGAATGTTGATGAAGGTGGTGCAGTAGATGTCATGTATTTACCTTCAGAAGACATTCAATAAAGTACAACACAGGAGGCTCGTTAAGAAATAAAAATGGACAGACGATCCAATCAACAGTTTTAAACCCTTCAGCTGTCTGAACTATCTCCTCTTTCACCATGGACTACAAAGCATCTTCTTCCTTGCTAAAGACAGATGCAAGGTTTTCATTAAATAGCTCAGTCAATACCCTTTTTGATCCCTAATCAGTCGTGACAATTAATATGCTTATTGAAGACTTTTAGATTCCCTTTTACGTTACCTGCCAGACTCTTTTCACGCTCTCTTTTCGCTCCTCTTATTGCCTTTCTCAATTCCCCTCTGAGCCTCCTGGAGTCAGCTTCGTTCTCAGTTGTATTTATCTGCCTGACATCTGTCATAAGCACACTTTTTCTTCTTCTTGATCTCTATCTCTTTTGTCATCCAGAGAGCTCTGGAGTTTTTTGCCTTGCCTTTCCACTTCATCCAAATATACCTTGTGTCTGAATGATCTCCTCTTTGATGGTAGCCCATTGTTCAGTACAGTTTTGCCTACCAACCTTTGGTTCCAATTTATCGGGTCCAGATCCATTCTTACCGTTTGATTTTTGGCTTTCCTCCAGTTAATTATTCTTACTCTTGATAAGGGTGACGTTGCTGCCCGTCAAGAGCTCAAGCAGCGTGCCAAATATCTTGTTGAAAAGTATGAGTGGGATGTCACAGAAGCTCGTAAGCTCGTAAGATCTGGTGCTTTGGACACAATATGCTGATTGATGTGACTAAGGGAGTCCAGTATCTCAATGAAATAAAGGACAGTGTTGTTGCTGGATTTCAGTGGGCAGCCAAAGAGGATGCTCTATGCGATGAGAACATGCGTGGAGTGCGATTTGACATTCATGATGTAACCCTGCATGCTGATGCTGTCAAATCCCAAATTTCTTTACCCGTCAGTCTGGCCTCAATAAAAGTCGAGATGGATTTGCAGGTACAGCATTAGTTATTTTATTTAGCTTGCAAGCTTGATTCATTTCACAGAGGCATAAGACACATCCAGTCTCCTACACCCCGGAAAGCGAATGAACAAAAAGACAAAGGGATCTCTGCAAATCAATTCAAATGGTATCAAGTTTCACATACACGATTCCCATAGGTCATCCTATACCCCTCCTGACCTAGTCAGACATTCTGATTGACTCACTTCCAATCCCTTCCTCTGGCCCCTATTACCCAGCATCCTTTTCTCCTCCTTTGGTGGACACACCTCCTCCTGGCTTTGCCATGCGGTCTGAAATCCTTTGTCTGTGAACTCACCAGAATGAGACTGGCCTATCTCTACATTACAGTAACTAATACCTCTAAAGTAACTATTTTATATCACGTTTGTCATTCCCTCCTTTTATCATTCCATGATAACCGAACTATCCAATCCATAGTTACGGTTCCTCATCTAAAAAGATCCGTCGCTGCATTTCCAATTCCTGGCTTAGCCCCCCCTCATCTGCTGCCCCCTCATGGATTTTGACAGCTAAGATTTTAGGGGCGTTGATCTGTTCCAGTGTACCCCGCATTTTACCCATCACACATTTAAGGATGGCTGGGCCCACAAAGATGCAGCCGATAGCCACCACTAAATACATGACCATATTTATCAACCAGTCCTTCCAAGCTCCAAATTCCCAGTTACCCCAAGCGCCAGGATCCTGCATTCCGTCCAGGTGATCCCGTATGTGATCCATAAATTTAGTGATGTTAGCGGTCAAGTCCTGAACTCCCATGATACACTTGCCCTGCACTATGGCGCATACCCCACCCTCACGGGCCAGAAGATAGTCAAGAGCATACCGGTTTTGCATTGCAAACAACCGTAGCTGAGACAATTCCTTGGTTATTGCCCCGAGGGCTCCCAAGGTTTCATTTCCCAAGATGGTAAGGCCACAAATAAAATAATTCCTATTGCTGACAGCCAAGGAACCCCCCAGTAGCCCAGTTTATCTAGCTTCGAAACGCCCATTCGGGCCGCCTAGCAATGCGGAAAGCCCTCGTGCCAACAGTGATATGAGAGACATTCCCCCAGCCACAAAGGAGCTGGAGGCCGGCGTTCAATGGAACGCAAGTGGTGTTGTAACAAACGCATTGTCCAGACGCCTGGGTGATATGGCACCTCCTGTCCATACAGGTGGGGAACAGACATGTTATATTCGTTTCCACCTCTACCAGCAAACAGCCGTATCCTTCACTGCTGAAACAATTCTCGTACGACCGGGAATCCCTATTGGGAGTGAAGTGGCTAGGTATGTATGCCCTCCACCGTTGCAGCCTATCATACTGTGAATGGGAATTATCCCGAGGAAGGGGAAGGCAAATAGCCGGTGGTGCTGAACCCGGATCGTAAGGAAGAGTGACTTGCTCGGGCAGTGGCTCGGAACGCTGACAATGAACCACCGTTTGGGGAGTGCCGCAAAGCGGTGAAACAGAAAATAACCTAGACACCGCTGCGGGGTTCGGGTAGCAGACAACCCGTCCCTGGCCATACAAGCGGTGGTAAATCTGGTAGAAGTGATTCATACTACCCGGGTTTTCCTCAGTTTGGCCTTTAACTAAATTAAGTGAATCTCCCGATAACCTACGTTTTAGCTTTACTTCCCTTCTCACACGTCCCGTCCTTTCTCTCGTCCCTCTCTCTCTCTCACAATCTCTTCCTACGCTCTCCTGACGGCCTGATGTTACCTTTATCGCACCAATCTTAACACATCCAAAATCAAATTTACATGTACTCCAAAAACAAGGCAATGTCCATATAATGTTCCCTTCCCATCGCCGGGACCGGTGCAATTGCTTCATGACTCCTGCATTCTCCTTAACTTTGACGACCTTCCATGAGTCGATACCATGTCTTCGTATATGGGGGCAGCGAAGAACATCACCTTTGCATAAACAAAATGTCCTTGTAGTTTAGTTGGGGTTACAAATGTAGTTAATATTCCCCTTTTCCATGTCCGTCACCAATAACACTCCAAGCGAGGTGAGGCCGAATATCACACAGACGGTGCGTAGCCACCCCATCATGCTCCACACCTGTAAAATAGCACTGGGGAAGGGAGGCAGGTTAATCTGTCCAAGAAAATGAGGCCCGTTATCAGAACTCAACTGAGCTGGTCTACTGTACCGGGGAATGATTTCCCGCATCAGAACTTTAACCACAGTAGCAGCTTTATTATCGGTAGTCGGATACACCTCAACCCATCTGCTGAACACATCCACAATGACCAAAACATATTTATAACATTGACACCTTTCCAACTCAATGTAATCCATTTGGAGCGTCTCAAAGGGACCACTGGGCAACGGGGTTTGCCCCATCCCACAAGGGATACCTTTGCCGGTGTTATATTGCTGACAAATCAAACACCGATTACTGATACTCTGGGCCAACCCCTGCATTTTAGGGTGCCACCAAGTGTCCAGCAACAAATCACTAGTCCCCCGAGCCCCACAATGAGTTGCAAAGTGTACACAATCGATGACCCATAAAGCGAGTACATCAGACATACAAGTCTGATGTGCTGGCGTGGTCCATAAAGAGGAAACAGAATCATATGTACAACCTAACCGTTTCCACATTTGTTTATCACTCTCAGGAGCGTCCTCCTGTAACCTTATGACGTCTTGGATGGTTGGCATTGACTTGTCAGAAGCAGACATATTTATAGTAGATCGTTTAGTCTGACTTAACATTTTAGGCACCATCACTTGCTGAATTTGTGCGGCTGTCCGCGCTGCACAATCTGCTTGTTCATTACCAACGTCAACTGGGGTCTTACCATTTGTATGGGCAGCGCATTTAATAACGGAAATCTGCGCGGGCATAAGGAGGGCCTGCAGTAAGTCATTAACTAAACCCCGGTGGAATATTTGACCACACATAATCATGTCAGGATGTTCTGACGAAATGTCACTCAAATCGTCCCTTATTGTGGTAGTTTCCTGAATCAAGGCTAAACAGTCATGGCCAGGTGCGTCTTCATGGACAGGGGGACCACTAAGAAAACAGGCTGGATTGATAGTGGTACAGTGTTTAAATGTCAGACGTGGATTGTTCAAAAGGTATACCTCATACCTATTCTGACGAGCTGCGGTAAGATGCTGAGTCTGCAGTTGCCTCAGTAGTGTGATGACCGAGTGGGAGCTATACACCGTAATATCCTGTTGGAGGGTGAGAGCATGTAACGGCTATGCAATGGCATTGATTGAACGTAAATCCTGTACTAATCGGTACTGGTCTGGTTTGGCTGGTTTAGGCACAGCAAGTATGGGGGTGTTACATTCTGATTGGCAAGGGACCAAAATACCCTGTTGCAACAGCTCTTGAATAAATTTGTCTATAGACGGAGCAGCTTGGGATTTCAGGGGGTATTGCCGAATGGAAGGTAGCTTTACATGATCCTTAATCATTACCTTTATAGGTGTAACATTTGTCTTTCCCACTTGTGATGGGTATTTCGCCCAGACCTGTGGATTGACATATTCCAAAACATCATGTCCCCTGTGATGCTGCAGTCGAGTGTTAATTGTTTCAGGGACCTCAAAATATTTTATGGCAGTGCCGTCCGGCATGACTTGAAGTGCGTACTCTGTTGGATCCGAATGATCCACTACCCTCCTTACCATTCGCCCCAGATCCCTGGCATGGTACTGGTCGTGGACCTGACGTGGAATATGAGGGCTTACCGAAGCTGACTGTGGCCATAAATGTGGTGGTATTTTAACAAAATCGGCTGTACCTTCTTTTCCCGTGACTGTGGCTGTACCTTTGACTGGCCATTCGGTCCCAATTAATGGCCGGTATTTGTCCTCCAACTCCCTGTTTTGTCCGGTTCTGTCATAGGCCAGGGTAACGTGATGCAGTGAATGTTCAATGTCTAACGTCCACCACTGGGGGTGATAGAAATATAGCACTGTTGTCTCATCCTCCATGATTGGACCGTTACCCCTTCGTCTCCGTACTCTAGCTGTAGCTGGAAGATACACAGTAAATCTCGGGCCAACAAATTACAGTCCAATCCAGTAGTCACTACAAACTGATGATCTGCAGACTTATTCTCGTAAGTGACTGTCACAGGTTCAGAAATAGGATACTCACACACCTGTCCTTGGAACCCCGACAATTGCTGGGTGTGGTCGGATAATGGTAGTCGAAGTTCTGATTGCACAGAAGACATGGCTGCTCCAGTGTCGTTTACAAATGAGTGATGTTGATCTCCTATCTGCAGAGAGATAATAGGTTCCCTGTCCGATTGGAGAGTCCTTATGACTAAATTAGCTCGTCAATCCTGTGTTGGGAAAGGGTTTGCCTGGGAGAAGTCCGTGTATCTCGTCTGTCCTCCCCTTGGTGGGTACCCCCTCCTTTGGGTCGGATAATCTCCTTCTGCTGCCTGTCTTTTAAAGGGGCATTCCTGTTGCCAGTGATCTGCACGGCCGCAATTAAATCATGCATTGTTCCCTCTATATCTGCCCCGTCCTCTTCTCCCAGAAGACCAATGGCCCCTCAGAGGGGGCGGCGGTTGTAAAGCTGTTGATGCATATGGTGGGCCATAAAGAGGAGTTGAGGGTCCCTTTGGGTGGGTTTGATATCCTCCCCCTCGCTGATCCACCCACCCAAAGTCACAATATTGGGGCTCCTGCTGGTAAACTACCATTTCTGCCGCTTATTGGGGTCGCAGGTCATCCTTTTTCATTACATACTCAGTCTTAACCTTTGTAACTGAGCCTCCTTCCTGGCCTACACCCTCCTTCCAATAAAATCTGACTGCCCTTGCCATCTGGGAAGGGTCGTTCTCTGTCCAATTCATGTTATTACATTTCACAGCAGTAGCCACGGAAGGTGGTAGGCAATGCATTAACATAGCACAATATTGAGGGGAATTCTGACCATTTTGATATGGCAAGTCGCCTGACTGCACACAGTAGATTTCATTAAAACGCTCCAGAAATTCCTCTGGCTCTTCAGTCTTCTTAGGTTTAAGGTCTAAGATAGCAGAAATATTTATGGGCTTTTGAAATGTGCTATTCAACGCATTCAGGATCTGTGTCCGCCTATCGTCGTCTAACACATGGGCTTGCTGAAGTGCGGCGTGGCTAGCATAATTCAAGTGACTGGTATCTTCCTAATCGGCAACTGTCTCCAAGTCTCACCAGGGGGCACTCTAGCTATTTCCTCTGGTTCTTCCAAGACTTCGACGTCCCTCCCTGTCACTAGAGGGAGTTCTTTCTCTTCAAAATCATCTGTTGCAGCTCCCTTTGTTCTGAAATTTGCGGTTTCCCCTTGGTTTGGAGGGATTTAGTTGGTATGCTTAATTGTTTCTGGTTAGGATCAAGCCCTTCTCTCGCTGTCCGAGATCGGGTCCTAGAGCTAACTGGGCTTGTGGAACAGAGCTCCTCTTTCTCTACTGATCGTGAAGATGGTAAATCAGGACCCACACTATCAACGAAAAAGGGCTGGAGTTACTGGCATGATTGGAATCTGGGGAGCAGTGACTGGATATAAATTATTATACTCTGGTGGTTCTGGAATTAGTGCAGACAATGCTACAGGTGCAGTCAAAACTTTTACTGACATTTTTAAATTATTGAATCATTCATTTTCTGTCAATTCAAGGCCAGCCATTGAACTACGTAGCTCATCTTTTGTTTGACCCGTGCCTTTCCTGTCTCTACTTGCGCGTTTTTTTTTCTTGGCAAAATGATTGAAAAGGTTCTAACAGTGTTCTTTTAAAACTTAAAAATGTTTGAAAATTCAAATTGAATTACTGCAACTTGCAAGCTTAGCTCTGATCTCAACTCAGAACTAAATTTACGATTTGCTTAACACAAACTTGTATAACATTTACAACTTAATTAATTCTTTATCTTAACAATTTTTCTTTTAACACGTTTTTCTTACATTCACAAAAATGTTGGCAAAGTCAACTATCATCTCCAGATTTACACTTTTTAAAATGGTGTCAGTGATCTTCTTTAAGTTTCTATTAATTCACAAATAAAATGAGATAAACATTTCAAGTAGGTAAAACTTAAGATTCAGGCAATTTCAATCAGTTGCTTTCGAAAATAATAACTTTTATCAAAGAGGTGGAGAACCCCACTGGTTTCCTTTAATTAATTCAAAACGTAACTTTGCTGGAGTTCACTGACTCAAAGGAAAGGTATCCGATTACACTACAGGCTGCTGCTGTTATCTCAAGGCCTGAGCGAGAAGCACTGTCTGTCGTCTTTAACTTTGGCTGCTGCTGTTAACCCTTTGAGAGACTTCTGCTTCAACCAATATGCAGCATCCAGCTTTCAAGACAGGATGTTCTTGTCTTGAAATTTATCCAAGCAATTCCCCACAATCTCAACTCGTCCTCAGAACTGTGTTTTTCGCCAGTACAGTCCAAGGGTACAATTTTTTTTTAGCTTAATCAACTATAGATTTAAAACACTCACACATGGAATTGAATCATCTTCAGATTTAAAAACACTCATTGAACTGAACCCTCATCCTGAGGTCACATCAGCCATAAAAACACTTATACTTGACTGAACCTCCATCTACTGAAGTCACATCAGCCATAAAAACACTTATACTTGGAATTGAATCATCGTTTTAGATGTCCCATCAACCCAAAACCTAACCCAAGCCGAATCAACAATATGAAATCCCATCAATTAAATTTCTAATCCCCAGACTGACCTTTGATTTCGTCGGGACGATCTTTCCGTACCAACCGCGAGTGACCAGACTAATCAGACGATAAGAAGAGGGGAAAAATCAATGCGCGGTCATTTTCCAGCTGTACATTGTGGGCCCTTTTTCCCCATCCTCCTGTTCATAATCAGTCTAATTCTGATTTCGCAGTTGGTCAGAACCGTCTTGAGAAATCCCGGGTTTTCGGCACCAATTGTCAAATCCCAAATTTCTTTACCCGTCAGTCTGGCCTCAATAAAAGTCGAGATGGATTTGCAGGTACAGCATTAGTTATTTTATTTAGCTTGCAAGCTTGATTCATTTCACAGAGGCATAAGACACATCTAGTCTCCTACACCCCGGAAAGCGAATGAACAAAGAGACAAAGGGATCTCTGCAAATCAATTCAAATGGTATCAAGTTTCACATACACGATTCCCATAGGTCATCCTATACCCCTCCTGACCTAGTCAGACATTCTGATTGGCTCACTTCCAATCCCTTCCTCTGGCCCCTATTACCCAGCATCCTTTTCTCCTCCTTTGGTGGACACACCTCCTCCTTGCTTTGCCATGCGGTCTGAAATCCTTTGTCTGTGAACTCACCAGGATGAGACTGGCCTATCTCTACATTACAGTAACTAATATCTCTAAATTAACTATTTTATATCACATTCATCAATGCTATCCATCGCGGTGGTGGTCAGATCATCCCCACTGCAAAAAGATGTCTTTATGCCTGTGTGCTGACTGCCCAACCTGGACTCATGGAACCAGCATATCTGGTTGAGATTCAGTGCCCCGAACAGGTGGTTGGTGGTATCTATGGTGTACTGAATAGGAAACGTGGTCATGTATTTGAGGAATCGCATGTTGCGGGCACACCCATGTTTGTTGTCAAGGCCTACCTACCTGTAAATGAATCTTTTGGCTTCACAGCTGACCTGAGGTCCAATACAGGCGGCCAGGCTTTCCCGCAATGTGTCTTTGACCATTGGCAGATCCTACCTGGTGATCCTTTTGATTCAGCAAGCTTCTTTTTTCAATTTCAATAATCGTTATTGTCACAAGTCGGCTTACATTAACACTACAATTAAGTTACTGTGAAAAGCCCCTAGTCGCCACATTCTGGCGCCTGTTCGGGAACAGATGAGAATTCAGAATGTCCAAATTACCTAATAGCACTTCTTTCAGGACTTGTGGGAGGAAACTGGAACACCCGGAGGAAACCCACGCAGACATGGGAAGAATGTGCAGACTCCGCACAGACAATGACCCAAGCCGGGAATCGAACCTGGGACCCTGGCGCTGTGAAGCCATGGCGCTAACCACTATGCTACCATGCTGTAGGAGTTCCTGATGAATGTTTATATCACTACATGTGAGACATTAGTAAAGTATTGGGGAATGTGTCTCGTGGTCACTGCGGTTTTGTCACCCTGCGGATCAAAGCAAAATTTCTCAGATTTTGTACCCTAACTTTGTCGAAGATTTTTAAAATCTATTTGTGTGCGTGTTTTGCTATCTCCCCTACCATATCACTGTAACCCCACCTAACCTGCCCATCTGTGAATATTATGGGGCAATTTAGCATGGCCAATCCACCTAACCTACACATCTTTGGACCGTGGGAGGAAACCGGAGCACCCGGAGGAAACCCACAGAGACACGGGGAGAACTTGCAAACTCCACACAGATCGTCACCCAAGATCGTAATTGAACCCGGCGCTGCGAAGCAGCTGTGCTGACCACTGTGCCATCGCTATATTCTATGGTAGGGGTCATGATGTTCGGCTGCACCATGACTGAACAGGCCAGGCTCAAAAGCAGCAGCTGATCTTTCATTTCAATGTTGTATGTTGCGAATACCCTTTATAGTGACTGCACTGGTTTTGCGACGGTCCACCTGTAATGACTGCAACTTACCAAGTGCAACATAAAGGAGAAAAAAAATGGTTAGAGTCATAGCAGACAGATTAATCGTGCAAGGTGAAAAATTTAATTACATACTCAAATAACGCCACACTGTTAGTTTGAGATCATTTGATACACAGTTGATGCACGTTGCAGGACAAATTAAAATTTGTTGTGACTGCCAGCAGAGGAAAGCATCCAGCTCCAGCGTTCTCTTAATTCACACAAATATGACATCAGTCTTTATTATATTAAAGATGTCATTTCAGTAACCACAAGATTGCTATTGAGGGTGAACACTGAGGGAACATAGAACATATAGAGAGCAGTGTCACCACTCAGTTTTGCTGCGACACGGAATGAAAGTATATTCTATCTCCTTGGATATGGACCCAAGTCTTAGGGCGAGTTGCTGAACAAACACTGAGCAGACACTAAACACTTCAAAACATCCAGTCAAAGAAAAAAAATGTTGAGTTAATCACCCCACAATGAGTCTGGTATATCTGTTAGTGATTAGCTAAAATGTAGAAGTGACCAGAGGCCTTGGAGCAGGTTTCGCACACACATTCTTGGACAGGGAATGATGCTAATCAAGGGACTAAAAAGATAATGCACAAAAGAAGTAAAAAATAATTCATTCAAGAAAATGCCTGAGGTTGTGTCAAGAATCAGATACGCACTGAACAAACAGATAATCTCACCACAACCGGTAAGTACTATATATTCTTTCATGAGTACAAGGAGGAACACAATGGCCTTTTTTCCTCCACATATAATAGAACTGCCACACCTTATTGGCATAGCTAAAACACCCCCTGCATTGCTAAAGAACAACATGTTACAGATCACAAAAGAAGGAAATAATATTCAATTTGCTCAAGTCAAATTCTGGAACGAAGATGTTTATCGCCTGCAATACAATGTCCCGGCGATGATTAGGCTTCTCTGAACACTTGTTAATTAACAATCTGATTCACTGCAGAAACCATGCTTTATATTTTACAAAACTGTGACAGGGTAAAAAGTAGCTGCAGCGGCAAAGGCTAAAGGCCAAATTGTTTTTTCTTCATTCAAACATGACTCAAACACTCAAGCTAAATGTTCCTCTTTACTTGTGTGATGTTATTTCCCTCAGCTGACTACATTTTCTGCCATTGTGCTTATTGTTAAAAGTCACAAACACGTTATGTATTTTTATTTGTGCTAAATGTGGTGAATGTATTGCTGTAACAATTCACCATGTGCATATCTGTATTACGCTGTTGCCCATGTGGGCTCCACCTATGGACCATTGTAAGGTATTACCTATGATGTAGCACGTTGGGGCCTGTGTGGGCTCCGCCCCTGGCTCCACCCCTTGAGGGGAGGTATAAAGAGCAGTCACCCTGTAGGCGGCTTCCACTAACAGATCAGTTGCAGGCAGGCACTGTTCGAGTTGATTAAAGCCACAGTTTACTTCTACTCCTGGTTTCGTGTGAATTGATGATCGCATCAATTTAATCAACTACAACGGCACTATGGAATTGGCCCTCAAACCTGACCGACTGGAACTCGATCCGCAGACCGTGGAGGCGAAAGAGATTTTTTCGCACTGGCTCCGCTGTTTCAAGGCCTACCTTGCCGCCTCCTCCTCGCCTTCCGTCACCGGCGAACAGAAGCTGAGTCTCCTCCACGCACGGGTGAGCCATCGAATCTCTATTCAACTCGAGGAAGCCTTCACCTAGGCAGACGCCTTCGCGATGCTAGAGCGCCTCTACGTAAAGCCCGTGAACGAGGTATACGCGCGGCATCTCCTCACCACTCGCCGCCAGCGTCCCGGGGAATCGCTGGAAGAGTACCTACGCGACCTCAAAGTCCTTGCACGAAGCTGCAATTACCAGGCCGTTACGGCCACTCAACATATGGACCTCGCCATCCGGGACACCTACGTGGCTGGAGTCAGGTCCAACTACGTGAGACAGCGCCTACTCGAAAAAGGTGCCTTAGACCTGGAAGAGACGGTAAAATTAGCCTCCTCTCTAGAAGTAGCGTTCCAAGCCTTAACGCGTTCCCGTCCAATCACTCGACCCCCTCCTGGACCTCCGACCAAAGAATACCCCAGGCCTGTGCCGCGCGGCTGCCCGCCACCATGGGGGGCTGCCCTGTTATTTCTGCGGCCAATCTCAACAGGGTTCGAGGACTTGACCCCGACCGTATACGCTCCCTCCTGCAACTCCCCCTCCCCCACTGCCCCATGGCCCTGAAAAGTTGCCTCGGGTTCTTTTCATATTACGCCCAGTGGGTCCCCAACTTTGCGGACAAAGCCCGCCCACTAATCAAGGCCACCATCTTCCCACTGGTAACTGAGGCCCGCCAGGCCTTCAGCTGCATCAAGGTGGAGAGCGACGCATCAGAGGTCGCCCTCGCCGCTACCCTCAATCAGGCAGACAGGCCAATACCGTTTTTTTCACGAACCCTCGCCACCTCCAAAATTCGACACTCCTCAGTCGAAAAGGAAGCCCAAGCCATCGTGGAAGCCGTGCGGCACTGGAGGCACTGCCTCGCTGGTAGGAGGTTTACCCTCGTCACCGACCACCGATCGGTAGCCTTCATGTTCGATAATACGCTGCGGGGCAAGATCAAGAATGATAAGATCTTGAGGTGGTGGATCGAACTCTCCACCTATAATTACGATATAGTGTATCGTCCTGGGAAGCTCAATGAGCCCCCAGTTGCCCTGTCCTGCGGCACATGCTCCAGCGTGCAAGATGACCGACTGCTTGCTATCCATGATGACCTCTGCCACCCGGAGGTCACCCGGCTTATCCACTATATCCAGGCCCGCAACCTGTCCTACTCCACCGAGGAGGTCAGAGCCTTGACCAGGGACTGCCAAATCTGTGCGGAGTGTAAACCGCACTTCTATCGACCGGATAAGGCCCACCTGGTAAAGCCATCCCGGCCCTTTGAGCGCCTCAGTATCGATTTCAAAGGGCCCCTCCCCTCCAACAACCGCAACACATATTTCCTCAACATCATCGCCGAGTTCTCCCGCTTCCCCTTTGCAATCCCTTGCCCCGACATGACCGCGGCCAATGTCATTAAAGCCCTACATAGTGTCTTCACCCTGTTTGGTTTCCTCACGTACATTCACAGTGACCGGGGCTCGTCATTCATGAGCGACGAACTGTGTCAGTACCTGCTCAGTAAGGGCATCGCCTCAAGCAGAACTACCAGTTATAACCCCAGGGGAAACGGGCAGGTGGAGAGGGAGAACGCGATGGTCTGGAAGACCGTCCTCCTGACCCTGCGGTCCAGGAATCTCCCAGTTTCTCACTGGCAGGAGGTCCTCCCCAATGCGCTCCACTCTGTTAGGTCCCTACTTTGCACGGCCACAAACGAGACCCCTCATGACCACCTATTTGTTTTCCCCAGAAAATCCACCTCC
The DNA here is from genome assembly GCF_047496885.1 of Scyliorhinus torazame. Lineage (NCBI taxonomy): Eukaryota > Metazoa > Chordata > Chondrichthyes > Carcharhiniformes > Scyliorhinidae > Scyliorhinus > Scyliorhinus torazame. Next base: position 70,120,316 of record NC_092709.1, on the reverse strand, counting down.
GGGGCCTCGCTTCCGTCCTGGCTGAAGACACCGGGGCCCGTCCTGCTCCGCAAACACGTCAGGAGCAATAAGTCCGAGCCCCTGGGTCCTACACTCCAACCCCCAGTACGCATACATCGAACACCCCGACGGCCGACAGGATACGGTCTCCCTCCGGGACCTGGCACCCGCAGGTTCCACGACCACCGCCACCCCATCTTACCCCGCCCAACCTACGCTGACCAGCACCCCCGCCCCTACATGGCACCCGCACCCCCTCCCACCCGCCATTCCCCCTTCACCGACCCACAGGAATGAAGCCCCAGAAGACACTCCCCCTGAGTCCACGTCTGTGCCCGCACCGGCGACTTCACTACCGATGCCAGCACGGCTGAGTTCGACGCCCGGCCCTTGAAGGGAGGTATAAAGAGCAGTCACCCTGTAGGCGGCTCCGACAAACAGATCAGTCGCAGGCAGGCACTGTTCTAGTTGATTAAAGCCACAGTTTATTTCTACTCCTGATTTCGTGTGAATTGATGGTCGCATCACTAATTTCTGGTAGTTTAGCATAGCAAACAGTATTACAGTTTAGTAGTATCCGTATAGTTGTCTAATACATACCAATCTAGTGGAATGTACCCAATCAATAGGACATCTAATGGGAGGGAGAGGTGTCAGGAATCATATAAACAGGGAACAAACAGATCATCTCACCACACAAGCAAATCGTGGGACATCTAGCAGGAAATAGGTACGTTTTGGGGGAGGGTGAAAGCCACTCTTGCCACGAGTGTACAGACATTGTAAATACATTCAAAACACATAGCAACCCAAACAATTCCTCCTTGGGGATTGGTGTTCATTCTCCATTATCAAGCTTTAACAACACAGTTTTGCAGTCCGTAGAATCGCTCTCTAAGCAGAAAGTTTTGTGTGCAGTTCCTAAATTACCTCTTGTTGCACCTTTGCTAAGACTGTGTGATCCTTAAATCTAGACACGGCTTTAATATTTTATCTGGAGTATAAATGTGGGAATCTCACACATTTCCGGACAATCGTTTTTTGAAATTCAAACCGTGAGGCTCACAATGTTAGAAACTATATCTGCAGCGGCCAACATGATCGTCTGTGCTAAACGTTTACACAAAGGTATTGCAACATAATAAACAGCTCATCCAAAATTCATCACATGATTCCCATTTCCTGAATTTCAAAAACAGCACACATATTCCTTAAATAAGATAATTTTCCATTTGACTTACTGGTTTCAGAAGGGAGTAGTAAATGCAGAAGCCCGGTTTTGATGGCAGATACTCATCAGATCGGAATCGTATCCGGACTTGATTTGCCTTCGATATTTGTATATCTGGAACGACACTGGTGCCACACCATCGTCCAATAATTGCGCCATCACTTGGATCTTCAATTTCTACAAAGTCAAACCTAAAGAAGAGAATTAACCTTCAACAAAATGTGGCTTAAATGCAAATGAGCTGTATTTGAATTCAGCAAAATAACGGATCCTTCAATTTTGAAGCATTCTTCATTTTGAGGCCTGGAGATTACTGATGACAATATTATCCTACAAATGCTTAACATGCTCAGAGCAAATTCCTCTCCAGTTTATTTTAATGGGCGAATTAGTCCATTTCAAAAATTGGGACATGCTGTCAAAGCTTTCCCTCTTGCACCATCAGGTCAGACGTAAGAATGCCAAATTTCAAAGGGGTTAACAATTTATACATCAGTTGAAAAAGGTGCTGATTTGTTGGTAGGTGCTCTCTGATTAGTTCAGGTGCTGCATTGGAGAACACACCAAGGGTCTATTGTTCCCCATGCTTGTGGTTAATTCAAAAAAGGCATAATGCCTCGACATGTTCCTTTTGGTTGCAGAGGGCTGATCCCTGTTTATGAATATATGTAACTTCTAACAAGCTTACAAACCCAACTGATAGCCAATTTATTATTCGTCAAATATTTAGTTGATTGATTGACAAATCAACTCTGGTCAAGGCAATATACCAGATAACTATGGTCCCCCATGCTTTTGTTTAATTTTCATTAATGGGCCTAAAACTGCCACTTTCTAACCTAAACAATTGCCCAATCTACCTCAAATTACTCCGGAAAAGTTATCTATTTTCTATTTTCCTTGACCAATCAAAGCCAACTTGCCAACTAATCAGCAGAATAAATTTGGTATTTTTATATCTGTCCTGGTGAGTGTAAGATGAAAAGCTTCAATAGCATAACTCTTTCTTTCAGCAATACTCAAGTTCTGTACTAACAAGCAACTCTTGAATAAATGCGTTAATGCTGCAGTTTTACTCAAGGAAAGCAGCATGGTAGCACAAGTGTCTAGCACTGTGGCTTCACAGCGCCAGGGTCCCAGGTTCAATTGCCTGCTGGGTCACTGTCTGTGCGGAATCTGCACGTTCTCCCCGTGTCTGCGTCGGTTTCCTCCCACAGTCCAAAGACGTGCAGGTTAGGTGGATTGGCCATGCTAAATTGCCCTTAGTGTCCAAAAAGGTTAGGACGGGTTATTGGGTTACGGGGATAGGGTGGAAGTGAGGGCTTTAGTGGGTCGGTGCAGACTTGATGGGCCGAATGGCCTCCTTCTGCACTGTATGTTCTATGAAAACCTTGGTCCAGAACGTCCGTGGAGTGGCAATCACAGTCGGATTGCTACTGTGCTCCTATTTTCCTACATTAGTTGGGTGCAGAACATTCCTCGGGCCAGTGAGAAAAGTGCAGTGCAGTGGTAATAATAATAATAATAATAACTTATTTATTGTCACAAGTAGGCTTCAATGAAGTTACTGTGAAAAGCCCCTAGTCACCACATTCCAGCGCCTGTTCGGGGAGGCTGGTACGGGAATTGAACCTGCGCTGCTGGTGTTGGTCTGCATTACAAGCCAGCTGTTTAGCCCACTGTGCTAAACCAGCCCGTTTACTGAGGCCTTCAGTGCACGGCAACAAAGTCGGGGGAAAGGAAACCAATTTAACTTTTTAAGGCACCAGGTTCCATAAAGCATGTATGTTTAAAGATTCCAGACACTTGAGAAGCCAGGTGTGTAATGTAATTGGGGACGGGAGGGGTAGGATATGGCTTGGGGGGGGGGGGGGGGGAGAATGGGGGAGTCAGGTGGTCAGTAGGGGGGGGAGTTGACAGTGTCAGGTGCGCAGCATGGGATTAGGTGGATTGAGGGGTCAGTCAGGAAATGGGCGGTAGTCGGTAGTCGAGGGGGTAGCAGGGGCTGAGGGGCTATCCGGTGGTTTGTCGCGGATAAAGAAGTAGTCGGGGCTGGGGCGGTAGTTAAGAAGGTGGAGGGTAGTCAGTGGATTGGGACGGTAGTTGGAAGGATGGGAAGGTACTTGGGGTGGAGGCAGTAGTCAGTGCTATAGTTACCCAGGAGTTAAGTGGTTTTAATTCTAACATTTCCAGAATAATCATTCTGCATAGACAGTAGGAACCGTCCAAAGTCTGGTTGAAATCGGATGGTTCCCAGTGAAGGCAATTGCCCATCGGATGTTTGAACTTCCCAAACAATTCCCATGCAGAATTTACTTGGGGACATCGGTGGAGTCCCCCAGTGCACCTTCTGGCGAACCTCCGGGGTGTGACCAAGAGATTGGAAGATATGGGCTCTATTATAAATACATTCAACATTTCTGATGATCACATCACCAAAATGCTGAATTCATCGGAGAATCTCTACAGTGCAGAAAGACGCATTCGGCCCAGCAAGTCTGCACTGACCCAAAGAGCACCCTGCCTAGGCCCAATCCCCCACCCTATAACCCCAATTTGAACACTCAGGGACAATTTAGCCAATCCACACAAGCTGGGCATCCTTGGACTGTGGGAGGAAACCCACGCAGACACGGGGAGAAAGTGAAAACTCCACACAGACAGACAGATAGTCACCCAAGGCCAGAATTGAACCCAGGTCCCTGGAGCTGTGAGGCAGCAGTACTAGCTACTGTGCCACCAAAGAATTAAATATTGTTATATGCTAATAAAGCAGATTAATTGTTAAATCAAAATGCATTTCAAATGAACTTCGTAAATCATAAAGTATTCATTATTAAAATGAGTAAGTTTCAGTCAAAAATAAGCAGGAGCTGTACTAATAATTTCAAGGTATAAGATAAATAATTCATGTTTTGTGATGAATGCAAGATATTTTAAATAATTCATGTTAACAACTGGTTTATCAGAGCTCTAGCTGCTGGTTGTATCTTGGATTAATTGCTTGCTGAATTAAATGCCAGCACTAGACCAGAACAAACATGGATGTGACGAGTATGACGGTGGAACAAAATGTATGAGGGCACTAAACGGGAATCAGCCAAATTGCCTCTCAAAGTTCTAGATCACCGAGAGTTGTTATATGTGTTAAACTCCACATTTGCCACCTTGTCAATCCATTCAGCTTGGGACATGAATCAGTAGCCTACAGAGAGCAGGACGCCCCCTGAATATCACAAAGGTGAGGCCAAGCAATTTTAACTCAAGCTTTCATTTTTCAATTAATGACAGGCTGCTCGTCTGAACACACTGGCTACATGACATGGCACAATTTCCCTCATGCTTCCAGAGGCCTAATTCAGAGTGGAATGCACCACCAGTGTCAAGAAGCACCTCTCTGTACTCTTTTTTGCAAAGCAATTAATTATCTCTACTGAGCAAACACAAAACAATTAATCTAATTAATTAATTGACATTTCCTTAAAGGGGGGGCACTGGAGTACAATTGTCTCTTTAAAAAAAAATCTCTTTACAATCTCTTTTGAGTATCAATAAAAAAAATAAACAAATTAACAAATAAACTAATTAACAAATTAACAAATTAACAGCTCCTTAAAGGGGCACTGGAACAAAACTTGCAAGGAAATTAAAACAAATGTATTAAAATAATGTTACGGGCTGATGAAGCTCGTCCACCAGTCATGGCAAGTATCTCTTTATATTGGCACAAGTAATTATCTAATGAGTGCTTCCAGCTTCACACACTTAATCTTAATTTACACTATTAATTTTCCTTCCATCTTTTAGTTTCACTTCCTAACATGGATTATTCACATCTACAGATTACCTTCTGGTTCCCCGAATGTCTTGTTAAATAATAGCTGCTGGTACAAAACCACAAGCAAATATATTTAACTCCAGAGAATCTAGCCTTTCTAAATTAAATGCAAATAACATGCTTTTAAAGATTGGGGTACATTGTCACAAACAAAGCCAAACATTCTTGCTTATTCCTATTTGCCTTTGGAAAAATGGTGGGCCTTACTTTTGAAGTCTGCAGTCTGTGGTATAGTTTCTGGACTTTGGCCAAGCAAACATGAAGGGAGAAGTTACAGATGTCACATGATCAAGTAACATAGGGCCAGATATCATGTGATTAAACCTGATCATGGCATGGTAGCGAGGAATTTGGCTAAGGGAGAGTAAGGATGAAGACTTGTTTTTCAGACTAAAGGTAAGTATAGAGCGCAATTTAACTCTCTCAGTGTCATTTTGCGCGTGATTGGCTGGGTGTTTCCCGTCGGCTGCGCTGGTGAGATCATGGCCCGTACTTAACAACACTCAGCATTGAAAATTAGCCCCCATGAGCTTCACGCCAATACTGGCTGCCTCGCCATCTGATAGGCCAGACTTGCGCAAGCTCTCCGCTAACAAGTGGGAGCTGCTTTTAAACGCTCCCTCACGACTCATTCCCAGTCAACACACAAGCATGGCAGTGCGCAGGCCTGCTCCTCGCATTGGCGACGCCGACCTGGCGAGCTTTCAGAATGCCATGGATGCGAGACGGGACATCCTATTCACTGAGGGAGTCAGAGCGCCTGCAGCAGGGCCGCCGATGCCATCTGGGAGGCAGTGTCGGTGGCCCTCAGTTCAGGCAGCGTGACCAGGAGGACCGCCGTACTATGCAGGAAGAAGACCAACGCCCTCCACTGAGCCGTAAGGGTCCGGGGAGAGAGCAGTCACTGACAGTGAGGTTGGGCCAGCGATGCAGAGGTGAGGATCCACTGCCCCTTCACCCAGATGACCTGTCTCAAGAGACTTGTTCATGTCAGACAAAATTATCCTTCCCTCTCACTAACCACATGACCATTCTCTCCCAGGATATCCACTTGATGAACCGGCCCATTTGGGATTGCCCCCCCACACACTTCGCCCCACCCACCCCCTTCAGAGGAGAGCTCCATGGAAACTACCATTGACGTGTCACAGCTATCACCCTACCTTCCACCAGCGCAGAGACACCCCCCCCCCCCCCCCCCCCCCCCGGTGGGAAGCATTAGTGGACAGGCTCGTGGGGCACAGTCTGGTGAGCACCACACAGTTGCTGATGCACATCAGGTGGAGGCAGGAATATCCAAGCGAGTCAGCAGTAAGAGGTCTGCTGGATTCCAGGACTCAGGTAAGTCTCAGACAGATGCCGAGTCTCTGGATAAAGCCCTTCAGGGACAACGGACCCTTGCCGCCACCTGTCTTCCATCCTCCGCCTGCTCCTGCGAGTCGTCCCCGGGCTCGTCCTCCAGCACCTCCTCGACCGCCTCCTCCTCAGCTGAGGCCACATGTCTCTCTTCCACTTCCTCCAGCATGTCACCCTGCTGCTGTGCTGTGGAGGGCATAGCAGACCACCACAAAGTGCGAGACCCTCCGGGGGGGGGTGTACTGCAGTGCACCACCAGAGTGGTCCAGACATCAGAACCACATTTTGGGCAATCAGATGTGCCACTCAATGACAGCTGGGGTGGTAGCATGGGCCTCATTATATACATCTCTGACCTCTGCAATTGCATCATCGACCAGGACTTCAGCGGGTACCCCTTATCCCCCAAGAACCAACCTGCCATCGAGGGGTGGCCGTCGAAGACGCCGGGGATCTCCGAGTATCCTAGGATGTAGCTGTCATGCATGCTCCCTGGGAAGCATGCCCACATATGAATGACCCTGAGGTGGTGGTCACACAAAGTTGTCTGGGCATCTTGGTGTGCTTGATCCATTTCAAAGTTTCTATAGTCAGCTTCCTGGCATCACAGGACATCCGTGACCTCATGGATTCACATGTGGGTTTTAGCTTTGGAAATGCCGTACAAGTTCCGGATCGAGTCCTGGAATGATCCGGTGACATAAATGTTCAGGGCTGCGGTAGCCTTCACGGCCTCCGCGAGCGTGTGTCCCCCTCCTCCACGGGGTGCCAGGTACTGTCTCCCTGCTGAGATGGAGTCTTCTGTGGCACATGCTGTCCTTCATCTCATCCAAAACCCAACGATGCCTGTACACCTTGGGCCGTGGCACGTGGCCCCCTCTGGGTCCCTCCTTGGCCTGAGGGATGGCCGAGTCGTCAGGGTGTGTGGCGGCCCCCTGCACGTGGGTACCGCCTCCAGCCTGCGTGGATGCTGCAGCCGCCTTCTCCAGCGTCTGGCCGCCTGGGCTGCCACCAGCACCATGAGGGCAGCCGCTGCGGGGGCGACATGACCATCCATTTTGATATGTGTGAGGAATAGGAGAAGGTGAGAGACCGACAATCCGTTAGGGCTTCCACACCCGGACCCTCAAATCCCCCAAGCCTCCCCCACCCTTACATGTCCCACCTTCTCTGAGTGCCATCCACACAGCCAGCTGTGCTGCGGAACCTGCTCTGCACACTCACCCCCGGCCACAGGAGTAGCCCCGAGACCTCAGCGGGAACATTAGGGAGATCGAGCTCAGGTGCCCTCCCCCGATCCACACAATCACCCTCTGGTCTCCGCCGGGATATCCCCGGTGCTGAAGCCCAGCTCCCCAGTGTTTGACTGTTGGCTGCTGCCTCTATAGTGCTGCCGCCTCCATGGTTCAGGCAGAGTGTCCAGGCCTCCCAGTTTGATTGGAATGTTAGGCAATAACACTCGGCTGAGAGATGGCACATGTGCCCACGAGAAACTACTTGAGAATATTTTGTTCATTAAAACAGTCAACAGTAACAAAAATTTAAAAATCAACTAAGTAACATTCCACATATCACACTGACCATTAAAGAACAAGGAAACATCACCGTTCCATATTGGTACCAACACAAAGCTAGATCAACACATGGTATCAACCCTCACAGGTTCCTCAACAGAAACAGAGGATAAGCCTGAGAATGTGTTATCATGTCCAGAACTTTGTTGTAGAAATGATCTGTCCATCAATGTGTTACTTGTTCCATGTATCAGTGTCATTCTCCATCCAGGATCCACAGCTGTGCAGGCTCCTTCCTGACCCAATCTTACCGGAACCAAATCCTGGCATCCACATATCCCACTGGTGCACAAGGTGCAGTTGAACATCCTTCACTTCCAGCATGTTTAACCCGCAGTGACGTGCAAGTTACATGCAGCATTCCCCACACCAGCAACAAAAGCATCAGCAATCCGCCAAAGCATTTCTTCAACGGCTTTAGCAGGTGGCCCCATTTGAACAATGTCGCGCACCAGGTCCTGTAGCATCTTCTTGCTTCAAACCGGATTTACTTCTGGATTCATAAGTCCCCCTGTGCCCGGTGTTCCAGGGCCCGGGTGTCTTAGAAAGAATTGTCCTTTTTTCCAGCGACAGAAAAGGCAGGAAACAGCAACAGCAGTTCCAGGCATCTGCAGCCACCAGCAGGAGCAAGCAGCAATTACAGCCTACAGCTGTGAAGTGCTTACATAACTAACAAGGCCAATTCCTTATTAGCAATAGCCTTCAGCTGTGAAGCGGGGGGCTGCCCCCTGGCAGAGAGATGAAAGTGAACGAAGTGTGATCTAATCACTCAAGCATGTGATTTCATCTCTTTGATGTGGGCAATGTTTACAAACATTGGGGTTTCACCACTTTGGCCACTGAAGTATGAAGGGCTATGTACGGATCAAAGCTGCCGGTGGTTTTTACGAGCTGTCAGTCGCAAACCTCTACTTGAAAGCCATCAATGGACTGCAGATCATAGCTCCGTGGGAACCCTACGCAGGCACAGCTACTATACTTTGAAGAATGGACACATGGAGCTGCAAGGTAAGTATTGCAGCTGTAGTGCTTCCAACTGCCCCTGTCTGGACTGCTCTCCAGCTTTCAGACAGGGGTCTCTTTTCTGGGGCGGGGTGGGGAGGCTCTTTAGGCAGGGGGTCCCCAGAGGGGTACCTTTAGTCAGGGAGTCCTGTGGGGGGTCACCCAATCGTAGGAGTCCCTGTGAGTGGGGTCTTCCTATTACCGGAGCCCCTGTGGGGGTCTCCCTACTATGCGGGGGGTTGCCGGCTGCGGGACTCCACTATCGGGCCGCGTGCTTGAGATGGCAGCCCCATATTGGGATTCCTCCAGGAATGAGTCGTATTCCAAGCCATGCATAAATTTGCACAGCATGGAACAATGAATTTCATCGTCCGTTACGACCGCACGGGAATCGTAAAACTGGTGCAATTCAGCTGTGGCGGGAGAACAGTTTCCCAAATGGAGAATCCAGCCCAATAAATAAGGAGACCAAAACTGCTCACAGTACTCCAGATGTGGTCTCACCAGTGCCTTGTACAGCTGCAGCAAGACCTCTCTACTTTTATATTCCAACCCCCTTGAAATAAGGGCCAACATTCCACTAACGTCCTGATTACCTGCTGAACCGGTGTGCTGACTTTCTGTGTTTTGTGCACACATACCCCCAAGTCCCACTGTGTTGCATTTTCCTGCAATTTTGCTGTATTTAAATAGCTTGTATTCAGTTATTTTGTGGTTGCACTCCAGCTGATAGAGTGGAAGCCCCTGGATTCACAGGTACGCCTCGTTGTTTCAGGTGTGCCTGAATTGCCATGTGTGTGTAATTGATGGCACCCTGCACCTGTGGGAAACCAGCCAGAGCCACAAAGACAAACAGCCACTCATTCTGACTGCTTTTAATGATGACAAATTCACTATTCGCTGGCTTTGGCAAACAGCCCAACCATCACTTGTCCACTTTACTGTGAGCTACCGACTGTGAGACCCTGTGGTAGTATGCATTAGGGGTCATGTGGGACTGTGAAGCCGTGATGTCATTGGCTGACAGATCCCGGGTCCTGGTTGGCTGTTGACCTCTAGCTCCGCCCTGAAGGCGGAGTATAAGAACCAGGAGTTCTCCCCCGCAGGCCAGTCTGTTACTGAACTGCGGGGAACAAGTCACGCTTAATAAAGCCTCATCGACTTCATCTCTATTCGTCTCTCGTGAGTCTTTGTGTGCTACAGACCCTAGCTAGATATGGCTGCAACAAAGCCCTGGAAAGATCCAGAGACAGGGGAGTTGACGGTGCTGATTTTGACATTGTAAACCCTGTTCGTGCTGCCTGAGAGCTGTCTCTTCCTCTGCTGCAGGACTGAAGGTCTGTGACCAGCAGGTTGCCAGCGTTGTTGCTGGTGCTGTGGCTGGTCATCTTGCTTTGAGTCCAAGCTCAGACAGCGTAAGCAGCACACTTCCTGACGGAATAGACCAACAAAGTGCAAAAAGGTACTGCAAAAGCTTTTTTGAAATATTTTTATTCAAGGCATTTTATATACACACATGAAAATATCAGAAGACCGAACACCCACATGAACAAAAACCACAAGTTATCTCAAGTTGTACAAAGCGACCTGTCAGCAAAAGTACTGTGCACAAAATCCCTGTCCCTGGCAGCTGTGAGCACTGAGCCTTTCTTGGCATCTTTGCCTGAGGTTGATGGTGGTCCCTCAGTTGCTGCTGTGTATTCACCTTGCTTTCACTGGCTCTTCCCAAGAAGCAGAGAAAACGTGAACACACCATTAAAGTGAGAACAGTGTGCCGATATTGCTTTGATTTAGTAATGAGCGTGTACTGGTTGACAACCTGCCCCTTCCGGGAGGATGCGCATGGGACAGACACTGTTGGTCAATTGCGGACGCTGGCAGGTTGGAGTTGCCTTCCCAACGCACCTTCAGTCTCATATAAAAGCAAATTACTGCGGATGCTGGAATCCGAAACAAAAACAGAATACGCTGGAAAATCTCAACGCGTCTCATAGCATCTGTGGAAAGAGAACGGAGCAAAGAGCCATCCAGGCTCTAAACGTAAGCTCTATTCTCTCTCCACAGATGCTGTCAGACCTGTTGAGATTTTCCAGCGTTTTCTGTTTTACACCATCAATCTTACTGGTTTGAATCTGCCTACCTGCATCCAAACCAACAGGCTCTCCCATATTAAAATCCAAACACCACATGTCAAACTGCTGAGAGTCAATTAATTACTTTTGAAGTACTACGAAATTATTAAATTGGTTCGCCCCCAAAAACAAACACAAAGTTCATGATACGCGATTCAATGCCCTGCAGGCACCATGCCAATTTTGTCTGCTCATTATAATGACGTCTGCATGCAGACACTGCCCTTCGTTGCCAGCAGGCATCAGCTGGAAGCCCAAAGTCATAACTTTCCAGCTAGTTTGCACTGTTAAGCCCACAATGCCTAAAGGGAGGTACTCAATGGAGCAGCTAGACACAGCAAGTTCTGGGAGTTCATCGTGGAGCGAACCATCCTGGGAAAAAGTGAGGAATAGCACAACATGGGAGAGAGAGGGCTCTGGTATTTTTGGACGCAGCACTGTGGGTGTTATTGGAAGAGGTAGGTTTAATCACTTCACAGAAGTGGTCAAAGTCAGCAAAGGCTTCTTCAAATGCTTTCCCCCTCCCACCAACTGCATCACTGGCTTGAACCGCGCACCCTAATCAATCAAGCATTAACAATTTCTGTCAATCAGGACTGCAATTTATTTTTTTAAAGTATATTTTTCCAAATTTTCAATATTTTTACAATTTACTGATGTGTTATGTACTCTGGGATAACACAGGCTGCAACTGGATGCAGCTTTAACAAAAAGATACTCCACACCTTGAAGTTAGTTCAATCTGATTTATTGAACCAGTAGCACAGTTAGCACAGTTCTCTATGAGTTCGACTCTCTGCTAACCTAAGTGTGGTTACTCTGTCTGACTGAACTAGACTAGCTCTTAGCCACGTGTTGGAGGTGTGATACTGTACATACACCCTGACTCACTCTGTAGATGTTCATTAGTGGAAAGAGGCGGAGTGGAGTGCCTCGTGCCTTTTATAGTGAGATACCACCCCTGAGTGTCCTGCCTGCTCATTGGTCATGTCCTGTTCTGTGTTCATTAGCTGCCTGTCTGTGCCTGCCTGTATATCATTATCTGCATGTCTGCATAGCATGACATTTACAACAAACATACACCCCCCCCCCAACACATTAAGCCACCCCACTTCCTGGCCCCTCCCTCAGCAGACACTCCCTCATCGGTAACCAGCTCATTGGTCATGTCCTGTTCTCTGTGTTCATTAGCTGCCTTTCAATGCCTGTCTGTATATCATTATCTGCATGTTTGCACATCATGACATCGCCCCTTTTAAAAAATGTTTTGTTGGCATATAGGAATGTACTTACAACCAATGGAGGGGATGGTGGAGGTCATGCAGACTCTAAGGGAGTTTGGGGAGTTTTCGGGCTATAAGCTCAATGTAGGGAAGAGTGAGCTCTTTGTATTACAGGCAGGGGACCAAGAAAGAGGGATAGGGGACCTACCACTGAGGAGGGCGGAGGGGAGCTTTCGGTATCTGGGGATCCAGATAGCCAGGAGTTGGGGGACCCTACATAAACTGAATCTGACGAGGTTGGTGGAGCAAATGGAGGAGGATTTCAAAAGATGGGACATGTTACCACTCTCGCTGGCGGGTAGAGTGCAGTCGGTCAAAATGGTGGTCCTTCCGAGGTTTCTGTTTGTGTTTCAGTGCCTTCCCATCGTGATCACTAAGGCCTTTTTTAAGAGACTAGGCAGGAGTATTATGGGGTTTGTGTGGGCGAATAAGACCCCGAGAGTAAGGAGAGGGTTCCTGGAACACAGTAGGGACCGAGGAGGGTTGGCGCTGCCAAACCTGGGGAGCTACTACTGGGCAGCAAATGTGGTGATGATCCGCAAGTGGGTTACGGAGGGAGAGGGGGCGGCATGGAAGAGGATGGAGATGGCGTCCTGTAAAGGAACGAGCCTGGGGGCGTTAGTGACGGCACCGCTGCCGCTCTCGCCGACAAAGTATACCACGAGCCCGGTGGTGGCGGCAACGCTAAGGATCTGGGGCCAGTGGAGACGGCACCGGAGTGCAATGGGAGCATCGGTGTGGTCCTCGATCAGGGGTAACCACCGGTTTGTCCCGGGGAAGATGGACGGGGGGTTCCAGAGCTGGCATCGGGCGGGGATTGGAAGAATGGGGGACCTGTTCATCGACGGGACGTTTGCGAGCCTAGGGGCA